>NC_045427.1:306975112-307285612 GCF_902635505.1 Sarcophilus harrisii
CATCTAAAAAGTACTCCTAGATTTTTAACTTTGAAGGAAATTAGGGAGTGAAGTCCAGCCTCAAAAATCAGACTGTGCAAAAGTGTGGAAATGAGAGATGAAATAATAATAGCTAAAATTTATCTCACTCTTTAGGGTTTGCAAAATGCTTTATAAATATCATCTCATTTTCATTCTCATAAGAATCCTGAGATATAGGTGGTGTTGTTATTCCCATTATACAGATAAAGAAACTGAGAGGGGGCAGCTAGGTGGCACAGTGGATAGAGCACTAGCCTTGAAGTCAGGAGGACCTGAGTTCAAATCTGTACTCATACACTTAATACTTCCTAGCTGTGGGACCCTGGGCAAGTTACTTAACCCAAATTGCCTCAGCAAAAAAAGGAAAAAAAAAAAAAAAAAAAAACAGAGACAGATTGCCAAGAGTTAGTGATGTGAATGTAGGTTTTTTTGACTCCAGATCCAATTCTCTTTCCACTGGATCATTTTAACTGTCTGGTATGTGGGAGAAAGTGTAACGAGGCCAACTTGAGTTGGACCACAGAGTTTCAGGAGAGTGGGTTTGGAAAGGGAGATTGAGTCTGTATTTGATTCTCAAAGTTATAGGGAACAACTTGACTTTATTTTACCTAGATTAGAGCCATTCTTTAGCAGCTATATCAAGGGTGATGTTACTACTATAGACTTGGGTCTAGGTGAAAGGAAATGATGGGTTTCATCCAGGCTGATGGCCCTGGGAATGGAGAGAAGGAGGCTAATTTCAAGAAATGTTATGGAGACAGAATCAATGAGATTTAGCAAACTTGATCAGATTTAAGCCTTTATAGCCAAAGGAACATAAGGAAAATACCCTCCAACATCTTATTTTCATGAAGTGGTTCTGGAAGTTCATGGAGACCTTCTAATTACAGAGCAATCAATATAAGGGTAAGAGACTATAGGATTGATCTGATTAAGTAGGAGTGGTTTGATTAGAAGAATATTGGGTATAGCAATAAGAACGGTGCCTTGAACTTTTTATTAAACTACATTTATTGCAATATTTCTCAGATGGTACTGCCTTAGGCAACTGATAATGACCTTTTTATGTATCATTTTTTCCTTCAAAAATTCTGTAGGCTATAAAGACATTTGAGAAAGTGAATCTAAGATGTTCCACAAAGTAGCCCTCTACTTACCTTTCCATCTGTGTTTCCCACCATTCCCTAGCCATTGGATGGTGACTTTGTATTTCAATCAAAATATTTTCTCCATTGTTCTGCTAAAAAAGTTCATGTACATTCTTCCTGAACACCTTAGTGCTTTATGCTCCCAAGCTTCCCCATGCTTGGACTTCTTCCCCACTTGTTTACTAGTCTATCAAGCTTTAGCTCAAACCTCTTCCATAAAGTTTTCCCCAATCACCCTAATTCATGAAGCCCACTCCTCTGAACTCCAATAGCCAAGAGTGTGCTGGTAAAAGTTTAACAACTACCTCTCAGGGTGGGGGGAATGTGCACACAACATACTTTTAAATTTAATCTGCATTTAAAATTTTTTTTCTTTGATACTTTATTAAGTCTAGACAAGTAGAAAATAATAAATCCTATTTTGTAGCATTTACAGATTTCTGAAATGTAAATGCTCACATTAAAAATATAACAAATAGCTATTAGGAGTCATTATAGCTGATTCCAGTATACTCCTACCTATAGTACAGAACAGAATAGGAGGCCTAAAAGGAATCTTTGAGGTCATCTAGTCCAATTCCTCATTTTTTACAATGAGGAAAGAGCTTTTATTAACAGTTTGAACTAAAACATAGATGGCAGATTTTTAAATTTTACAGATGACTGTAAACTGGGAGGAATAGCAGCTAACATACTGGATAACAAAGTCAGGATCCAAAAAGATCTTAGTAAGAAAGAGCATTGCACTGAAATAAGATTCATTTTCAATGAGGATAAATGTAAAGTCTTACTACATTTATCCTTTATACAATGCGGGGAGGAGATTAGGGGCACATCCCCTTCTCTTCCCCCCTCCCCCATGATCTGGAAAGTCCATGTAAAAATATTTGGTCCTCCCTTCTTGCCAGGGAACAAGTTTAATTTTTTTTTTCTTTTTCTTTTATGGGGTGTTTTCAGTACCACATTGTGAAATTTGGGTTAGATATTTGGTCATAGTATCTGTGTCATCTGCTAGCCTTTGAATGTTGCCTGTGTTTTCCACAAAATTCTCCCAAGATTCCCATGTAATTTCTTAAGCCAACCAGTAATATATCAAAACAGTGATGGGGGAAAATCAAGATGTAGAAGGAATAATTGTATTTGGCTTAAAAAATTAACTTCATGAGATAAAGGAATCATGATTAGATAACCTTTTGCCTGAAAAGGTTCTGAATCTTTGGGTAGGTTGCAAACTCAATATGAATTATAGTTTAAAAACAAAAACAAAAAAGCTAATATAATCTTGGGTTGCGTTGAAATGTATTACTTACAGAAGTAAAGTATCTCATTAGCCCACATCTAGAATATTGTATTCTGCTTTGGGCACCATAGTTTAGGAAGGACATCTTAGTATGTGGAAGAGTATGTAGAAAAGGTAATTAGAATTGTGCAGGGTCTTGAGTTCATGTTACATGATGAAGGTAGGTTAAAAGATAGGAAATGAGAAGACTGGGGAGGGGGGAATGATATCTAGGTTCAATTATTGGGTGAGGGTAGTTAGGGTTGAGTGATTTTGTCTAGGATCACAGGGTCAATATGTATCTGAGTCCTCCTGACTCCAGGCCTGGTCCTCTATCCACTGCACCACGTGGCTGCCCTTATGTTCCAGTATTTCAAAAGCTGTCATGTGAAGAAGGGATTGGATTGTTTTGGTTTGTTCCCAGAGAGCAGAGCTAGGAATGATGGGTAGAAGTTGCAAAGATGCAGATTTAGGCTTGCTATCTGGAAAATATTTCTTAATAATTAGAATTATCCAAGTGCATCATTGCTGAATGGACTATCCCAGAGGTAAAAGTTTCCCTCTCATTGGAGGTTTTCAAGCAAAGTTGGTCCAGTATGTTATAAGGGGCAAGGGCTAATACAGGTCACTGCTAAATTCCCCTGAAATGGTACAGTTCTATAATATTAAGCTAGAATTTATCTGGCTCGTTATCTAACTTGAACTCCACAGTCCCATGTGGTAGATACCACAACTATTCATATTCCCGGTTTACAGATAAAAAAATAGATTCAGAGGAATTGTGACGTGGTCCAGCCTGGAACCCAGATCATTTATTGTACTTATTTCTCAAGTGGCATTTATCATATACTGCCTTAGGTAACCATCAATTATATATCCTTTTATATATCTTCTTTCTCCTCAGTTAATTATAGATCCCTTCAAAGAGAGGGATCTTTTTGCTTCCTTTTGAGAGTCAGTTTGACATAGCTGATAAGAGTGTTACACCTCGAATCTTCTTACCTGGGTTTGAATTTCTAGAAGACATTTAGTAACTATTTGACCCAGGCCAAGTCATTTAATCTCCCTTTGATCTTCAGTTTCCTCATCTGTAAAGTGGGAATAATAAGCTATTAAGTCTTAATAATATGAAACTGCAGGGTTTTTTTTTTTTTGGGGGGGGAGGACTTTTGGGGTCTATGGTAGAGAACCTAGAATACTAGTTATAGAAGGAATCTCTGAGACTATTGAGTCCAATTCTTTCCTTTTGTAAATGAAGAAAGAGTTTTTTTTTTTTAATTAATAGTTGAACTAAAACAATAGATAACATGCTTATAAAATTTACAGATAACTATGATTTTTGGTACCTTGTGGTACCTACTGCAGTGGATTGTTGTGAGATTCAGATCAGAGAATGAATGTATAGTTCTTTGTAAAGTTTATGTTTTTTAACATTCCCAGAATCTAGCATGGCTCTTTTCTCATAGAGGAAAGTTACTGGTGCAAAGGGCAGTGTGCTGAATCTGGAGTCAGGATCAGTCAAAATCTTGAGTTCAGTTCTGACATCAAACGCTGGGCAAATCACTTAACCTCTGTCTGCCTCAAGCAACTCAGTTGTAAAATGGACATAATAATAGCACCTATCTTGAAGTTTTGTTGTGAGGGTCGAATGAGATGATATTTACAAAAAAGTTTTAGCACCGTGTTTAAGATAATAGGCTATAATATAAATGTGTATTCTCTTCCCTCCATAAAATTTTGCAGATAATAGTGGAGAAGATGTCAGTAAACATCATTTATGTCATGTGTCAGGCAAAGGGGGGGAGTTCTGGTGAGAAAAGATAAATTCTTTTGCTTTTCTCCTTCAAAACTCCTACACCCCCACCCCCAGCCAGAAGCCTTAGTTTGTTATATAATTACTGTATCTTTGAAAATAAAAGGCATCAGGTCAGATTTGAGGAGATCGTCTCCAAGATAAACCCTACCAATCAAATTACAGCTTCTTCTTGCAAGATAGATTCCTTTTTGAATGCAAGGTATCCTTGGGTGTACATAAACAGATTTAGAGCTAACTTGGTGATTTCTTCTGAAGTTATGAGTAAACTGAATTTTTGCAATTCAAAGCACATCTACTTTCACTAAGAGAGCTTGCCACTTCTCATCTAGTACTTTTTCTCCTTTCATGATGACTTAATTATAACTAATGAGAACAAAACTATTTTTGTCTCTTTTGCAAATATTGATTTTCATATATCTGGTTACATCAAATAGGACAAACTTAATCTTTAAAGATTTTTAAAACCCCAGAGCTTCTCCCCACAATAGCTTGGGTTATATAATAGGTTAAAGTGCTGGCATTTGATTGCATAATTAATTACTTTAGTGTTGTTGATTTCCAAGACTTCTGTTCAATGCCAGATATCTAAAAAAATTTATTGAGCATTCACTACCTTCAGAACACTATACTGGGCAACATGTCAAGGAGACCCAAGACAGAGGTCCTGGCCTAAAAATTCTTATACTCTGATCAGGGAGCCAGGATAAACATGTGTGAAAAGAAAACGTGAACAATGACAAAATAATATTTCAACTACCAGTTCTTAGAAAACTGTTTACTTCCGAGCTCAGTTCTTAATCAAATGTTAATTCATTCTCTTATTTCAGTGAATTCCATTCAATTCACCTAGCTTTTTACATGAAAGAAACGTATTGATATTTTTTGATTCTTTTGTTGTCATGTCTGATTCTTCATGACCCCATTTGGGGTTTTCTTGGCAAAGATATTAGAGTAGTTTTGCCATTTCCTTTTCCAGATGAGGAAATGGAAGCAGTTAAGTGACTTGCCCAGAGTCACACAACTCTCTGAGGGACAGACAAACTCTCGTTGTCTCTTCCTGACCCCAAACATGGTGATCTAGCCATTGCACCACCAAGCTGCCCCTTTGTTTTGATTATATACAATCTTAATTTCTGGATATCTTCTTCCCAGCTCTCCTGCCTACCTAGATATCCTGCCTACCTAACACTTTATCTGAATCTGAGAGTATAGGCAATGCTCCATACTCACAGCCCTTCACCTCTGCAAAGAAGGGAAGGAGGTGCTTTTGTTTATCTTTTCTGCCCTAGGACCAAGCTTCCCTGGGAGTATATTTGTACAACCTTCAATCTTGTTACAGATTCTTTCCTTTTATATTTCTTTCCATTTGTACTTAATCTACAATCAAAAGTGCCTACTATGTTTCAGATACTGGACTATGTGTGAAGTATCCAAAAACAAATACCAGTAACAGTATTGGTTCTTAAAAGTACTTATATTTGACACAATACTTTTGTTGCATTGTGTTGGATGCTTGAAGGAATATTGAGAACTATGATACGATTTTTCTCTGAAAGCAGCATTCAGATCTCTTTACAAAGGCAAGAAAGTTATACATAACAATACAGATAAGAGAGAGTGTGGTGAATGGAAGAGTAAAGGATTTTCAGTCAGAGGTTCTGGCTTCAAATCCCATTTCTGTCATTTACTACTTGTATCATCATGGGAAAACTATAGTTCTGGGCAGGTTTCCCCATCTATCAAATGAGAGGATTGGACTCGATGGCATATAAAATCCTTTTTAGCTTTAAATTTATAATACAGTGTTGCAATAATGTATATTATTCATTAGCTTATAAATAGCCCAAGTGCCAAATTTCACAGTAACAGAAGATTTGTAACAGTTTGCCAAACTTTAAACATTTATTAAGTGCTTACTCTATTATTGTTATTCATCCTTTTTTTTTTTTTTTTTTTTTTTTTTTTTCCCAAGGCAATTGAGGTTAAGTAACTTGCCCAGGGTCCTACAGCTAGGAAGTATTAAGTGTATGAGGCCAGATTTGAACTCAGGTTCACAGGGCTGGTGTTCTATCCACTGCACCACCAGGTAGCTGCCCTTTCATCCTTCATTTTTAAACAGGATCAATGACATCATGGAAGATGTCTTGACTTGCTTTTGTATTGGATTTAAGAGAAGCAGAACTGTGCAAAGTTGCCAGTTTTATTCTCTCTTCATTGAAGTCCAATGGCAAGCCAAAAGTCAGGTAACTGGTTCTGGTCTGGGATGCAGTGGATGACCTTAGCATCTTTGATGTCTGACCAAACTTTAAGTATTCCATGGCACCTGCTCAGTCACCATCATGTTGTTTTTCTCATCTGCCCATTCCCACAGAAGAAATGTCTGCTTAGTATACTTCATGCCAGATATAGCTTCAGGCACAAGGGAAGCAAATATATAAATCAAACAATATCTGCCTGAAAGTACTTTATTTTCTAACAGGGAGACAAGGATATTTGCCAGTATATAAAAATATAAAGTGAATTAATGGAAAAAATACAAAGTTGTTAAATACAATGTAGTTTGAGATAGAGTAGACTCAAAGGTAAGGAAGTCATAAGAAGGTGGTACTTAATCTGCATCTTGAATGAAGAGAAGGACTTTGAGAACTGGAGGTGAAAGAGGGCATTTCAGTTATAGGAAATGATCCCTGCAAAGGCTAGGATGTGGGAAATGAGTCATGGGTGAAAAACAAAAAAGGTGGTCTGTTTGGATCACAGAATTTGGGAGAGTAGTGAGTAATAAAGCTAGAAACATAGCTTGGGGCCAGGTTATAAAAGGGTGTTCAAGGCTAACAAAAAGTGTTTATATTTGAGATTTGAGATAAAAAGAGCCCTTGGCATCCAGACAGAACCATGGAGACTGAATGTGGAACAAAGCGTCGTATTTTCACCGTTTTTTGTTGTTATTGTTTCCTTTTTTTTCTTTCTTGTGTTTTTTCCCTTTTGATCCAATTTTTCTCATGCAGAAAAACAAATATGGAAATATGTTTAGAAGAATTGCATGTTTAACCTTTTTAAAAAGTTTATATTTGATTAGGGAATACACTAGAGTTTGTTGAGTAGGAGAATAACACTGTCAAATGTTCACTTAACTAATAGTAGCCATTTTTACAAGGTAAAAAAAAATTACATTATTATTTTATTGTAAAAGAATACCAATTTGTACATAATAGATTTGAAGTATTATGTGTGATCATCTTTTTAAAAAATTATGATATGGGAATGCTTGTTTTATTCCATAAATTAAAAAGAAAATTTTTAAAAAGAAAATCACTTTGCTAGTGGTATGGAGAATGGACTAAGGTTTGGGTTAATCCATTAAGCCTTCCTGGAAGAGGTGAACTTTAAGAGGGAAGAAATCCTGTTTCAGGATTGCACATAAGATCACTATGCTCATAGTGATCGGTATGGTGATAGGAAGCACAGAAGGTAGATGGGAGAATCAGTGGGTGATATCCTTTCTTTAAGAAGTGTTGATTTTGGAATCAGAAAACTTGCCTTCAGTTTGTAGCTCTAATACTTCTTTTAGACTTATGACTCTAAATTTATCTCTAAAATGGGACTGATATTTACATTACTTCGATATCGGGGTTATCAGGAAGAAAGCACTTTTAACATGCCAACAAATATGAGTTATTATTATTCCTTTTCTAGTGTCTCTAATCATCTCTGGGAGAGGTGGTCCCTCTCTCTCACCCTAAATACTAAGAAATTCAGTCAGGTATTCAAGAATTTGGCTTCTTATATGTGAGGGAAAAAAAATACCAGTTAAGTGGGAAAATAAAAATAGTTTAAAAGAACAATGACTTTGATTTCATATTATTCTTCTCTTTTCCCCGCCCCCTTATCTTCTTCTCTTCTTCCTTCCCAACTCCACATTAGAAAAAGTCAACATTCAATATAGATACATATGTGGAACCTTACAATACATACTTCCATATGTATTTAGAATTGGACAGCATCATCCTTCATAAGTTTTTCATAACTGATTTGAATAATCATATTGCTCAAAATAGTTTAGTCATACACAATTACTCTTCAAACAGTATTGCTACTGCTCTATACAATGTTCTCTTGGTTTTGCTCATTTCACTTTGTATTATTTCCTGCAAGTCTTTCCATGTTTTACAAAATGAATTTGTTCATCTTATAGCATGATAGTATTCCATTTTTCAGTTTATTCTATATTTTAGACCTTATTATAAAATACATTGGTGTGTGTATATGTAAATAAAATTTTATTGATTTTTTATATGACCTTCATTTCCATACATATCTATTTCCTCTACCCAGCAAACCAACCTTTCTAACAAAAAAAAAAATTATTAAACAAGAGGGAAAAGCCGGAAAACCAACCAACATAACAATCATATTTAATATTCAGTATTCCATATCCATAATCTGAACCCCTGGAAAGAGAGATAGAGGTAAGTTTCCTTTTCCTAGCTTTCTCTGAGATCAACCTTTCCATTATAGATTTTAGAGGTGGAAGAGATCATAAAAGATATTTAGTCCAATCTTCTCGTTTTATGCTAAGGATACTTGAGGCCTGAAGTTTAAGTCAGTTTAAGCAGTGTTAATACCCAAGATCATACAGGTAGACCATGGCAGAGATGGGATTTGATTCTAGGTTCACTGAGGTCACATCCAGTTTATTTTCATATAGCTAGAAATAGTTTCAGTTTCTTCATCTGAAAATTGT
This sequence comes from Sarcophilus harrisii, assembly GCF_902635505.1. Taxonomy (NCBI): domain Eukaryota; kingdom Metazoa; phylum Chordata; class Mammalia; order Dasyuromorphia; family Dasyuridae; genus Sarcophilus; species Sarcophilus harrisii. Next base: position 306,984,118 of record NC_045427.1, read on the forward strand.
TCATATCCTTTGACCATTTATCAATTGGAGAATAGCTTGATTTCTTATAAATTGGAATCAATTCTCTATATATTTTGGAAATGAAGCCTTTATCAGAACCTTTGAGTGTAAAAACGTTTTCCCAGTTTATTGCTTCCCCCCTTCTAATCTTGTCTGTATTAGTTTTGTTTGTACAGAAGCTTTTTAATTTGATATAATCAAAATTTTCCATTTTGTGATCAGTAATGATCTCTAGTTCTTCTTTAGTCACAAATTCCTTCTTCCTCCACAAGTCTGAGAGGTAAACTATCCTATGTTCCTCTAATTTATTTATGATCTCACTATTTATGCCTAACTCATAGAGGCATTTTGACCTTATCTTGGTGTATTGTGTTAAGTGTGGATCAATGCCTAATTTCTGCCATACTAATTTCCAATTTTCCCAGCAGTTTTTGTCAAATAGTGAATTCTTATCCCAAAAGCTGGGTCTTTGGGTTTGTCAAACACTAGATTATTGAAGTTTATTGACTACTTTGTCCTTTGAACCTAACTTATTCCACTGATCAACTAGTCTATTTCTTAGCCAATACCAAATGATTTGGTAACCGCTGCTTTATAATATAATTTTAGATCTGGTACAGCTATCATCCAACTTATTTTCCACTGCATCATACTACATCTGAATTTTACTTTGGACATTTACTATTTGTGTAGCCATGAACAAATTCACTTATTTAGCTTCTCTGAGCTTCAGGGTCTGTATCTATAAAAATAGATAATAATACCCTATCTTAACTATCTCACAGGGTTGTTTGAGGACCAAATGAGATACACACTGTGTTAAACCTATTTTAAGCCATAGGGTGCTATGTGAATGTCACCTATTATTCTTATGTTTTTATTACTCTTTGGGGGAGAATTTGGAGACGTGTAAAATAGAGGTTGGTTTGGGATTGATAGATTCACAATTTGTTTTCTGGGGAAACATGATCCTCCTATTTTCCCTTTAGCCCCATAAAAGTTCTCTTCACATCTGTAATGTGTGTGGTGATATGAGTGGACATCTCTGAAGCTTTCCAGGATGTCAGGCCTAGAGCCTTCAGGGTTTGCAGTGTTTCATTTGGGATATCCTGTCTGACATCTTTTCTGATAGCCGAGAACATGACTTACCTGTGGTCTGTGCAAAAGCCATAACGCCTTGAGTCAAAAAGTTGTCTTAGCTTAATCTTAGACTTTTGAAGTTCCAAAGATGACATACTGAACCCCACCCTACCCCCCCAAAAAAGTAGATTCACTTTCAATACACTTTATTTTATTTTTTAAAATCAATTTTATTTTATTTTCAATTCTAAGTCATGTCCCATCTTCTTTCTCTTTAGGTGAGAAAAATAAAATCCATTACAAATAAGGGTTGTCATGCAAAACTTTTTTTTTTAATCTTTTCATCTCTTCCCTTTTTGGGATAGGGAATGGGCCTGGACATGTGCTTGCATTATTGTAAGAAACTCCTTTTGTGAAAGCCCTTTCCAATGATGCCAATTGGTCCCTGGTCAGTAATGCACCAAAAGATAAAGTGACTTACCACATGACCACAAAGCTAGGATTTTTATCCTAAAAAATGTTTAAAAGGCCAGATTCAAAAGGCAGGCTGCATTATAATGAAGAATAGGGTATTCCAAAATTGGCTTCCTCTTCACTCTGACACAATACTTCTTGTCTTTCACATGTTGCTGTTGAGTCATGTCTGACTCTTCACAACCCTATTTGGGTTTTTCTTGGCAGAGATACTGAATGGTTTGCCATTTTCTTCTCTAGTTCATTTGACAGAAGAGGAAACTGAGGCAAACAGGTTAAGTGATTTACCTAGGATCACATAGCTAAACTATCCCCAGCTGCCTTTATATAACAGGCACTTAAAAACACTTGAATCAAATTGAACCCAACATAGTGTACAGATGAGGAGACTGAGACCCCAGAAAGTGATGTGCTTGATGTTCACACAGCTCATTAATAGCAGAGACAAATTAGAATGAAGTTGTTATGGCTGTAACCACATCAGGTTCTTCTTTGTTCTTTAGCCACAATGAAGGCTGCATGTTCCTTGATGCCTTTTGCTAAGCATAAGTGGAAGCTAGATATGGGTTTCTACTGGGTCAGATTTATATCGCATTTTTATTCTTTTTATATGATACCTCTTTGAGACTTTAGGGTGGGTGGTTTTCAACCCACTGAGGTCAAATCCAGCTCCTTTTCCATTGCATCATACTACATCTGAATTTTACTCTAGACATTTACTAGTTGTGTGACCATGGCTAAAGATTAGCTACTTGGTGCCTGGTTCCCATCTCTGGTGTGCAGCAAATCATGTTATGCTTCCTACTCCCTTCTCCCCAACTCTGAGATGGATAGTACAAGCAGTATAACAAGTCAGTTTTACTTATCCGGAGTCACATAGCTAGTGCTTGAATGTTTGTTGTTGTTCAGTTGATTCAGTTCTGTCTGATCCTTTGTGACCTCATTTGGGATTTTCTTGGCAAAGATAAGTCATAAATTGTCCATTCCCCACATGGACCCTGAGTATTAAGGAAGCAAACCAAGCAAAAGTAATTGGAATAGAAAGAACAAATTATTTATTCTTTCTGTGCCTCAGTTTCTTCAGCTGTTAGATGAAGGGGTTAGCACTCTAATGTTAGAAATAGAGCAAGGAAATGATAAAATCAACATTAAAGGAACTGAAAGGAAATAGGCACACTGTCATTGTTGGTGGAATTGCAGACTGGTACAAACATTTTAGATAATTGCCTGGTAACATAATAAGTATCAAAAAACTAATCATGCCTTTTTTTGAAAAAAAAAATTTAATAGCTTTTTAATTTTTAAAATATATGCAGATAGTTTTCAACATTCGCCCTTGCAAAATCTTGTGTTCCAAATTTTTCTTCCTCCCTTTTTCCTACCCACTCCCCTAGACAACAAGTTATCAAAAATATGTTAAACATGTGCAGTTCTTCTATACATATTCCCACATTTATCATGCTCCACAAGAAAAATCAGATCAAAAAGGGAAAAAATGAGAAAATAAAAAGCACACAAACAACGCAACAAAAAAGTGAAAATACTATGTTGTGATCCATATTCAGTCCCCATACCCCTCTTTTGGGATGCAGATGGCTCTCTCCATCACAAATCTATTAGAATTGGCCCGATTCATCTATCGATGAAAAAGAGCCATGGTCATCAGAATTGATCATCTTATAATCTTCTTGTTGCTGTGTATAATGTTCTCTTGGTTCTACTCACTTCACTTAGCATTAATTCATGAAAGTTTCTCCAGGCCTTTCTGGAATCATCTTATCATACCTTTTAATTTAGCTAATCCTTTGCTAAAAAATTTTTTTTTAATATCCAAAAGGTGAATACAAAAGAAGGAATTTTACAAAAAAAAAAAAATCATAAGTAACTTACTTGGCAATAACAACAACAAAAAGGAAATAACTAATATTTCAATGATAAGAGATTAGCTGGATATATTATAATATAGTAATGGAATAGAATATTGTAGTGCAATAAAAATGTAATGTAGTCAAGGAATGGTAAAAAGTGAATCAATTAATCAATAAACTTTTTAAGCACCTGCTTTGTGTTAGGGATATAAAGAAAAAGTGAAACAGTCCCTGCCCTCAGGAGCTTTTAATTCATCAGGTAGGGAAAAAGAAACTACATATTTAGAAATAAGATTATATAAATTAATAACAAGGTAATTTGTGAAGGATGGTGTGCATCCCAGGAATGGCAAATAGATATGTAAAGATGTGGAGAAGAGAGAAGAAATGCTATCTGAAGTGATATATATCAAGCTCAAAGTAGTGCCAGAACTACTCAGTGTCTTTACCAGGTAAATTAAGAGGCCATTCTCTGCCTCATTTCTTTCTTAGCCTTGATTACTGATTGGGCATGGTCTCAGTCAACCTGAGACCTGTTAAAGATTCTTAGCTTAAATTGGCCAATGTCTGCCACTGCTTCCAAGCTAGTCCTGATCTATATTTTGTCCCTGGATCCTGATAACTCCAGAGGAGAAAGTGAGGCAGGTGACTTTGAAGAGCCCTGTCTCACTTCAATCCAATTCACCTGCATGTCACAGCATCACTTCCCTGATGTCTTGGTCCTCTTTAAGAATGAAGGACAAACAACCCACACTGAATTATTTTCTATTTTGTTCTAAAAAAAACCTGGAGTATACTCCAGGGCTAGACTGAGCTTGTCTGAAAACTAGAGACAAAAGTACTGCTGATTTATCTGTCTCTCTTTTCTTCAAAATAAGAATCAGGAAAGTTTTCTTCTCCAGCTCAACAGCTGTTTTGGTTGAGTGGCTGACTGATGGATTTTCTGAGCTGGACTATATGTTACACCTAAATCTCAACTACTTAAGACTAGCCAGTCCTGTCTTAAAAGGCCACAGTGTTGGTTATTGTGTTTGTCTGTGCTGAACTGTTTGAAGAATGCTCAGTCAGAGCCCTAGTTAACCAGGGTGGGGGGTGAAAAAGAGTTTTGTTCTAGGGGGCCAACACTTGGAATACATTTTCTTCTTGGTAAGCATTCTTTTTTAAAAAATTATTTTAATTAACGCAAATCTATTTTCTTTCCTTTCCATTTCCCCCTCATTCTTGGGGAAAAGAAAAAGAAAATTCTTATAACAAATATGCATGGTCAAACAAAACTAATTCCCACATTGCTATTGCTTGTTGTTCAGTCTTTTATTTTTCTGTTGTGTTGAACTTTTTGCCTCTTTATAACTCCATTTGAAGTTTTACTAGAGTATTTGCCATTTCTTTCTCCAGCTCATTTAATAGATGAGGAAAATTAGGCAAACCGAATTAAATAGCTTGTCCAAGAACAAGTAAGCTACTAAGTATCTGAAGCCAGATTTGAACTGATGAGATTTTCTGACTTTAGGCCCAGCAGTCTGTTTGTTGAGCCACCTAGTTGCCTTAATTCCTGGCTTATCTGTGTCCAAAAACCATATCTCACTCTGTACCCTGAGTCCATCATCTCTCTATCAGGAAGTGGGTAGCACATTTCCCCATGACTTTTCTGGAAGAGTGATTGGTCATTATAGTGATCAGAATTTCTCAAATCTTTCGAAGTTGTTTGCCTTTACAATATTGCTATTGTATAAATTGTTTTCCTGAATCTGCTGAATTCATCCTATATCAGTTCATACAAGTGTTCCCAGATTTCCCTGAAATTGTTCCCTTTGTCATTTCTTACAGCAAAATAGTATTCCATGATATTCATGTAACATATATTTATTCATAACCTAATTGATGGACACTCCCTTAGTTTCCATTTCTTTGCCACAAAAAAAATTAATAAATATATTTTTTTACATATGGGTCCTTTTCTTTTTCTTTTGATATGTTTAGGGATATAGACCTCGTGGTATCCCTATGTCAAAGGAGATATCCAGTTAGTAAATTTTAAACACTATTCCAAATTGCTTTCTTCAGCCTTAGTCAGTCCTTCCTTGCCAACAGAGGTATTTACTGTCCTGTTTTCTCAAAACCCTTCCAGTAAGTCGCTTTTTCCTCTAATTTACATTTTCTAATCATTAATTAGCTGGAGTATTTTTATGCTGTTATTGATAATTTAGATTTCTTAGATTTCTTCCTCTGAAAACTGTTCAAATCCTTTAATCCCCTGGGATTAAAGTTTTTGTGTACCCTAAGGGTGCTAGCTCTATGTTGTCCTTCTAGAGTTTTATCTTCTTCCAACCCTCTCCCTGGGAAGGACATGGAAATAGACCATGCCCTTTTCCAGTGCAAATATATCTATAGTTAGATTGTTTTCCCTTAACTTTAGTTGTGTGTTTTTTTTTTATTCTGATGAAAATATCCATTGTTGTAACTTGGAGGGTAATCACCTCATTGCCAAAGAGATAAATCATAAAGGCAAGGAGCCAGAGAAGAAGCAGAAAAACAAAAAGGAATGCTGTTAGAAAATAATCAAATGTGATCTTTCTTTCTATAGAGATGGTTGCTAGAAGCTCCAGATTGTTCCTTATGCATTCAACAATTATCTTTTATGATCTAGTTTAATCCTGGTAGAAATTACTTCCTTCTAGGAACTTCACAGTCCACTGATGACTCTGTATATCAGTGTTCATTTGAAAAGATTTTTTGGAAAGATGCTTGATTTACAAACTTTTGTATCATGTTGAAAAGATGGGCAATTAAGAAAATATGGATTCATGGCATGTGTATATTGCATAGCTTTATTTTAATTTTTTTCTTTTTTTATAATGACCAAAAAAAATTAAACATGAATATTTCCTTATCTAAAGAAAAGAAAAAGGAGACAATGTATGATATCATGAGTATCTATTATGTATAATTTTATTTAAAGTACAAACATGATATAACCTGTGACTACAACAGTGACCTAATTATCTCTTTACTCTTTGTTTTCTTCTATGTATTTAAAAAAAATTTTTTTGACGAAATGAGGGTGGAGTCTGAGTTGCTTTAATTTACATTTTCTAATTATTAATTGCCTGGAGTATTTTCATGTGGTTTTTGATAACTTTCATTTCTTTTTCTAAAAACTGTTCAAATCCCTCAGTCTCCTGGGAGAAATTGTCAATACCCAGTCTTTGGATGCCCTGAAGGAGCTGTCTCCATGGTATCCTTCTTTTGGAGTTTAGATTTCTCTAACTCACATAGGCTAGAAGTACAGCAGTCATTCGTGGGCCCATTCCCACTGCTGATTGTCATGGAAGCTTTCAATTGCTCAATTGCTCAACGAGGGCCTGTTCACTGTTCTTTTGACAGTATAAAGATCCTGGTCCCTGATCCTGGAAATTGGATCCTTGGATCTTGGCCAGATTGGTGTCAAATTTAGTGCAGATACTCGTTTAATTTTTTTAAATTAAATTTTCTTTTTCTTGGAGGCAATAGGAGTTACCTGATTTGCTCAGGTTCAGGCCAAATTTGAACGGTGGTCTTTTTTACTCCAGGACCAGTGTTCTGTTCATTGTGTCACCTTAGCGGCCCATTTAACTCTATTTTTCATTTTCAAATTCACCTTCCCTACCTCATTCATTGAGAAGGCAAAAAATATATATTCATTATACATATGAAATCATGCAAAACATATTAATGTTTTAAAATTAATTAATATTGAATTGGCTTTAATTGTACCATCGCTTAAAACTCTGGAACTTGCTGTCCATCAACCTTAGCCTTTCTGGGAGTAAAGATTATAGGGCATGTACTACCATATCTTGTTTTTCTGTGTATTTTAAAAGTTTCATTGACAGATCTTTTCTTTTTTCTTTTTGTTTTTGATATTATCATCACTCTGCCTAAAACAACTATATTCCTATCAAAACCTGCAGTTAAAGCCTTCCCTTTAAACATATAAGTATAATCAAGCAAAACAAATAAGCTTACTGACCATGTCCAAAAATGTTTATCTCATTCTGTACCTTTTGTCTGTGACCTGAATGTCTAGATATGGGAAGAATGAATCATCATAAGTCATCTGGAACTGTGGGTGTTTGCCCTGACCAGAATTCTTAAGCTTTTTAAAGTTGTCTTTCTTTAGAGTATTATAATATTGTATTGAAAATAAATTATCATTGATTTTACTGGTTCTGATTTATTTCATTCTACATTAGTTAACACTGGTCTTCCCAGGTATCTCTGAATCTATCTCTTTCATCATTTTTTACAGTCCAATAATATTTTATTACATTCATAGACCATCATTTATCCAGTTTTTCCCGGTTGGTGGGTATCCATTTTGTTTCCAGTTATGTATTACAAAAAGTTCTGCTATAAATAATTTTATGTATGATTTATTTTCTCTTGATCTCTTTAGGGTACATGCTTATCTTATGGCTGAGCTAAAAGATCTTCATAGTTTATGAATTTGGGGATATAGTTTTCCAAATCTCCAAACATCAGTCTAAATGCTGTTTCCTTTCTTGGGCTTCCTACCACTTCCCTATAGCCTTTTGTGTTTCTTATGCACACTTAACTTGTTATCTTTGTTATTATAGATACTTGTGTATATCTTATACATATACAAACATATCCCTAATGACTTTGTAAGTTAAAAGAGGACTGGGACTTCATACTAATAGTAATTAATAGTTTAAACAGTGCATATTGTTTCACTTATGTGCATATTTTTTAAATCATTTTATTTATTAATTTATTTTTAGTTTAAAAGTTTAAATTCCAAGTTTTTTCTCCTACCACCACCATCCAATCCCCTGAGAAGGCAAGAAATGCCTTCTCATATGAAGTCATGCAAAATATATTTCCTCATTAGCAATGTCCCCTCCCTCCTGATAAAGCAAGCAAAGTAATGAAGGGAAATAAAATATATTGCAGTTTATACTTTGAGCCTGTCAATTTTTTACTGGAATTGGATAGCATTTACATGATGAGTAAGTAGTTTGTAGTTATATGTAGAAGTTATACCCTTTCTAGTTGATGGATCATTATGTTGATCAGTTACCAAGTCTTTTACAGCCAATTATTGTTACACTAGTACCTTACTATGTAGATTGTTCTCCTGGTTCTACTTACTTCATTTTGCATCAGTTTATTTAAGCCTTATCAGGTTTTCTGAAATCATCCCCTTCATTATTTCTTATAGCTCAATAGTATTCTATTACAATCACATGCTGTAATTTATTCAGCTGTTTCCTAGTTAATGGGCATCCCCTCAGTTTCCAACTTTTTGTCACCTAGAAAGAGCTGCTATAAATATTTTTGTACATATGGGTCATTTCCCTCTTTAAAAAATCTCCTTGGGATATAAATCTGACAGAAATATTTCTGGCTCAAAGGGCATGTACAATTTTATAGCCTTTTAGGCAGTTCAAATAATTAGACTATTCTGCAGCCTCACCAATACTGCATTATAGCCAAACAAATAAGTCTTTGGGAGCTGTTGTGACTAAAAATTTCATTATTTTGTTTGCAACAACTTGGTGTTGAACTTTTCAAACTCAACTTCTCAAAAATTGAATATTTCTATTTCTTCAAATAAACTGGTACCTATTCTCCTGAGAACCTTGCCACTTATTTCAACAAAAAATTGAGGTAATTCACAGAGAGCTCCTTCATTCTTGGGAAGAAGTAGCCCTTCTCCTTTCTATGACTAATCCTACATGTACTTTTGTGCATCCCTTTTTCTCCATCAGATTGCTCCCTTTTAATCATTCACACTGTCTCTAATTGTTAACCTCTTCCTGTCTACTGGCTCCTGCCCTACTTCCTATAACCATGCCCATTTCTCCCCTGACCTTAAGGAAAAGTCAGGAGGTAGAGCCAACATGGCAGAGAAAAGGCAGTGACCAGCTTCACCTCTCCCCAAAACTTCTCTAAATAGATGAGATTTCCTTTTATTTAAGCAGCAATTGGAGAAAGCCTCTTTGAATACCTTTAAATAATGTTATAAAACAATTCCTGGAGCTGCAGAACCCACAAAAGGATGGTGTGAAATAATTTTCTGGGCAAACTCTACTTAGAAGTCAACAGGAAAGACCTGTTGCATCTGATTGATAGTAGATCACAATTCAACATGCCAGCACCAACCTAGCCTCAGCAAACCAGGAGCAGACCTTTGGAGCCACTGAATCAACAGCAGTAACAGTTGCTTTCAGAGCTCTCAGCCCACAGATAGTAAAGAGGTAGAACAACTGGTCGGGAGATTACAGGGGTCTCTTTGCTATCACTGAAGCAGGATTCTATTGCTTCATGCATACTCAAATCTGTGTTGAAGTCTTGGATAGCAGTCCCATGGTAAGAAGAAGCACACCGGAGCTTGTGGCTACAATGGAGCAGGAATCCTTCTCACAATTTCAGGGCAGAAAAGAATGCTTGTAGTCACTCACAGACCAAAGCATAGGCCAGGAGACCACTCTTTAGATCATAGTATCCTGGAAAAGCTGAAAATTTACAGGTTCCCAGAAGTATCTTTGAAAACAGCTGAACAAAACTCTTGAAGTTTTGGGCAATGTGCCCTCCACCCTGGAAGCAGAACCCTTCTTTAACAGAAGGCTGAGAAAATGAGCAAACAACAGAAAAAAAAATTCTGACCATAGAAAGTTACTATAGTAATAAGGAGGATAAAAAACACTCTCAGAAGAAGATAACAAAATCAAAGTTTCTATATTCAATGCTACAAAGAAAAATTTGAATTGATTTTAGTCCATGGAAGGGCTCAAACAGCGTTTTGAAAATCAATCAAGTAAGAAAAATAAAGGGAAAATTGGGAAGAGAAATGCCAGAAAAGTCAACAGCTTGGTGAAGAGACACAAAAATTCACGGAAGAAAAACTCCTTAAAAAGTTGAATTGGTCAAATGCAGGAAGGTATAAAAACTCACTGAAGAAAATAATTCCTTAAAAAATAGAATTGAGCAAATGGAAGCCAATGACTTTATGAGAAATCAAGAAACAATAAAATAAAAGCAAAAGAATCAAAAAATAGAAGACAATGTGAGATATCTCACTGGAAAAACAAATAACCTGAAAAACAGATCCAGAACACATAATTTTAAAAATATTGGACTTCCTGAAAGTCACAATTTTTTAAAAAAGAGCCTACATATCACCTTTGGAGAAATTTTCAAGAAATACTGATATTCTAGAACTAGAGGATAAAATAGAAATTGAAAAAAATCTTTCCATCACCTCCTGAAAGAGAACCGAAAATTAACTTCCAGGAATGTTATAGTCAAATTCTAGAATTCCCAGGTTATGGAGAAAACAGCCAGAGAGAAACATTTCAAGTATCTTGGAGCCACAGTCATAATGACAAGTTAGCAGCTTCTACATTAAAGGATTTTAGGTTTTGGAATATGATGTTCTCTGGGACAAAGGAGCTAGAACTACAACCAAGAATCATCTAACCAACAAAACTGAATTTAATCCTTCAGGGGGGGAAAAGGACATTGAATGAAATAGAGGACTTCCAAGTATTCTTGATGAAAAGACCAGAACTCAATAAAAAATTTGACTTGCAAGTACAAGATACAAGAGAAGCATAAAAAGGTAAACAGGAAAGGGAAACCATAAAGGTTTTAATAAGGTTAAATTGTTGACATTTACATTATGAGAGGATGATACTTGTAATTCACAAGAAGTTTCTCATTATTGGAGCAATTAGAAGGAGTATATATAGACAGAGGGCACAGGTGTGAGTTGAATATGAACACATGATATCTAGAAAAAATGAAATTAAGGTGTAAGAGAAGAAGGTACTGGGAGAAAGAAAGAGAGAGCATGGAATAAATTGTCTCACATAAAGAAGCAGGAAAAAGCTTTTACAGTAGAAAAGTAGATGAGTGGAAATGGAGGGAGGGAGTGAATTTTACTTCCATCAAAATTGGCTGAAAGAGGAAATAACATCATACACTCAATTGGGTAGAAAAATCTATCTTACCCTACAAGAAATTATGAGGGGGAAAGGTGAGTGATAGAAGGGAGAGCAGATTAGGGGAAAAGATAATCAGAAGTCCAAATACTTTTGAGGAGTGACAGAATGAAAGAAGAAAGAATTTAATGAGCAGGGAAATAAGTAATGGAGGAAAATATATGGGGAAATAGGGAGGGAAATAGAAATTGTGAGCAATAGTAATTGTAAAAAAAAAATTGAAGTTTCTCTGATAATGACCTCCTTTCCCAAACATATATAGAACTGAGTCAAATGTATAAAAATAAGAAACATTCCCCAATTTATAAATGATTAAAAAATATGACCAGTTTTTGGGTGAAATAACCAAATCTATCTGTAGCCATATGAAAAATAATGTCCTAAATTACTACTAATTGGAGAAATGCAAATTGAAATAAATTTGAAGTACTACTTCATATTAGATTGGCTAATAGGACAAAAAAGGAAAATGGAAAATGTTGGAGGGAATGTGGGGAAAATGAGGCACAAGCACACTCCTAGTGGAGTTATGAACTGATTCAACCATTCTGAAGAGCAATTTGGAACTTATGCTCTAAGGACTATAAAAATCACTACTAGGTCTGTATCCTAAAGATAGAAAACCAAAAGGAAAAAGACCTACATGTACGAAAGCATTTCTAGCAGCTCTTTTTTGGTGGCAAAAAAAAATTGGAAATTGGCAAATGGCTGAACAAATTATAGTATATGATAATGATGGAATACTATTGTTGCTAGAAAAAATGAGCAGGAGAATCTCAAACCTGGAAAAACTTTCATGAACTGATTCAAAGTGAAATGTACTATGCATAAAGTAATAGCAATATTACATATAAGATGGTTGGTTGTGAATTACTTAAGTTATTCTCAGCAGTACAATGACACTAGACAACTTAGAAAGATTTGTGATTAAAAATGCTATTCATCTCCAGAGAAGGAACTGATGATGTGAATACAGATTAAAGTATAATTTTTGCACTTTATTTTTCTTGAGGTCTTTTTTGGGGAGTGGGGACGGGCTCTGTCTTTTACAACATAATTAATATGGAAATGTTTATCTAATATGGAAATCTTTAAATGCTTGCCTTCTAAACGGAGGAAGGGGGTGGTAAGGGAGGAAAGGAAAGAATTTAGAATGCAAAGATTTTAAAATGAATGTTTAAAATTGTTTTCATGTGTAAGTGAGGAAAAATAAAATACCCAACAAATTTTAAATAAAGAAAATAAAATAAAAACCTAGCCCTTAAGTGACTTGTTCAGGGTCAGACAGCTAATAAGTGTCTGAAGCTGGTTTTGAACTCAGGTTCTTCAAATTTCAGGGCCATTACTCTATCTACTGCACCATTAACTGCCAAATCTCAGCATTTTTTTCAATCTTCATCTTTCTTTCTAGGTGTTTGTCACACTACCCTATCCTGGTTCTCCTCTTGTCTTCATTTCCTTTGAAGGATCTTCATCTAGGTCCTACCTAATAGAAATGAGTGTTTTCCTTGGCTCTGTCCTAGACCCTCTGCTTTTCTCCATATATCCCATTTTGCTTGTTGATTTCATCAGATCCCATAGTTTCATTAATCAGTCTCTATGCAAATGATTCTCAAGGCTATTTAACCAGCCCTCTCTTTCTGATTTCCACTATTATTGTTCCAAATGCTATTAGATGTTTCAAAATGTAAATTCCAAAAAAAAAAAAAATGTATATTCCATAGACATCTTAAGCTCAGATTTAAATATCTAAAACTGAACTCATACTTTTTCTAAAATTCTCTTTTGCCATTCACCTAGTCAGCCAGAATCTCAATCTAGGAGTCATTTCTGACTCTTCCTTCTCTCACCTCTCCATATATCCAATATGCTGTCAAGTTGGGTCAATTATTCTTTTAGGATATATCTCATCTGTGCTCCCTCCCCCCTTTGTTATTGCCAACATCTTGATGCAGAGGCTCTTCACTTTACTTCTAGGCTATTGTAATAGCCTGCTAGTCTCTCTCTACCTCATATCTTTCCAGTCTAATTCATGCTCCGTTTAGTTGCCAATTTTTTTTTCTTAAAGTACAGGTCTGATCATGTCATCTTCTATTCCCTTACTTAATAAACTTTACTGACTCTCCACTACCTCCAGGATTAAATATAAAATTCCCTGTCTCATTTATAAAGCCTTTCATAGCATGGGCTCTTCCTTTCTAAGCTTCTTATACTTGATTCTGTTCTATATACACTAGCCTCCTTATTGTTCCTCAAATACTACATTGTAACCCTAGGCATTTTTTTTTCCTTTTTCTTTTTAAATAATATTTTATCACATACCCCAATTATATGTAAGACAATTTTTAACATTCATTTTTACAAAATTTTGACTTCCAATTATTCTCTCTCCCCCCCTCTTCTTTTCCTAAAATGGTAAGCAATTTGATATGTTATATATGTACAGTCATGTGGAACATATTTTCACATTAGTCACAGTTATGAAAGAAGAAAGAGACCAAGCAGGAAAAAAAAACATGAAAAAATAAAGTGAAAATAGTTATTTTTTGATTTAGACACTATCAGTTCTTTTTCTGAATGTGGATGGCATTTTTCATCTTGAGTCCTTTGTAATTGTCTTTGATCATTGTATTGCTGAGAACAGCTAAGTCACTCAGAATTGATCATCACATAGTATATTGCTGTTATTGTATACAACATTTTTTCTGGTTCTGCCTATTTCATTTTGAATCAGTTTGAATGTCTTTCCATATTTTTCTGAAATACTTCTCATCATTTCTTATTGCACGATAGTATTTCATTATATTCACATATCACAGCTTGTTTGGCCATTGCCCAATTGATGCTGCATCCCCTCAATTTTCAATTCTTTGTTACCACAAAAAGAACTATTATTAATAAGTTATGTACATGTAAGTTATTTTTCGTTTTTAATGATTACTAAGTAGTGGTATTGTTTGATCAAAGTAATGAATAGTTCAGTTGCCATTTAGGCATAATTCTAAATTTCTCTCCAGAATGTTTGGATCAATTCATACCATCAACAATACATTAGTGTTCTAATTTTCTCATATGCTCTCCAACATTTATAATTTTCCTTTTTTGTCATATTAGCTAATCTGCTAGGAGGTGGTATCTCAGAGTTATTTTAATTTGTTTAATTTGTTAATTTATTTTAATTTGCATTTCTCTAATCAAAAGTGATTTAAAGCCTGTCGTCATATGATTACAGATAGCATTGATCTCTTCATTTTAAAACTGCCTGTTCATATTTTTTTACTATAAATTTGAGAATAGCTTGTATTCTTATAAATTTGATGCAGTTCTCTAAATATGTGAGAAATGTAACTCTAGACATTTTCAATGGCTGTTCCTCGTGCTTAGAATTCTCTTTCTCCTCATCTCTGCCTCTAGGCTTTCCTGGCTATATTTTTATCTCAGCCCAAATCTTATCTTCTATAAGAAGTCTTTCTCATTTATCCTATATATGTCTTGTATGTGTAGTCAGTCCTCAACAAAACCTTGACTATGTGCAATAGAGAAATAAAATGAGAGGCACAATGCATGCAAGTTTGTGAAGTGATTGGTATCCTATCAGGCACTTCATTAGTTGTGTTCACCCTGTTGTTATAAAATATTCTTCTTGTATTGGTTGCATATTTTCATTGTTTGCCTCTAAAACTCAAATTTTGTGTTGCAATTTTAGCTCCAAAGTGTAATGCGAGTCTTTTGGAGTAAATTCAAGTGGGCAAAGTCAGTGATGTGGCTTAGTGAGAAAATTTTAAAAAGTATCAGACATGCTTCATGCCTAAATGTTTGCAACCACTGTCGGCATAAGTTTGGTGTTAGCAAATCATTTGTTACAGCCATAAAAAGAAGGAACGTAGTTGTAAATATTTGAGAATTTTCCACAATTCTATTTTCAGCAATCTCTAGCAAAAGGTTATCATTTTTGGTGGTCTAGGGACCTAAACTCCTATTTCCCATAAGTTGAATGTATTGACATTATTTTTTTTTTTTACTTTCTTATCATTTTAGTGAAAGTTGAAAACTATATATAGTTGTTATGTTGGCTCTTTCATGGTAAATTGTTTTTTTTTTTTTTTTTTTTTTGGTCTTTCTTGTATCCCCAAAGCTTAGTACAGAGCCTGACACATAGTAGGCATTTAATAAATTGTTATTAGTGACTCAACTTGTTTTTTGTTTATTTCATGATAGTCTTTGTGTGAATTATTCTTTACTCTGTATCACTTTATTCAGATCTCACATTCCTTCAAATTCTGCATATATGTCTGGTCTTATGTTCTGATCCTTTTTATGCCATGCACTATCATTTTGAAAGTGGAAATATTTGGACCGTCTTTTGCCATTCTATGTTTTTGTCCATTATATGTGTCACTGTGTCTAAAAAAAAAAAATTCCATTGCAGTGGCCAACCTGCTGGTTGGCCTTTCCAAACTCTGGCATCCTGGCTCTCAGTCATGCTTTTACTCAAAGTTTTTCCAAATAAATAGAACCTACCAAAGCTGTCAGGTTCCTGACATAGTTTTTTTTTGTTTTTTTTTTAAACTGAAGTTCAATTCTACACCATGATCATCAATATAAAAATTTTAATAGGAGTCATTGCATATAGTAGATTCTTAATAAATGGTTATTCAATTAAATTGAAGGTTTGTGAAATGGAAGAAGACGGTGTCATCTTAGGTTCTCTTTCATGGGCAGTGAGAGAAAAGAAAAGGAAATTAAAGAGTCTATTATGTTCGTTTGTGTTTTCACCCTTTATAATGTTCCTAGTCTCAGGCAGACCCTTTATGGCTAACAGATGCCACTTGGATTTTGAGATCAGAAAAAGATAAGGAGTGGTTGGGATTTTTGTAGTTGATATTTTCCTGAAATCATAGGAATTGGATTTTTTTCTTTTAAATAACAATGGTTTAAGAAGATCACTATATTAAAGCTAAGAACAGGCTTGGAAACGTTAGCTGTCAGGGCTAGCAAGGATAATTTTACTCTTCTCCTTGAATAGTTTTTTCCAGACAGTGCTGATGGGATAGCACAGTATTTCAGTTGTCTTCTTTAGGAAAGAATATTTTAGCCAAAGTAAAGAGCAGCCAAAGGAAAGTTTACCCAGCAGTTGGATTAATTGTATGACAGGAGGAACATAAGCTGTGGCTCTCCTAGTGCTTTCCCAGGCACCTGATTTTTCCTCTCCTGTCTTTTTTCTTTATCATAAAATCCTAGAGTTTTGTATCCTGGGTTCTTCTCTTTCTCCCTTTTTGTTGTTCAGCCGTTTTCAATCATGTCTTACTTTCCATGACCCCATTTGGGGCTTTCTTGGCAAACATACTAGAGTGGTTTGCCATTTTCCTCTCCTGCTCATTTTAGAGATGAGAACGTTGAGGCAAATAAGGATTAAGTGACTTGCCCAGGGTCACACAGCTAGGTAAGATTTGAAATCAGGAAGATGAATCCTTTTGATTCTAGTCTGGTACTCTATGCAATTTGCACCACTGAGTTGCCCAATATTATCAATAGGAAGGAAGTATTGTGGGAGTTAAGGAAAAAGAAGAGGGGGAGGAAGGAAGAGAGAAAGGAAGAATGGAGAGAGCGAGAAAGGAAAGAAGGAAGGAAGGGAGGAAGGAAGAAAGGAAGGAAAGAAGGAAAAGTTAGTGGAAGTCCAAGAAAAAGGGATGCACTGCATAAGCATTTTTTTCCTGCTTTTTTTGTTCATTTATTTAATTCTAACTTGTGAAATGATCAGGGTCTAACATTCAAAGAAACTGGACTATCTAGGGAGCTTATGTGACTTGCCCAAAGTCAAACAGATAAGACATCAAGAAGCAGAATTTGAATTCCAATCCTCTGACGAGTTTACAAGATCAATGACACAATGAAATTATACTTTTTCCTTTAAAAAGTGTAATACATAGTATAGTCAAAGCCTAGGACAAAATGGCCCCACCAGCTGTAGCTGAGTAGGGCTCCATGAAGGATAATTGTCCTCAAGTTGCAATGTCCTGCAGTCCCTGTTGCTGAGCAGGTACTTGGCTTCAGGAACAATGGATTTCTTCTTACTGTAATTGAGATGTGTTCTATGATGGACACAACAGAGTGGCAGCCTCCAAACTCATCTTAGCAGTCACATGTGGTCATCGCATCCTCTTTCTAGAGAGCTAAACGTGTACATTCTTACAAGACTGTGATGTCAGTTGAGGGGGACCAGTTTCAGGAACAAGGACAAGGCAGATAATATTCTAGAGATTTTTTTGGGGGGGAGAGATAGACTAGTTGTGTTCAACTCTAAATGACCCCTTTGGGGGTTTTCTTGACAAAGATAATGGGATGATTTCCATTTTTCTCATCAGCTCATTTTACAGATGAGGAAACTGAGGCAAAAGGATTAAGTGACTTGCCCAGGGTCAGTGTCTGAGGCCATATTTGAACTCAAGAGATGAGTCTTCCTACTCCAAGCCTGTCACACTATCAGCTGTGCCACCTAGCTGCCTACCCAAAAGATATATACCTTTCTGTAATGGGCTGAGGCTTGAGTTGATGCACTGAGGTCCCAAACACGTGAGGCTAAATAGTAATTGGACTATACTCTATTAATATACATGCTTAGATAAAGAATGGCCCCCACCCACTCTCTGTGCAAGTCCTGAAGTATTGTATAGGAAATGATGATTTTAGTGGGTGGAGGCAGAGGGGCAGGAAGAGAGGCTGGGAGAGATTGGCCTGGGTTCTATGCTCGTAGCTGTTGGTCATGTGACTGCTGGTCTAGCTAGCTTCTTGACTCAGCTGCACACATTGCTATTGCCCATTCTCTTCCATCTCCGATCTTTCTTCACTGAGAATAAAGATTGACGATTTTCCCCTAACCTGAATTCCTGACTCCAGCTGATTTTAAAATACTCGGTCTTCACACCTTTCTACAAATGTAATTAAACCTCTTGTTTACAGGAAGATCAAGCTAGCCAGTCTCAATTCTCCAGTCCCTAGAAAGAGGATTCCCAACTTTCAGTATACACATCCTCAAGGGGTACAAGGAATTTGGCAAAGATATTTGGGAAATATTTGATAAATTGCTACATTATTCTATTAAATTCATTCATCTCTTTCTTTTACTTCTTATATGAATGTGCATGATAAATACTAAATTCATATTTCAGTTTGCATTGACTGGGAAGTATCAGAAAGTTTACTCAAACCCAAAGGATATGGGGACTGGAGAGGGATGGGGAACCCCTGCCCTCCAGTGTTGGTAGTAGATAACCCTCTACCACGTCTTCTCTGTAATATCAGGTCCTAAATGGCTGGGTGCCTTTAATATTTCACCTTGGACGGAGTGAGAGCCTCATGAACTAGCCTGGTTTTTTTCCAACTCATGTTCAAAGGCTTTTGAAAGCTGTTTTCCTTCAAGACTCAGGTCAGACATTACTTTCTACAAGAGGTCTTGTTTTGTTCCCTTTCTCCCTCTGCCGTTGCCCTCCCCCCTACTATTAGTATCTTCCCTGTGACATAACTTCCAATTTATATTATATAATAATACATATTTTTGTATCTTGTAGTTATTTGCATATGTTTGCATATTGCATAGATATTTGCATATTGACTTCTTCATTTCCAATGTGACCTCTTTAAGGTGAGGACCATAAATAAAAATTTCTGCCTTTCTTTGTGTCCCAAAGGATACAGGATAAAGTAATTGGTGGCATAGTGGGTAGAATAGTAGTCCTCAAATCAAACCTGAGTTTAAATCTAGTCTCATAAACTATTTGCTGTGTGAGCCTTAATCACTTAACTTCTGTTTCCCCCAGCTTCCTCATCTATAAATGGAGATAAATAAGAATACCTATCTCCTATGATTATGAGAATCAAATGAAATAATATATGTTAAGCACTTCATATAATGCATGATACATAGTAGGTACTATATAAATGTTAGCTTTGAATTCAAAGTACCTTGCACATGGTAGGTAGTTTAAAAATGTTTTGCTGATTAGACTGACTGTTCTTTGCCATTATCAGGGATAAGAACCATAATGAATACTATATGCAACAAATATAAGCTGGATTCTGAATATAAAACATAGACAGAGCCTACATAAAAAATGAGAGTTGAGTTAGCTAACTTCTAACTTGGGTTTGAACCAAAGCAGAATTTAACTTCCCTGAATCATTCCCACTTTTAAATCTATCCATGAATATAATATGTATAATATGTAATTTATTTATAAATATATAAATATAGTTTAATAACCACAATAATTTAATATCCACTATTTTGCAATAATATTTCATCCATCATGACCAAACAAAATAATACTAAAAAGCAGACACATTCTTACTAACTATAATTGACCAATCTCAGTCCCACTGAAAAGATAATGAATTCCCTATTTCTCTTAGGAGAGAGGGAACTCCAAGTGCAGAATGTGGTGTATATATGATGTTAAACACCCTCAACTGATTTTATGTAACTTCCTTTTTTTTGAAGGGAAGATTCAGTGGAAGTTGAGTGGCCATATTGTGAAATGATAATAGTATAGAAATAAAATGCATAAGTAAAATTTTAAAATAAAAAAGGGAAAATACATGAAAGCAAATTCCATTGTAGCATCATGATATTCCATTAATCATTTTTACTAATAATTGTCAATAAAAACATAATAGCTGGATAAGCATCAAAAATAAGATGCAAAATCTTAATAAGATCCTTAGCATTTAACAAGTTTAGAACCAAATGAATTAATATGCAAGCAAAAAAGCACATGAAGTAATAAACAACAAATAGTTTTAAAAAATGCTCCCTCATGGAAACTTTCCAGGTCTTATCTAAAAATTCTCTTTCTTCCTTTATTTTCTCCCTCCCTTTTCTTCTCCCTTCCCTTCCCTCCAACTTTCCCTACCTCTCTTTTTCTTCCCATTCTTTCTTTTCCTCCCTCCCTTCTCTCCTTCTCTGCCTTCTTTCCTTCCTTCCATCTATTCTTTTCCTTCCTTCCTTCCTTCCTTCCTTCCTTCCTTCCTTCCTTCCTTCCTTCCTTCCTTCCTTCCTTCCTTCCTTCCTTTTCTGCTTAGCAAGCAATGCCTTGGTTACTTTTCCTCATTTTGTCTTTGAGCTTGTCACAGATTCGGGACTACAAATTTGATGCTTCAGATTTTGATCTATCGTTTCTTCAGTTCTAATTACCTCCAAGAATTCTGTTGGGCTGTTTTAGGGATCCTTCTAGAAGAGGGAGATCCAATTCACTATGGCTGCACCAGTCAGAACAAAGCTGCCACACAGTGCATGATGTTGAAACAAGCATAAAGATTTTCTCTCTATTTAAGGATTTATCTCTGATATGGTCTGTGTGATGGAATAACAATCACTCATTTGGACAGAATGTCAGGTTAATGGCACCTTTAATAACAGGTGAAGGTGTAGAAAATGGAAATGGAAATAGTGATTTCATCTGGAATGATAGCACAGGACTTAGAGAACCCCTGGGATTTTCCTTGGAATGTGCAGGTTAAATCCTGTTATAACAAATACCATTACAGCAACCTCTGTAGAAATCTAAGCCCAAGTCAATGATCTGCTTATTTAAAACAACTTTTAGTACATGCAGATTTCAACACAAAGAAAGAATGTAAATTTTGCTATAATTTAATTTAATAATTATGTGTTGATAATAATGCCTCCCCCTCCTCCTAGGGACACTGGACTCACACAAACGCAGTTTTGACCCTAGGAGTTTTCCCCTCCAGTGGGTGGTCATTTTCTCACTTTGGCTCCTGCCCTTAGCCCAGAGTTCTATTTTGGGAAAACTTCCTGAATAAACCTTAGATATGGCTCATGTCTAGGTTTTCCTCAAAGTTAATAAAAGGATCCCCAGCTTCTGCAAAGCATTCAGAGTATAGTATGTATATCCAGTGTATGATAGATAGCTTCCCCCCCCCCCCCCCCCCCCCGCTCTTTCCCTTCTAGAAAATGCACAAGATAATATGGATTTACAGGAATCCATGAACAAATATAGAAACAGAAAACACTCACTAGCTCATTAGACTGTCTTCTAGAAGGTAAAGATACTTTGAGAGAACAAATATTTTCCATTCTCCCTGGATCTCTACCATCTGTTCAATTTATGGCAATAGCAAGGTTTACAATGTCCAGATTGTCATGGCATTACAGGTCAGTTCTCTGTTGAGAATTCTCTTCCTGTAGAGTATATCTTTATTGAGGTCTAGTGTCTGACTTTTGAGGTCAGAAACTCTTGCTCTATTTGAAAGTCTACATGGAAAATTCTTTCTTAGCACTAGTCCCTAACTTGTAGTTAGAAAAGGAAAGCAAGGCAGAAGGCAGTCAGGAACTCAAGGCTTATTAATACCCTTCTCAAGCCCTCTGAGAAAACACAAACAATTTACCATGTGTTTCTCCTCTTGGTATGGGAAGGGAAAAGTTACTTTCATCCCTCTCACTTGCATTCTGGTTTAGAAGTCCAAGAAAAAGAAAGCTCTTTTAAAAATAATCTATATTCTCCCAACTCTTCTTTGCCTATCAGTTTGGGAGGAAGCCCAATTACTGGGAACCAGTCAAGAGTTGCTATGGCTTTTCAACAAGATGCAAGTATGTATTAACTTTCATGATAGGTGCTCTCCTAACAAAAGTTCTTGCCCTGTAATCACATCAGATTGATTGGTAGACTGGTCAAACTGATCAGAGGCTCCCAGGATCATCCCCATTTTACTTGTAAATGTCTGAGACAGAATTGAAATTCAGATCTTCCTGACTTTTAAATTCTCATCTCTTTTCCACCTTTGCTCATCTTACCCATTAGCTTTGTAGTCTGTGCTCTAGATCAAAGGCCTTAAGACATTGAGCTCATAGAGTCAGAAGAAACTCCAGAGAAGAACAATGGGAGAATTATTCTATTAGGAGTTGATGGGAATTTTTCGAATGGGAGAATATTTCTGTTGCCTTTTTTTAAAAATAAAGCATGGCAAACCAATATGCCATAACAATTTTGCCAACATCCTATTTCTCCTTTCACTTTTAACCAAACTCCCTTGAAAAGCTATCCCCTCCTTTTTTTTTTTTTTTTTTTTTTTTTTTTTTTTAATTTTTCATAGTCTTCTAAGCCCTCTGAAACCTGGTTTCCAACCTCATTACTCAATGGAAGCTATTCTCTCCAAATTATAAATGACTACTTCATTGTCAAATTTAATGATCTCATCTCACATCCCTTTTTACTTATTTGCAGAATTTGTAATTGTTGGCCATCAAGAGTATTTCTTCCGGTTACTTTCTCCTTTTTAATTTTATGAGATTGTCTGATTGATTCATCTCAATGTCTTTTGCTTGACTCATCCCTCAAGCTCATCCTAGGTCTTCTTTTTCCTCTATGAATTCTGTCTTTTGGGGACTCCATTAACTCCCATGAGTTCAGTTATCATTTCTGTGCAGATGATTGCCTGTATCTATATCCTTATCTCCACATTTCCCTATCTCTGCATCCAGCCCTAGTCTTTACCCTTTGATCTACTCTTTCATCATGAACTGCCCATTGGATGTTTCAAACTGGATGTCCTGTAGCAAACTCAATATAACCAAAATAAATTGCCTTTAAAAAAAACTTTTTTAAATATATTTTTTCACTTTGAATTAAACAAACAGTCCCATAAAAATAGTAGAACAGTATGTGTGTATATATATATATATGTATAAAAAACTACAAATTTCAACTATGTGCAGCTCACTTTTAAATATGTATACATGTATAAATTCAACATGTAACTTCCAAGTCCTGCTTGCCTGTACTTTTTGGCCTTCTGTTATTGTTAGTGAATTTTACAAAATGCTTCAGTGATCCAGTCATCCTCCTACTTCTTTATCCCCCAAAATGAGAATCTATTATAGCATTCACAGAATTAGGTAAAATAAATTCCTACATTTACTATGTTCAAAAATGCATATTTTGTTCTGCATTTTGAGTTTATCATCTTAGGATATAGGTAGTATGATTCATTATCAAATTTTTGGAATTGTGGTTAACTTATTATTTACCCCCTCCCCCCCCCCAAAAAAAAAAACATACCTCTTCTAAATTTTTCTTATTACTGCTGATGGCATCATCCTTCTTCTAGATTCCTTAGTTCACAAATTTTTTTGGTAATCATTCATAAATCTCACTCATTCCATTCAGTTGCCAACTTTCATCTTTACAACAGGCGCAGGCCTTCATCATTTCTCTCCTAGACTATTATAACTGCCTTCTTTTTGATATCCCTGCCTCAAGCCTCTTACTACTTCTTTCCATCTTCTATGACCCCCAAACTTATTTTCCTCGAACATGTGTGACTTCATCATGCCTTTCTCCCATATACAACCAATCCACCTTCTACTCCACAAACTTCAGTGGGTCCTAATTACCTCTAGGGTCAAATATAATCTCCTCTTTCTGGCATTTGAAGCCCTTCCTCAGCAGGTCCTTTCAGTCTAGTGTTCTTACATATTATTCCTCTCTAAGCACTTTTCCACATATCTCCCTTCTTTTCCTCACACAGGATGCTCCATCTCTGTGCCTCTGCATAAGAAATCTGACATATATAGAATGTCTTCATCTCAGCTTTCTGGAATTCTTGGTTTGCTTCAGAACTCAGCCCTCTTTCCACGTTCCCTCCACTGCTAGCTTCTTGTGCCTGTCTGTCAGCCTTCCTTCCTTCCTTCTCCCTCTCTGCCTCTCCCTCTCTCTGTTTCATTCTCTCTCTCTGTGTATATATATATATATATATATATATATATATATATATATATATATACATGTGTACAGTATTGACTTTATGTAGATTATGTCCCTAATATATGTATCTGTGGTCTCCCTAGTTTATAGATAAGCTTCTTGAGGACAAGGACTATTTCACTATTTTTAGATATCCATTACTTAGCTCTAGCATTAGTAATAATAATAAGTAATAATAAATGCTTGTGGATTGATTGGCAAAATTGTGAGCATCTGCCATCTTCCCCCCTCCCCCCAAACTGTCATGGCAAAAAGCCGTTTTGCTCTCTAGATATTCTGATTCTTCCTTGGCTGATGTCAGTGGCAGTTACTCTGGGTCGCATTGTCTGGCTATTTCCTTTCTTCCCTCAAAATCCCAACAAACTCAGCCAGACTATGTTATCTAGAGCAAAAGCAGTAACTGGGATACGTGGGCAGAAGCTTCTAGTATTTGTCTGCTTAGAAAAAAATCCCCAGATTCTGGTGAAAATATGATGGGAATAGGGGAAAAGACAGAAATCAGCCCTTGAAAGAGCTTAAGAGGACTCAGCATGTGTCAGAGTATGTGATCAAAAGCCCCCAGTCAAAGCATGGGAATGTCTATGAGGGTGTCTCTCTGTAAGGTCACATGGATGATAAACTCAGTGAGAGTAATACTGACTCTGTAGTGAAGGGAAACTTAGGTGCTACAATGGACAGAATGTTAGGCCTGGAGTCAGGAGGAAGTGAGTTCACATTCGACCTAACTGTGTGACCCTGAGCAGTCACTTAACCCTGTTTGCCTCAGTTTCCTCATATGTAAAATGAACTGGAGAAAGAGGAATATGGCGACCGAAGATGGATCTCAACATCGGATTTTCACGTTTTTTGTTGTTATTGCTCACTTTTTCTTTTTCTCATTTTTTCCCCCTTTTTTATCTGATTTTTCTCATGAAGCATGATAAATGTAGAAATATATTTTGAAGAACTGCACATGTTTAACCTATATTGGATTACTTGTTATCTAGGGGAATGGCTGGGGAAGGGAAGATGAAAAATTTGGAATATAAGGATTTGCAAGGGTAAATGCTGAAAACTATGCGTGTGCATTTTGAAAATAAAAAGCTATTATTAAAAATATAAATAAAATATAGTGAACTGTAGAAGGAAATGGCAAACCACTTCAATATCCTTGCCAAGAAAACCCCAAATGGGGTCACAAGAGTCCCTCACCACTGAGCAACAATAGTGAAGTTCTACTCAGGGCTTGGGGCTCTTGAATACAATAAAATTCAACATATTTCACATGATTCCAGTTCTAGACTATTCAGTTTCATTCTTATTCTAAGACAATCTCTAAGGTCATTCAAGTTCTTAAACCTTGTATCTTTTAAAATTAAATAATGTAACTTTAGTTTATTTCTAGTTGTCTACATTTGACCAAAAATAAAAAAAATTTTTTTTTTTTTACTGGTAAGAAAATTGCAAGTGAAAACCATCCCTAGATACATGAAGAGAATCACTATATCATAGTGGAAAGAGTGTAGCCTCTGAGTCAGGAAGCCTTGGGTTCAAATATAGACTCTGATACTAGCTAGAAGATGATTGAAGTTGGCTTAACCTCCCATTCGCCCCAGGCAACTTTCTAAGGCTGTTTCAGAGAAGTTGCAGATTTGCATGGGTGGAGGAGATTTTTCTTACATGCATAAAAACCACAGCAGGCCTAGACCAAAACAAAACATGTGGGGAAGAAACTTGCTGACTCCGTGAGTTGAAAGCCAAATGCATTTGAGACCTTTGGATAATAATACTTAGCATTTTTACAGATTTGGTGTTCAGGATAACATAACATCTCAGTTATATGAATGAATCAGGCAAGAGTTGATGTGAATGAGAATCACCTAATCCATATAAAAGTCTATTTATTTATATTAACTACCCTCCCCATAATTCCTTATCCAATTAAATATTCTCTCTTTAACATTACGGAATTCCATGTGGGATTCTGGTTAAGATAGCTTTCTAAAAGTCCAGGTCTAAGCTATTTGAATACGTAGTCAAGCTTGAAAATTAATATTCCATAGCATTTTTGCATCTAGTTTTTGCACATAGCAACAAACAACTGGAAGCATAAATAGGTCACTGGGCAACAGATATTTTATTTTGTTATTTTTTTAATATATTTTTAATAGCCTTTTATTTACAGGTTATATGTATGGGTAACTTTACAGTGTTGACAATTGCCAAACCTCTTGTTCCAATTTTTCCCCTTCTTCCCCTCACCCCATCCCCCAGATGGCAGGATGACCAGTAGATGTTAAATATATTAAAATATAAATTAGGTACACAATAAGTATACATGACCAAACCGTTATTTTGCTGTACAAAAAGAATCAGACTCTGTAATATTGTACAATTAGCCTGTGAAGGAAATCCAAAATGCAGGTGGGCAAAAATATAGGGATTGGGAATTCAATATAATGATTTTCAGTCATCTCCCAGAATGCTTTCGCTTGGGCGGAAGCTGGTTCAGTTCATTACTGCTCCATTGGAACTGATTTGGTTCATCTCATTGCTGAGGATGGCCAGGTCCATCAGAATTGGTCATCATATAGTATTGTTGTTGAAGTACATAATGATCTCTTGGCCCTGCTCGGTTCGCTCAGCATCAGTTCATGTAAGTCTCTCCAGGCCTTTCTGAAATCATCCTGTTGGTCATTTCTCACAGAACAATAATATTCCATAATATTCATACACCACAATTTATTCAGCCATTCTCCAACTGATGGGCATCCACTCAGTTTCCAGTTTCTGGCCACTACAAAGAGGGCTGCCACAAACATTCGTGCACATACAGGTCCCTTTCCCTTCTTTATGATCTCTTTAGGATATAAGCCCAGTAGTAACACTGCTGGATCAAAGGGTATGCATAATTTGATAACTTTTTGAGCATAGTTCCAAATTGCTCTCCAGAATGGTTGGATATATTCACAGTTCCACCAACAATGTATTAGTGTCCCAGCAACAGATATTTTAAAAAACAAACAAAAGATCACTATAAATTCTATATTTAAGTGCCTTTTGTGATGAAGAGCTCATGCTAGAAAATTTAATTTTCTAGGTATATAATGAGCACATATTACAGATTGAGGTTATACTCTATCCACAAAGAGTAGAAAGAGGAAAAGACAAGTTCATAAATTTAAAGGGAAATAAAAGTGTAGAGATTAAAGTTCTAAGAGAAAGGTAAAGAATAAGAGATCACTTCTAGAGACAGAGCAGTTAGAGAAAGCTTCTAGGAGGAAGTGATTATTAATGTAATAGATTAGTAAACCATACCTAAATCAAAGCTTCTTAAACTGTGGAGACCCTATATGGGCAGTGGCTGAATGTGGAGGTTGCAAAATTATGATTTGTTATCAAGAAATGTTTGATTTTTATACCTGTTTTATATGTACCCAGGCTTGTGTAAAACTCAGGGGAAGAGGGATCATAAGTAGAAAAAATTCAAGAAGCCCTCACCTAAATCACTGAATGCAGAAATATAATGTATCATAAAAACAGAGATGCTTATTACTGGAATATAGACTGCTATTTGATAAAATTTGCTGGGAACACTAGAGACTAAACTGGTAGAAATTAGATTTAGATGGACCTTATGCCATATACCACATTAAATTCCAAATTAAAATGATGAAGAGACAAAGGAAGGAGCTATCTTTCAAGACTATGTCAAGGGGGTAGAATTTTTACTTAAGGAAGAAGATAATTTTTTTAAAAAAAGAACAATTTTTAATTATATAAAATTGAAACACTTCTGTAGAAGAAACTTAAGAAAAACAACTTGAAGGAAAAAAAAATGACCAGCCTTTATGGTAAATTTAGTATCCAAGTTACATTAAAACAATTGATATAAATATATACAAGCTGTTCCCCCATTAAATAAGTGGTCATAGTTTATGAAATGAAGGTAATTCTCATATAAAAAAATGCCACAAGTCACTAATAATAAGAGAAACTGATCAAATAACCCATGTTCCATCTTTTACCCATCAGGTTGGTAAAGATAATAACAGAGAAAAATAGCAATTGTTGGAGTTTGTGGGGATAGACACACTAATCCAACAATTGCTGGAGTTTTGAATTGGTTCAACCATCCTAGAAATCAGTGTGGAACTATATATCCCAAAGGTCATTAAACTGTACATTCCTTTGACCCAGTGATACTATTATTAGGCATGCACTCCAACAAGTTCAGGAACATTGAGAAAGAACTTATATGCATGAGAATACTTATTAGAGAAGTTTTTGTTGTGGTAAAGAATTGCAGACAGAATTGGTGTTCATCATTTGAGGACTGGCTGAATAAATTCTAGTTTATGAATATAAAGTATTTTATTGTTCAATAAGAAAAAATTTGGAGAAATAAAGAAAGATATGTGAACTGATTCAGAGTGAAGTGAGATAAAAAAAAAGATCAATGACCTTGGAGAGAACTAAATAGAAAAATGGTGGGAGCAGAAGCCAGCTTATAAGGAGTTGGTACTGAGTGGGTAATGAAGAAGTAGAATAGGAGACAATGAACACAGAATACTCTTTCTGAGAATTTAGTAATCCTACAGTGAGTAGAGCTAGATAGAATGGCCAACTCAAAGAAAAAAATGGGAGACAAATAAAAGGTTGACTGATCGGGATCATTCTTCAAAATTAAAGTTCTGGGAAGAACTCGTTAATAGGAGAAAGGTGCCCCAGTTATATAGGGGCATAAACTGAGGCATCATGCTCCTAAAGTCTGGAGGATCCGAAGCAGAACTAGGAGAGGAATGAATGGATGTAGTTGGCTTATCATTGAGATGCTGAACATGACCAAGTGATGATTTTTTTTTTTTAAACCACAGTGATTCATGATAGTCTAGTAGACTGGGGGGATGCAGGGGAGAGGTGGTGAAAGGGGAGGGTCAGTCTGCATTAGTAGGAGTAAATATACTGTGATGAAATTGTAATTCTTTTGAAATATCAAAGTAATAATAATGATGTTCTTAAGCTTGTAAAGTGATTTATGGTTTATAGAGCATTTTTATGTATCTTATATCATAGTCTGAAGGAAAAAAGGTTTAGGACCTGAGTTCAGATCCTGACTTAATATTGATCTTGGGCAAAACACTTGCCCATTGAACAACTGTTGGAATCTTTACAAAGTGTTAAGCCATTGGAGTTAATTTAATCTTAGAAAGAGTTATTTTGGGCCAGAACTTGAACTAGGTACTAAGTACAACTGATGGAAACAATGCTTGTGTTCACACCTTTAGAGAGCTCTAAGAACTCAATGGAGTTCACAGTTTGGGAGATTCAGGGTCTAGAAAGAGATATTTGAATTCACACCTTCCTTAGGACCAGAGAACACTCTGGGAGATAACGCAGAATTCCTCTCCCTCCAGAAGGTGGAGTTAACCTTTGGGAGATCACATAAATATAGGGAGCTTTTGAAGCTTGAAGTTACTTCTTCAGGTGGAACTGCCTGGAGGTACAGAGAGATTCATTGCATCTTCCAACTTGGTGCTGGCTGGAGGCTGAAGAAAGCAGAGGCAGAAGCCAAGGACAAAGCTGTAAGATCTCTTGGAGCCAGGCAGAGAGTTAGGCCTCAACTAATCGGGCTAATTTGTAAGGAGAAATAAACGCTTGCATTTTTACCAGCTGGCTGCGATTTTGGAGTAATTATTTATTTCAACTGAGACTAAGGCTGCCTCCAAAAAACCTTCACAAACAACTATCCTCATTTATAAATTGAGAGGGTAAGACCAGATGACCATAAACTTCCTTCTAGTTCTAAATCTGTGATCCTATGCTCTCCATGTAAATGTTCCAAAAATTTCACAGGAAATAGGGCTAGAAGGGATTTTCATAGATGAGGGAACTGAGGCTAAGGAAAATAATGTGTCCAAGGTCTCAGAGCTAGCTACTGGTAGAGCCAGGAAGAGACCTTAAACATTTTAAATACTGTAAGAACAAATTGCAGGGACTTCCCAGAACAAGATCAGGCTGTCTTTACCCACTAATGTGTATTTGAGTTACCTGACTTCCTATAAAAAGAATATGACATCATAATGGGCAGGTCTGAGTTATTAAGTGATCTAGTAATTTTGGCTGGGAGGAAAGCTATGAAAGAACTGGAATTCTAGAACGGACAAGTGGACTTAAGATGGCAAGGAAACTGATAAGCAGAATTGGGGGAATGAAACCCAGAATATGCTGATTCAAATGGAAAACTGCATAATGACTAAAAAGTTTTTCTGGAGGGGAGATTCCATTTGACCCTCTAGCTGAATCGATGGTCCTATGGGTGTCAGCAATACAGATTTGTTTGTTCTCCAATCTGATGCCTCCTTGTGGCATAGATGTGACCATAAGTTCTCAGACTTGACTAGATCCTACCAATGTGGAAGTTGTTTGATGAGGGCCTGATAAAGGCCTAGACATCTGTTATCTGACTACCAATCTAGCAAAATTCAGAGAGGATCATTACTGGGTTACATGTGGGGTTTTATGGCCACAGCAACTCTCAAAGACTATGGATGATTAAGTGACTATCACTATGCAGTGATTACAAAAACAAAAAAACAAAGCAGTTCCTGGTCTCTTGGAGCTTACATCCTATTATAATATATGCAAAACCTGTTAAATAATAGAGAATTTGTGATCTATATTGTTTGGAGGGAGTTTTCCATTAATGAAATCAGAGATGCTTGAAATGATTAAAAATGCTAATCATGCAACTGGGGGTGGTGAGGAGGAAAAGAATAGGAAAAAATTTTAGTCTTTTTTTTTTTTTTCCATTATGTTTAACTCTTTGTGACCCCATTTGGGGTATTCTTGACAAACATACTATAGTGATTTGCCATTTCCTTCTCTAGCTCATTTGACAGATTAGGAAACTGAGGCAAACAGGGTTAAATGACTTGCTCAGGATCACACAGTCAGTGAATGCTGGACCTGGATGTGAATGAACTCTTAGTCTTTCTGATTCAAAGCTCAGTGTTCTATCTACTGTCCCTCCCTCCCTCTTTTCCCCCACCTGACCCTAAGAAAAAAATATTACTCAAAAAAGACTTAATGAGAGACCAAGCTCAGCTTTGAGATAGATTGGCCCAGAACAAACAAATTCAAGTTTTGGTTTTAGTGGAATAACAATTCTTTTACTGCAAAGAATGATAGCAATGACTATATTAAGGGGCTACTTGATGCTTTAAATTGTTGTCTGATTAATTGACCAACATGGAACTGAATTTGTATATAGTTAGCTTTCTCTCAGCTGTACATAGCTTATACTGTACAACTTTGTACACTGTAGGTTGGTTGTATACTACTGTGTAGAGTAAATTGTATATTAATGTACCTAGTCAGGCTAATAAATTCTGATTGGGTTGTACTATGGTCGGAACAATGCTGGATCTAGAGAAGGTCTAGGTTTGAGTCCATCACTTTGAACCTCCTTCTTTATAAGCCAAAGGGGTTGAACTTGATGGAGTCTAAGCTTTCTTTCAACTCTTAAGTCCTATAAACTATATATCTATAAATATACACATATGTAGATAGAAAGACATACACTTATACACACAAACATACAAGTATATACAGAAACAGAGGTTACCTAGAGAAGGGTATGTTATTCTGGACAAAGTCATAGTACTAGCCTTTTAAAGCTTTCTTTTCTGAAGCTTGAGATACCTATACAAGTATTGAATGCCTTTTCACTGACTGCTCATGAAGCCTGGAATTCTCGCTCTGCTTACCTTTAGTGTCTGCTTTCCCTGGTTTCCTTTTAGTCTTAACTAAAAATCTTGCCCTTTTCGAGAAATCTTTTATGGTCTCCATGCTAGTGTCTTCCTCTGAGATTATCTCCAACATCCTTTACACATGTTATTTATTTGTAAGCAGTTGTTTGCATGTAAACTCCTTGTGGGCATGGGTTGTTTTTACCCTTTTTGGATTTTGTTAGTTTGACATAGAGTTTAGCGCAATACTTGGCACACAGTAAGTGCTTGTTGATTTGATCAGATTTGACTATTAGAGCTGCTGAAATGCCCATTCCAGAAACAAACTTTCATTCTAGGCTTCAGTAACTCTCAATTTCTGAGAGTCAATCTGCCCCAAACTTGATTTCTGGGACTTTCCTAAGTTAAAAGACAAAATTGAAAAAGAAAGTTTCCTTTTAATTTCTTGATCCCTTCTATTTGTTCCATTGAGTCTGTTAAACTAAACAACTCCAATGAGGACCCAAGTGGAACTGACCAGTTGGGCAACATAACTTCTCTCCTGTGTGTCTCTATCTCTCTGTCTCTTTCTTGTCTCCTCTTCTTTTCTCTTCCCTCCCCTGTTCACATAGAGTATCATACGCTTACCT
This sequence comes from Sarcophilus harrisii, assembly GCF_902635505.1. NCBI lineage: Eukaryota > Metazoa > Chordata > Mammalia > Dasyuromorphia > Dasyuridae > Sarcophilus > Sarcophilus harrisii. Next base: position 307,016,687 of record NC_045427.1, read on the forward strand.
GAGAGCCCTCTGCCCAAACATTACTAGATATCTTGGGGTTTACCAGCTAAATTTTTTTTCTTAAGGACCTGGCCTTAAATCCAAATGACTCTTGCTCTCTAAGATTGGACAACAGTATGTCCCAGGTCAAGCCATACTAGGTCTTTGTTTGGGCTCTGATTGTTTCAGAGTGAATGTAAATAGCAGTTGTTTCTGTTTTGACCAGAAACCTTGAGGGCCTTCCCCTCCCAGACTGATTAAAAAAAAAAAAAAAAAAAAAAAAAAAAAAAAAACTAGGCAAAAAAGGACTTTTTCTCCCTCATTTCTAGCCTACCTTTAATCACTGAATGTGTGTTGCTTCTGTCAAACTAAGACTTGTCAAAGAAAGACCTTAGTTTAAAAAGACCATTCTCTCATTGCATGCAAGGCTATTTTTGTCTTGATCTATATCTCTTGTACTCAGCCCTCCCTTACTTCAATTTACTTGTATGACATGACATTACCTCCTTGATGTCATGGTTCTCTTCAAGAACAAAAGACAAACAAGATCTTAAGAGTCAGCAGAAGTTCAAGGCCTGGTTCTATATAAGACCTTGGCCAAGTACTTTCACACTTTGAATTGCAGATTGCTTATCTGTAAAATGAAAGCTTGAAGTAAATATTGATAAGTTGCTTTCCATCTTTGACATTCTACAGTAACTTAACATTTCATCTAATTCATAGAACCAGGGATTTAAGTTCACCTTGACATTTTTCAGTAATTTTTATATCATACTCCTTCCCGCTTAGATTTTTTTTCTGAAAGTATCAGAATTTTACTGAATATTTCTAGAAGGACCCTCAGTTTCTATTTCAGCCCAATAAGATAGGAAATATAGGACAGGGTATTTTTTTTTTTAATCCAACAGAAAACATAGAAGATTCATATCTGAGCCTTTCAGTCATTAAGGTAACTCTCTCCTTTGGTCAGTCAGCCTCTGCTTCAGACTTTTAGAGATTTCTACTGTTAAGAGATAGTACCACCTGGGGTCGAGGTCATCCTTGCAAGAAGAATTCAGGATTGCTAAGAAGTCAGGAAACTCCCCACTTGGTGTGCTCTGCCTTCCTTAGGGACCTACACAGTCATTTTAGATTTACTGTGCTATACTAAGCCCTTCTAAAAAGTTCAGTTTTCCTTTGTGGACTATGTAGATCCTAATTCACAGGAATGACTAGGAGAGAAATCCAAGTAGTGCCTTCAGGCATGCTTTGGCTCCCTATTGTTGTTTTTTCCCTTTGTTCCTTTGGAGAGCTATTCACACCGTAAATTGCTGTCTTGAGCTTTTCCTGCAGGTTTGAATTAAGGTTGGGCAGCTTCTCTAACCCCTTCTCTTACTACATCTATTAGCTACTTCTCTGTGAATGTGCTGCTTTTCTGTAGACTCCTATGTGTATTTCTGTGTCTCCTGTTGATTTTTTTTTTTACCTTAATTGGTTAGTAATTCCATTGTATATAGTTTCTTGAAGAACTATAGGGATGTGCAGACCTGCCTATAAGGAACCAAGTCTGTAGGGGTAAGTACAACTCTAACTTATCTAAGAGTGACTCAGGCACATGAACTAGACTAGAAATTCTAGGGAAAGGGGTCACTTCTCCTAGAGTTTGTGATAGAGGACTAGAAAACTGCATAGTTTTACATGCACCCTAGACTTGGGGGAAGCAGATTTCAAAAGGTTTATAGGAAGGATAGGTGTAATCCTGTGGGATCTTCAAAGGAAATAAACCCAGGAGGGATATGGAATCCCAAAGGATGAAATTCTGAAACTTCAAAGGGAATGGCTGAACAAATCAGGATGTAGATATCCCACATCTTCTCTGACATTTATTATTTTCCTTTTTGTCATGTTGGCCAGTCTGACAGAGGTGAGGTAGTATCTCAGAGTTGTTTAATTTGCTTTTCTTTGATCAAAAGTGATTTAGAGCACTACTTCATATGTCTATAGATAACTTTGATTTGTTCATATGAAAACTGCCTGTTCATATCTTTTGACCATTTATCAACTAGGGATGTAACTACACTTTAAATCACAGAAGGAACCTATTTTGGTGAAGAGGAGTAGACCCTGTCAAGACAAAAGTTACTCCAGGATGCTGAAAATTAAAAGAATATATCAATACTTACATAATATCAGTAGGTAGAAACAACTGAGCTTTGCAGTTAGTTAGCAAGAATAATTAGTTAAAATAGGTCATAAATTGATGGCAACCTACCCAAATTAATTATTGCTTGGACCACTTTGGCTTGCCCCCTAAAGGTGGCATTCCCAGGAGTGACTTCTGGGCGTTTAAAGTTTCTAGGTTCCCAAGCTTTGAATTCTCTTAAGGGCTCTTCCCTTATCACTCTCACCATCCATGGTCTATTTAGTGTCTGAAGTTGAGTTTAAGGAATACAATAAGCATTTAATAAATGTCTTTTGAATAGGCTTGACTTGCCAAGCCTAATGCTAAGCTAATCTTCCAGATGCTTATATTCTAAAGGACACCATCTCAAGCAAAATGAGGCTACAATTTACTTTGGTAAAAACTGTATCCCTACTTGTGAAATCGTAGATCCTGCCCTGAAGGAGCTCACATTCAAATGGATGCCATCTAAAGTAGAGATTCTAATTTTAGATAAAGTCCTAGATCCTTGATCTATTGAAATACTCAACCCTCAAATGGAACTATAATCTTTTTTATTAGGATGGGTGCAACTCTTGACTCTTTCTTTCTAAAAGTGCATTGAAGGGTAATCTACATAGAGTGTTTCAGGCCTTTCACACTTTCTGAACAAATACTCTGGAGTAATGTAATGCTTTACTTTTTGGCGTTATATTCCCAGCATTTAGCCTAGAGCTCTGCACAAAGTAGGTAAAATTGGGACACAAATGCATTATTGGTAGATTTGTGAATTACTCCAACCATTTTGGAGGACAATTTGGAATACCCAAATGGCAACCAAATTGTTCATAATCTTTTCCCCAGCAATACCGCTACTAGGTTTGTATCCCAAAGAGATTGTTAAAAAAAGAAAAAGGATCTACATGTGCAAAAATACTTGTAACAACCCTTTTCATGGTGGCAAAATATTGAAAAGTGAGGGAATGCCTATCAATTGGGAAATGATGAAACAAATGATGGCATATGAATGAAATGCAATACTGTTGTGCAATAAGAAATGATGAACAGGCAGATTTCAGAAAAACTTGAAGACTTGTATGAACTCATGCAAAGTGAAATGAGCAGAACCAGGAAAACATTCTATGCAATATCAGCAATGCTGTGTGATGATCAACTCTGAATGATTCAGCTCTTCTCAGCAACACTATGATCTAAAACAAGTATGAAAGACTCGTGAAGGAAAATGCTATCCACATTCAGATAAAGAACTGTTGGACTCTGAATGCAAATTGAAACTTCTCTCTCTCCCCCACCCTTTGCTTTATTTAACCTTGGATTTTTTTTTTTCTTTTGATCTGTTTCTTCTTTCACAACTATGATAGCACATGTATAAATTATATCAAATTGCATCCCATCTTTAGAAGAGGGGAGGAGAGAAGGGAGAAGGGAGGAAAATTTGGAATCCAAAAATCTTATTAAAAAAAGAATGACAAAAATTTTCTTCATTTAAGGAGGGGAAATAAAATACTATCTAATTAGGGAGAAAAAGAAGAAAATATATATACCCAATAAGTTTTTTGTTTGTTTGTTTTGCTGAAGCAATTGGGGTTAAGTGACTTGCCCAGGGTCACACAGCCAGGAGGTGTTAAGTGTCTGAGGTCACATTTGAACTCAGGTCCTCCTGACTTCAGGGCTGGTGCTCTATCCATTGCACCGCCTAGTTGCCCCTAATCAGCTTTTAAGATTAATCTATATCATTATTTCTCCATCACTTTCTTATGTCTAAAAATGGACAGAATAGTAAGTCAAGCCCCGATTTGTAAAAATAAAATAAAGTACAAAAAAAAAAAAAAAAGATATGTGGATGTTATAGAATCCTGTTTTCCTATAAGAAATGAAGTGATTGTTTCATTTATCTAGGAAGACTTATATGAACTGATGCAATGAAGTGAGTAGACAAATAATTTATACTTTTAACATCAGTAGTATAAAAATGAGTGATTCGGATGAATTCTGATCAGTGCAAGGAAGACTGATGGTAAAGAACTCCTGACAACAAAAACAAGAAAAAATGGCTTAAGTCTTGCTTGCTTTTTGTTTTCTCTGCCAAGAAGAATGACTTTTTTCTGTGGATGAGAAAGGAAAAATGACTGTCAGAAAGTACATATTCAAGACAGATAAGTAGATAGTAAGATAGTACCTAGTTGCCTTTGATGAATTCAAGTCACCTGACCCAGATGAATGACATTCTGGGATGCAGAAAGAAGTTGATTGCTGAGCCACTGTCAGTAATGTTAGAAACTTTCATCAAGATTAAGTCCTACCCACATGTGCAGAAATGTTTGTGACTGCCTTTTCTGTTGCGGCAAGAAACTGGAAACTGAGTGGATGTTCATCCGTCGGGGAATGGCTGAATAAATTGTGGTATATGAATGTTATGGAATATTATTGTTCTATAAGAAACAACCTGCAGAATAATTTCAGAGAGGCCTGGTGAGACTTACATGAACTGATGCTAAGTGAGATGAGCAGAACCAGGAAATCATTATACAAGGCAACAAGATTATACAATGATCAATTCTGATGGACATGGCTCTTTTCAACAATGAGATGATTCAAACCAGTTCCAATTGTTGAATGATGAAGAGAGCTATCTACACCCAGAGAAATCATGGGAACTGAGTATGGACCACAACACAACATTTTCACTCTTTTTGTTGTTGTTTGCTTGCATTTTGTTTTCTTTCTGTTTTTTTTTTCCCCTTCTTATCCAATTTTTCTTATGCAACAAGATAACTGTATAACTGTGTATACATATATTGGATTTAACATATATTTTAACATATTTAATGTGTATTAGATTACCTGTCATCTAAGGGAGGGGGTAGGGGAAGGAGGGAAAAATTTGGAACAGAAGGTTTTTGCAAGGGTCAATTGAAAAATTACCCATGCATATGTTTTGTAAGTAAAGAGCTTTAACAAAAAAACAAAACAAAACAAAACAAAAAAACAACTAAATCCTACCAAACTAATCTCATTTCCTTTTCCATTAGGGTTACTTAACTAAGGATTGCTTTAGATATAGTTTACCTAGATTTTAGAGTATCCATTATATCCTTATTAAAAAAAAAAAAAAAGATGGGGGGGTGTATACTATAAAATAATACAATTAGGTGGATTTAGAACTTAGTACATGACTACATTGAAAGAATAGTTGCTTTAGGTTGTTGTTAGAGGCTAGTGAGCACAGTGGATAGAAAACTGACAGTAGAGTCTGGAAGACCTTTTAGATACTTTCCAGGTGTGTAACCTGGCAAGTGACTTAGCTTATGTCTTTCTCTGTTTCTTCATATGTAAAAATGGGGATAATAATAACATCTATCTCTCAGAGTTGTTGCAAAGATGAATGAGATAATATTTGTAAAGCACTGGGCATATAGTAAGTGCTTAAAAATACTTATTTCTTTTCTTCTTAATAGATCACTGGGCAACAGCTATCTTTTTAAAAAATCACAACTTTTATGTCAATGTGGCAAGAACCCTTCTGTGTAGTATTCCAGAGATTTGTGCTTATCATCCCTATGAGGTTTAATATCTTTAACAAAGACATAAAATGTATATTTAGCACATTTGAAAGGCACAAATTTTGAAGGAATAGCTTTCCATTTGGGATAATAGAATTAAGATCCAAAAAGATCATGAGAAGCTTGCCTAAATCTAGGAAGATGAATTTCAGTAGGGATATGTGCAAACTTTTACATTAGGGTTCAAAAATTAGCTTCACAAAGAGAAGATGGCAGTAATAGCAGTTTATTCCCGTAAAGACTACATATGAAATCAACAGTTTGAGGTGGCAACTAGGAAAGTTAAGTCAACCTTGGCTGCATTGGAAGATCCAATACTTCTAGCCATATCTTGAGTGTTTTGTTTTGTGTACCACCACTGTTTAGGAAATTGTTAGCCAGAGAGTGTCTATAAGAGAGTACTCTAGTATGGGTTCAGATTCAGATTCAGGATTGAGCTCATAACATAAGGTAAATCGAAGGAACTGGAGATATTTAGCCAAGACAAGAAAGCATTCGGGAGGAACAAGATAGCCATGTTCAAGCTTTTGAATGGAAATAGGATTAGACTTATTTTGTTTGGCCCAGGAGAACAGCACTGGGAACAATGTGTGGAAATTACAAAGAGGCAAATTTAGGATGGATTGAGAGTCAGAAAAAAAAAAATTTTTTTTTTCTCAACAATTAGAGATGTCTAAAAGTGGAATAGTCTGCCTTGAAATATCATGGGTTCCTCCTTCCTGCAGGTTTCTACACAGAGATTGGGTGATCACTTGCCAGATTTGTTATAGTGGAACTTTCTTTCAGGTATGGGTAAGACTGTGTGGTTGCTAAGCTCCCTTCCAACTCTTAAATTCTGTGATTCTGTAATAACTTGAGTTCATGCCCAGAACAAAGGCATCATTACTGGAAAAATGAAGAATTTATATCTAATCTGGGAACTAACAACATAAGGAGGAGGGGCTTACTAAATCTTCCTAGAATATGCCAGAGTACTCTGACTACATATGAATTCCATGAATTCCTCCTATTGAAATGCTACTCTTCCTTTAGAACCAGAGCATGTGGTTCCATACCTATTACATGGAATATCTTCTGATGATCTATTGGGTGTTTGATTTCCATCATCTGAATTCCTGTAGTACTTTGCATTTGTGATGTTCTAATTTGCATGATCACTACCATTGTAATTGTATTATAGCTTTAATTTTAATCTTTGGGGAAAGGCAGTCGGGGTGTGGTGATTTCCCCCCAGATCACACAGCTAGTAAGTGTTCAGAACTTGCCAACTATGTGATCTTGGATAGGTCACTTACCCCTGCTGGCTTCAGTTTCCTCATCTGTAGAATGAGCTGAAGGAAATGGAAAACCATTCACTCCAGTATCTCTGTCAAGAAAACCCCAAACGGGGTCACAAAGAGTTGGACATGACTGAAAAATGACATAGCTGTGATTATTGGCAAGTCACTTAATCCACATGGTCCTCAGTTTCCTGGCAAGTAAAATGAGATTGAATTTGATGAATTCTAAGATCCCATAATTCAACCACTTCTCTATAGAAAGGAGACATTTATATTTGTTTTCTCTGTATGAAGAGCATTGTCACATAATAGGAGTCTAATAATAACTTGTTGATTGATTCCATTCTTGGAAACAGATATTGTTGCAACTGATCTGAGTTTAATTTCCTTTAGTGTTGTTTTCTTTGTCATTATGTGTTTGTACATATATATTGCACGTTACATCACACACACAAATGTGTTATATATGAATGTACATGTGCCGACATATATGGTACACAAATTCTCTTGTTTTTACTTGTCATAATACCATTTTCCATTAACTGCTCGTTAAATGATTGAATTCTGAATAACTCCTTCAAGAAATGTTTTCTTCCCATATAGAGGGACCATGGCATAGGAGCTAGATTGCTGGGCTGGAAGCCAGGAAGAGCTAGATTCAAATCCTTCAACTTCCCAGTTTTTAGGCAGAACTCTAAAACTAAACTGCAGAGGAAGTGTTGAGTTGGTGCAAGGAATTTCCTCACCAGGGAATTCCCTGCACTATTGAAACCACACCTCTGGTCCCTATTTAGAAAAGTGTTCTCCTTTCCTACCAGCCAGCTTATTTCTTTAATGAACCTCTTGGATTTAATCTCATTTTACCACACCCACCCCACCCAAATCCTTAATGTGAATGCCTGGAATGGGAAGCTTTTGAATTGATTATAACTATGTTACAATAGCTGTGCTACACCTGCTAGATTGAGGTGTCTCTGAGGATCTTTGAATTCTGCCATATTCACTTTGCCATTTATATGCCCCTTTGTGTGTGCCCATTGATCCAATCTTAGTGGTCCAGAATGGAAGAAACAGGAGGAAGGGAGGAAGAGCTAGAAATGATCCCTGAAATACCTTGTGAATCTCGTTCTTTGCAGTAGAAACACTTCCACAATATATTTCTGGAGCAGACTTTTCTAGTTGGTTGAGAATATGACATTTGGATTGGTTAGCATTGAATACCCAGGGTCATCAACCAACATTAAGTCAAGCCTCCTTAGGAACTTGGCCTGTGAAGGAAGGTTATGATGCAGCTGCTGTTTTGTTTTGTTTTGTTTTGATTGGTAAATACAAGTCCTGACAAATTCATATTTCAATCCACAGTTAAAGAAAACAGCCTAAATGAGAAATTGTCACTGATTTGTATATGCAATCTTATTTTTTAGTCATTTTCCATTTGTTAAAAGAACGGAAAAAGTGTGTGCTTTGTTTAACTATTAAGTGAGTACCACTGTTGTCCACTGTATTTGATCTTTTTGTTGCTGTTTAAAGTTGTCTTCATTTATAGAGTCTTTATATGTCTATTATTTTGGGGGTTTTGTTTTTGTTCATTCTGTATCACTTCATCCAAGTCTTTCCATATTTCTGTGAATTCTTCATATTTGTCATCTTGTATGCACAATATTTTCCATGATATTCACATAATTACATAATTTGAGAATTGTAAGGGTCCTCATTGACCATCTAGTCCAGGTCAGTTCTCCAAAGGAACCCCAAGAATGGTATACTGAGAAAGTGTCATCTTCTCTTTGGAAACCTCCACAAAGAGGAAACCCAGCACTTTCTAAAACAGCCCATTCATTTCACTTTTGGCCCAGTCTGATCATTAGCAAGTTTCCTTCCTCCCCACCCCATTTTCTCCCTCCCTTATCCCTGCCTTTCCTTCCTTTCTTTCTTCCTTCCTCAAGCCCATATTTGCCTCTTTACATCTCCCACTGCTCTTGGTTCTGCCCTCTGGGATCAAAGTTTAGTCTCTCCTCTGTAGAATAGTCCTTCAAATACTTGAAGAGAGATATCATATCATTTTCAAGTCTTCTCCCAGCTAGATATTTCCAGTCCTCCAACTGATAACATTCATGCTCTTCAGTTTATTTAGTCATTCCCTGACAGTCGTGCATCATTTATTTCCAATGTTTTACTCATATATAGTGCTGTAAGATAGCACATGCCTATAATCTCTGCTATTAGGAAACCTGAGAGTGATGGAGCATTTGAGCCTGCCTATCTGTCTGTCTTCTTTCTATATCTATCTATCTGTCTGTCCATCCATCTATCCATCCATCCATCTATAGTAAGCTCTTCAGAGGGGAGGGAACCAGACTGTCAAAGAGGGACAAACTGGTGCAAGAAATGGAACAGATAAAAGTTTCTCTGTTTTTCAGTAGTGGAATTGGACCTATGATCATCCCCTGCATTCCCAGCCTGGATGAAATAGGAAGATCCAGTCTTTTAAAAAAAAAAAAAAAAAAAAAGCTGGATACCCTTACGAATATTTTTGTCCTGAATTCTTGCTGCAAAAAAACTTTGGAATATTAAACCCCATAGGGATATTGTGGTTCAAAAGGTATAAACAATTCTGTAACTTTTGTTGTAATTGTTCTTTTTTGGAGGAGGCAAAAGTAACAGCTGTGCACTGTTAACCACTTGTTTTCACTTAATCTAATTCACTTCTAAGAAGTAGATTAGACAAAAGAAGCAAAACTAATGGTGAAAAACTTAACTGCTTTATACTGAGCCATAACCAGACCGACCAGTGGTAATCATAAGTCACATTTATATGGTTAATGTCTTAAAATCTGGAGAACATTTTACATACACTATCATCTCATTTGGACCCTCTAGCAATCTAAAGAGGTAGATGCTAAAGTAGTAGTTAATGTTCTTGTCAAGATGCTTCAGAAGTGGCAAACTTTCTGAGGTTCCATTTGGAGTTTGCTTGACAAAGATACTGGAATATCTTGCCATTTCCATCTCTAGTTCATTTTACAGATGAGGAAACTGAAGTAAATAGTGTTAAATGACTTGCTCGGTGTCGCCCAGTTAGGAAGTGTCTGAAGACAAATTTGATCTTAGGACTTCTTGACTCCAGGACTGGTACTCTCTCTGGTGTACAGCTACCCCAGAAAAGAAAAATGAAATGACTTGTCCAGTGTAAAGATGAGAAGTAGGATTTTACCACAGATTTTTCTAATTTCAAGTCTAGCATTCAGGTCAAAGAGAACATCTCTTTAATGATGAATGTTGGAGGGGATGTGGGAAAACAGACACTAATGCATTGTTGGTAGAGCTATAAAAATGATCTAATCATTCTGGAGAGCAATTTGGAACTATGCCCAAAGGGCTATAAAAACTGTACTTTGATCCAGCAGTGTCTCTACTGAGTCTGTATTCCAAAGAGATCATAAAAAAAGAGAAAAAGGACCCACATGTGCAGAAATGTTTGTGGCAGTTCTTTTTGTAGTGGGCAAGGAACTGGAAATTGAGTGGATGCCCCTCAGTTGGGGAATGGTTGAATAAGTTATGGTATATGAAGGTAATGGAATATTATTATTCTCTAAGAATAATGGACAAGCTGATTTCAAAAAAGTCTGGAAAGACTTAATTGAACTGATGCTAAGTGAAGTGAGCAGAACCTGGAAAGCACTGTATACAGTAACAGCAAGATTGTTATGATCAACTGTGATAGACTTGGCTTTTTTCAACAATGAAGTGGTTCAAGGCAATTTCAATAGATTTGTGATGGAAAGTGCATCTGTATCCAGAGAGAGAATCATGGAAACAAAATGTGGATCAAAACAGTGTTTTCATCCTTTCTTGTTTGTTGCTTGCTTTTTTTTCTTCCTTTCCTATGTTTTTTCCTTTTTGATCTGACTTCTTTTGTGCAGTATGATGAACATAGAAATATATGTAGAAGAATTGCACATGTTACCTATCATAGATTGCTTGCTGTTTTAGGGTGGGGAAAAGGGGAGAGGGAAAAAAAATTTGGAACACAGATTTTGCAAAAGTGTATATTGAAAACTATCTGCATGTTTTGGAAAAATAAAATACTATTTAAAAAACGGTAGGGTGGGGTGAGTGAAGGAAAGAGAGAACATCTCTTTGTAGTTAAGATTCATTCATTTATTTACCAAACAATATATGTGACTGAGTTCCTTGGCAAGTACATTTAGATCCCCAGAGTGGAAATTCAATGTTGAAGAGTTGACCTATATCTTTATTGCTATATTTTTTTTTCTTCCTTGCTTTCCTGATCCTTAGGAAGGAAAGAAAGAAATGATAGCCTTGAGATCCATAGGTTAGCTTTCTACATCTATTTTTATAATAACAAGTTTATAGTCATGTCCAACTCTGTGTCCCCATTTGGAGTCTTCTTGGCAAAGATACTGGAGTGGTCTGCCATTTCTTTCTGTAGCTTATTATCCACATGTGAACATCGAGTCACAGGATTCACACAGCTGCTAGTATCTGAGGCCAGATTGAACTCAGGAAGAGGAGTCTCCTAGACTTTAGACTGGGCGCTCCATCCACTGCACCATCTTGCTGCCCATCATAAAAACAATAATAACTAGCATTTATATAGTGCTTAGAAGTTTGCAAAGTACTTGAAAAGTATGATCTCATTTGATTCTCACAACAGTCCTGCAACATGGTGCTGCTATTTTACATTTCAAAGATGAGGAAACTAAAGCTAAATTACTTGCCCATGCTCACAGGATAAGTATCTGAGACAGGATTTGAGCCCAAATGTTCCTGACTTGAGGCCCTATGTCATAGTTTTCATTTACAAGACTGATTTAATTGTTCTACTCACTAACATAGACTGATTGGTTTAGAGATGGAATTGCCCATCAAAATCATGGAGTTCAACTCCTTCAATTTAGGGGATAGAACAGGAGGCAGAGAAATTAAGTAGTCTGTGCAAGGTCTTACCAAGTAGTGCCAACATTTGAATCTCTGCCAACAAATCTGGTTCTCTGCATTTTGACCATAATCCTTATCATAGCCTCCTGATTCACAGAGACATTTCATAGAATCATAAAACTTTCAAACCAAGAGGTACTAATGAAGTATACCAAGAGTTTACAGATGAGGAAACTGTAGCCAGTCTGACTGTGATGAGTTTTAAGTCATGTGGGAGTTATTATTTTGAAGATCAAATGAGATAAGAGACATGGATATTACATTTATGGGAAAGTGCTGTGTAAATTGTAAGTCACTTCAAATGCAATAAATTATGGTGTTCAGTCATTTTTTTTCAATAGTCTAATTCTTCATGGGTCTACATATGAGTCAGATATAGGGTTTTCTTGGCAAAGATGCTAGAGTTGTTTGCCATTTCCTTCTCCAACTCATTTTACAGATGAGGAAACTGAGGCAAACAGGGTGAAGTGACTTGCTCAGGGTCACAAAACTAGTAATTGAGGAGAAATTTGAACTAGGATTTTCCTGATTCCAAGCCCAATGCATTATCCACTGTGTTGCATCTAACTGCCCTCAGTAGATACGTAATAAATACTTATTGATTTCCTCTTCCAGAAAGCATTTAAAGTCCAGATTGCACATCACACACTTCAGAGTTGCCACCCAGCAGAAATAATATCTACCTTTGATCTAAAGCAGGTGATGCAAGGACTTGGAACCTGACTTCCCAGCTAAAGTATTTCCAGTGAAGAGGTTTCAGGTGGAGGTAATCTCTACACACCTGCTTACCTCCTCAAAGCGGTCAGGTTTATATAATCCTAGAATGTTAGAGCTGGAAAGAAACTTGGGAGATGGAGAGATAAATTTAGAGCTGATAAAACAGGTCTGTAGATATATATTTACCCAAAGTGATAAAATTGATATTTCTGACTTCAAGTCTACTATGCATTCTTTGGATTGAACTAGCTGTTGGCTGGTTCATCCTCTGCCTGTGTTGTTTCCCCAGGACTACGCTTCTGAAGTTGCTTTTTCCTTCTTGTGAATGCTGCAGGATCCTGGGTGAAGATTAGAGGATAGATATTTCTTTTCCTTGGGTTGTAAAAAAGGAAGGAAAAACAGGTGAGGGACAACTGGCCTAGTTTATTTTACTAAGTGTCATTCTCTACCTCCTCCACTCCTAGATTTAGATTTGGGGGTAAATGCTCTTTCTTGCAAATAATCTGTATTGGCCAAAGGAAAGCAAGAAAACAATCATCTGTTAATTTTAATTAATTTAAATAAAATTAAAATTAATTTTAATTAAAAAAAATTTTTTTTTACAAATTATTTTCTCATTTGATCCTCCCTTGAACCTTGGGAGATAGGTATCATTATCATCCCAATTTTATAATTGAGGAAACTGAGGTTAAAAAGAAGCGACTTCCCAGAGTCATGCAGCTAAGTACTGAGACAGGATTCAAACTCATTATGTCTTCCACACTCCAGGCCCTGTGCTCTGTGCAGCTGCCCTTGCAAATGCTGTCACTATGGCTCTCCCAAAAACCATAGGCCTGGGACCATCACTTCCTTTTCTTCAAGATTCTATTACCACATTCAGCTTGCTCTACTCGATACCAAAGCAAAGGTGGTACTTCAGAGGGACAAGTTTACAGGTTGTTTAGTGCGGCCTCTATCTCTGCATTAGCACAGCGGGGAGGGGGGGAGGCGGGATGGAAGCCCCGGAAAGGGCACGTTGCCTGCGCGCAGTGGGATCGGAGATGGGGACCATTGTGGGGCTGGAGGGAGAGCCCGCTCTGCTTCCTTCACCTCCAACCAGACCTCTTTAGGAAGGAAAACAGTAACTTTTACTTTTTTTAAAAGACAATGGTCCTTGCAGGAGGGTTCTAGGAAGTTTTGCAGCAGTAAAAACAAACAAACAAACTTGTCTCCCTTTCCAGGCGCTAGTCTCCTTCTGCTAAGCGGAGATGCGGTGCTAAGGCCGTGCAAGGGCTGGGCACGGAGAACTTTGCCTTTTCACGGCCTCCAAAAAGAGAGGGTTTTTATGGCGGAGATGCTCGCGTCCCTCCGCCCGCCGCGCCCAGGCTGGGACACTTTCCTGGCAGGCCGATGGGTTTCCGCGCATTTCGTCAGCATCTCCTCCTGACCTTGGGTCTGCAGGGAAAGCAGCGCCCAGGCCAGCGGGATCCCGGCGGAGCAGACGGTGGCCGCCCTGGAGGAGGCTGGGAGGAGAGCGGATCGAAGTCCCGAGCGGAGCGGAGGTCTGCTGGAAATCCCCACTTCGGCGGGGAGGCTGGTGGTTTTTACAAACGCCTTTCCCAGCCTTATTTGGTCACAGGAAGTGGGCGGGGACCGGCCTGCTCCGGGGAGGGCGAGATCATAAGACAGTAGTGCTGATGAAGTGGAAGAGCTGGTTCCCGTTCGCCGCGGTGCCTGTGTGCGCGGCTGGAGGGTGTCCCTGGGCCGCGCCGTGGAAGGCTGGGTTGTGCAATCCTCTCGGAGCGCCGGAGCACAAGTCCTCCTCTGCTGTTGCATGCTCCCCCCGCCTCTCTCTTTTTTTTTCAAGCTGTGAGCTCAACCGATGAGTCAGAGCCATGCAATCCTGACACTGCATCGCAGGGCTGGGGGTGACACGGAGGGAGAGCGCCAGGGAGCAAGCACCGAAGCAGGGACCCGGAGCAGGACTCAGCCCTTGCAGGGGAGCTGCAAGCAAACTTCTGCCTCCCTCCCAGGCCCGGGGACGGAGGGCCCTTCCTCCAGGAAGGAGGGGGCGGGTGGGCTAGCCGGCGTCGGTTTGTTTTTAAATTTGGGGAGGTGCGTGCAAGCCGCTGGAGGTTCCCCGGGAGATCGCCCTCGGCTCGCCGCCGCCGCCGCAGGAGAGGACGCCGACGCCGGAGCCCGCCGGGCAGGCGCTGGGTAAGTGAGACGCCTCGGGGGCCCCTGCAGGATCCCGAGGCCTGGCCGCCGCCGCCGCGCGCTCCCACCCCAGCCGGCTCGGGATCGGCTGCATGCAAGCGGTGGCCGCTGCGAGGCCGGGGCCGGCCCGGATCGCTCCGGCGGCGGCCGCGCGGCCGGGGCCTGGAGCTGCTGGGCGGCTCTGGGAGATCCCGGTGCCCGATAACTTTTGTGGCTTGTACTGCGTGTGAGTGTGCGCGCGCGCGTGTTTCCCCGTGCCCCCTCCCCCTCCCTCCGCTCGGTGTGCGTGCAAGCGGGCTGCTGGTGCAGCTACGCAGCTCGGTCCCTCCGGTCTCCAGCAGCCGGGGCGCGGCCACCGGCGGCACATCCTGCCCCCGCGCCGCCCGCGGCCTCGGCACGGAGCGAGCGTCGGACACCGACTAGTTGCAGCGGCGCGGCCCGGCTTGCCTGGGACGGGACGGCCGCCCCAGAGTTGGGACGGGAGGGCGATGAGGCGAGAAGCCCGTTCCCCCGCCGGCATGTCGCTGCCCGAGTCTCCGGGGAGCGGGCCGCGGGGCGGGCGGGCTTAGTGCCGCCCCCGTGCAGGCGCGGCGCAGAGCTGTCATCGAGAGCCCCCCGCCCGCCCCCCACCCCCGTCCCCCTCTCCCTCCTCCCCGACCGGAGGCCCGCCGGGACCCCCGCGCAGCCCGCTTCTGCAGCGGCCGCGCTCCCCCTTTCCCAGGGACCCCAAGCCCCGCCGGCCCCGACCCGGCTGTCCGAGCAGTCCGCCCCGCCGCTGAGCGGGGCAGCAGGCGCAGGCAGCATAAGGGGCAGACCTGTTGCAGCTTCGGGGGAGGCTTCCAAAAAGCTGCTCTGTCGGAGGCGCCTCGGGAGTGCACCGGGCTGCGAGCAGTCGGAGCCGGGCTCGAGAGTCTGCTTTTAAGCGTTGCCTGGTAAAAGGGACAATCGTTCCCCCGTAAAACTTTGTGACTTCTGGGCTCTCTCAGTCCAAATTGGCCTTGCTCTGTGGGCCTAATGGGAGCAGTTGGGGCGGTAAGGGAACCCCAGGCTGGCAAGGGGGATCTCTACGTCTGTCAGAGGTTGCTGTGGCGGGAGGGTGAGGGCAGTGGGGCACAGAGCAGGGCCAGTCCCAGGGAAAGGGGCTTCCACAAAAGGGTCTCTCCTTGGATGGAAGAGAAGGCTTTTTGCACAGGAGTAACTCTTATGTTTCGGTTTGGGCCTTATGAGCTGGAAGACCGCAGCCCAATGTGTATTACATCTGCTTGGTTACTTTGGGTTCTTCCCTATGAGGGGAGATGGGCGTATCAGAGGGAGTAACAGAATGTGTTGCAGCTGTGAAGGCTTTCTTTCTGGGCTAGGTAGGTAAGGGCAGAGGGTAGGCCAGCCCACACAAGTGTAAGGATTAACCAGCCACCCTAGTGGCCTCCAGAGGTTTGGTAAAAGGTGGCCCCTACAGAAGTGGTAGTCCATATGTAGGTCATAGTAAGAGCTAGTATTTACATAACATTTCAAGGTTTGCAGTGCACTTTACAAATATTATCCTCACAATAACCCTGGGAGATAGAAATTGACTGATTTTACAGATGAAGAAACTAAAGGAGATGAGATTAAATGACTTGTCCAGGATCACATAACTATTTGAGGCCATATTTGAACTCACATCTTCTCACTCCAGCTCTATTCACTATGCCAATTAATTAATTGCCTGCATCTCACTGGTGGTCTTTTTTTTTAGTGTTCAATGAGCAGAAAGGAAGGTTTAGATTTCCCCTTCTGAACAATGAAAATGAACAATTTCAGGTTCATTTTCTGCCCTTTTTTCCATGATCAGTGAAGAAAACATAAGTAAAAATTAAATGGCAACAATAAATTGTTCACCCAACTTGATGTTAACATCTCCGGGCTATGCTACATTCCATTATACAACTGGACTATATATAATAAAATTGGTTTTTAGGAGCCCAAGCCTTCTCTTTCTTGATATCAGAGGTTTCCCCCCAAATCCCAGGAGGAGTTGACCACTTGACCTCCTTTAAGCTCCACAAGTCTCATGTTAGGAATGGAAAGGACAATTGGAGCATACTGTCCCTCTCCAACTTGCATACCATGACCCCTTTACTTCTGGAGCAAGGGGAGAAGGGGCTTTCTGAGTTGCCTTACTGGAACACAGTAGGAGGCAGTTTAACTTTTAAACACAGGATATAAAAATAACTCAGCATTTGGTGCTGTGGGCTGCTTCTTTTAATAAGTGGAGGGAAAAAGACAACATGCTTCCCACAGATTAAGGAGAAGCCTTTCAGAGCCTCTGGACTGAAGCATGATTTGCTGAGTCCTGACTAGGCAAGTCTGCAGTCAGACCCTTTGCATGCAAGCCACAGAGAAGCTCCTTTGGAGCAAGGACCTGGTTCAGGAACTTTCTCTTTGAATTTCCCAGCTACTTCTGGCTACCCTCAGCTTATTTAGAAGCAGTTGGATAGGCAGAATTTCTGGCCATGGGAGCCTTCAAGGCTTTAGGGCAAAAGACACAAGCCCTGAGCCAAGCAAGTACAAATAGAGTGTTTAGGTCCTGTGGGGTAGGACTAATGAAGACAAGGGCTTTTCCTTCCCCCTACTCATGTTAACTTGTAAGAGATTCTAGAGATAATCTAGTCTAATCCTCTCATTTTTCAGATGAGGAAACAAAGGCCCACAAAAGCTTCCAAATGATAGTCAATGCAGAGATGGTAAAAGGGACTCTCATTCTATCCTGAATTTTTCACTCTAGGAGGTGACCTCCCCTCTGGATTAATTGTGATGTTGCTCTGAGGTAAATGAAGGTATACCTGTATCCTAGGAGGATCTTCTCCTGTTGGGCTTTTGTCAAGCTGGATGACCCTGTTTCTGGAATTTGTCCTTTCCCTTCAGTCCTGGAAAAACACCTGTTCACTCCCAGCTTTGCATCCTTTAAGACTTAAAAAGTATAGTCCTTTACAGTTGAAGCTTTTCCTAGTCTCTCAGCAAGAAGTAGTTGATCTCAAATAATGTCTCCTTCCTGGGTTCTGTCAAAGCATTTTTGTTTATATTTTTTCTGTATATTTATCACTTTTGACTTTGCATTGGACTTATTTGCATTTTCTTATCTCTGCATGATGTTGTAAGCTGCTTGCCTAGATAAGGAATGTGCAGTGACTTAGAATTAAGAGGACAAAGCCCACCTAAGATAGTTTCTGTGAGACCTTAGCCAAGTCACTTATAAAATCTGTGTAATGAGATGATTGGTGTATGATCTCCCATATTCTTTCTATTCTATGATCATATTATTAACTCCTTTGAGGGTAGGGTAAGAGTCATTGTGTTCTGGGCACCTAGCAACTAACTACATTGACTTTTTACACAGCAGGTGCTTAATAAGTGTTCAAATTGTGATAATACGTTAGGGAAATGAAGATAAAATCAGTTGAGCTTTCAGAGACACACCAATCTGTCAAACATTGGATGGACATTGGATTACATTTGATTTAAGGTCACACCGACCTAACCAAACATTTGCCAGCTTCTTGGAAACAATATGGAAAATAGAGAGAGAGAGAGGGTAAAAATACCGCCAACATTTATATATAGTGCTTTAAAATTTGTAAAGTGGTTTACAGTCTTAAAGGGGGTGGGGGAGAAGAGTGGGAAACATTATTAACATCCAATTTTACTGCTGAGGAAAATGAGACTGAGGGTAAATGAATTAAGTGACTTACAAGACTTATTGCATCTTAGCTAGGATTTGAACTTGGCTCTTCTGACTCCAAAGTCTAAAACTCAGTCACTTGTACAACTTAGCTGCTTATGAATGCAACTATAAATGATAAATAGAAGAATGTGCCATTTATGTGAGCAAAAGATCAAAATAAGGGGCAGTGAATTAAGAGAAGGTTGCTGTGAATACAGAAATGGGTAGGAGCTGAAAAATGAAAAGAACTTATAGGAAACCAGATCCAAACCTACATGTTATAACTTGAGCTCCTAAGGCTCAGGAAAGCGGTGAGAGGAGGAAAGTTTTTGGGAGGAAGAGTTGGAAAGGAAGTTCAGGAATTGAAATATAGGAATATATTCCATTGAAATTTGTAGACTAGATTTTGTGAGCAAGTCATTAATTGTAGAATTTTACAGTTAGAGAAAACCTCAATTATTATCTAAACCTGTGCATTCCTTTTTTGTTTGTTTTATTTTTTTCCTTTACACATGTACATTCTTTAAAAAAAAAAAAAAAATTTCCTTATGAATCATGCTGGGAGAGAAAAATCAGAACAAAAGGGAAAAAACGTAAGAGGAAAAGGAAAAAAAAGAAGAAAAAGGGGGAAAAAAATGAACATAGCATGTGTTGATTTACCTTCAATCTCCATAGTCCTCTCTCTGGATGCAGGTGGCAATTTCCATCCAAAGTTTATTGACATTGCCTTGGATCACTGAGAAGAACCAAGTCTTTTATAGTTGATCATCACACAATCTTTATGTTACTATATATGATGTATTCTTGGTTCTGCTTGTTTCACTCAGCATAAGTTCATGTAAATTTTTCTAGGCTTTTCTAATCAGCTTGTTCATTTTATAGAACAATAATATTCCATTACCTTCCTATACCACAACTTGTTCAGCCATTCTCCAGTTGATGAGCATCCACTCCTTTTCCAATTCTTTGCCACCACAAAAAGAGCTCTACAAACATTTTGCACATGTGGATCCTTTTCAGCCCTCTATGATTTCCTTGAGATGCAGACTCAGTAGTAGCACTGTTGGATTAAGTTTTATAGCCCTTTGGGCATAGTTCCAAATTGCTCTTCTGAATTAAGCCTGTGCATTCTTGAAAGAAACCTACCTGACACATGGCAATCTAGCCTTTGCTTGGATATGGGAGGAACTTACCACCCTCTGAGTAAGGCAGTTCTACTCTTGGATAGCTCTAATCTATTCTCTCTAGCCTAAAATTGCCTTCTTCCATCTCATCCATCATTCTTTACCCAAATCAAATTCTTGTTCTACCTGGCAACCCTTTGAACATAGTTATTGACTCCCAGCCTCTACCTTTTTAAGGTTGCCCATCTCTAGTTCCTTCAACCAAATCTCATATGACTTGGATTTAAGCCGTGTGATCATCATGTAAATGTTTCCTGAATATCACTGTCTTGCATAAGTATTCCGGTTTCCAGGGAACAATAATGATAGCAAACATTTATAAAGCATTTACTATGTGCCAAGCCCTTATCTCATTTGATCCTCCCAACAATCTTCAGAAGTAGATGCCAGTATCTCCATTTTACAGATGAGGAGATCACGGTAAATGGGGTTGAAATAACTTGCCAAGGGCCTAGTGTTTGAGGTTCCTGACTCCAGCCCCAATACTATCTATTGTGCCTTGGCTGTCTAGGGAAGACAAAGGCCCTCTGAATGTACCTACCTCAGAGTTGGATTGGACCTGGCTTTTGAAGATGGTTGACTCTTGATCATATATTTAGAACTGGAAGGGATTCTTAGAGGCCTCTTTATTTTATTTATATATTTATTTAAAATTTATATTTATTTAAAGAAGACCATCTTTATTTTACAGATGATGAAACTGAGACCCAAAAAAGTGACTTGATCAAAATACTCAAACATTAAATACAAAGCTGATTCAGTGTAAAACCAATGATATTTCCACTGTGCCTTCCAGTTCCTGACTTGAGGAACTTCGTCTCCTTGTGGGAGCTGTCTGAAGCAAGAGAGCAGGGAGCCATTGTCATAGATGTTTCTCTTGGTGACATAGCCAGTGGTATATTTAGAGACAGATTCAAGTTCTTGGTGGTAGTGGGGCTTCTTAGGGGAAGGTCTCTGAAGACTTGCCCAGGACCCTTTGTTTGAGAAACATTAGGACTTTGGCCTCCTGTGAATTCAACGGATTGTTGTGTGTTAAACTCTAGCCAGTGGGAGTGGGATGAGGCAATGAACATCTTGGAATCATAATCCTTATTAAAATCATCTGCATCGGAAGGTGACAGCGCAGCTGGAGAAGGTGAACTTTTTTGTGGACAGAACTTTATGTACAAATGAGCTTTTAACATTTAAATCAGGACTCAACAAAGACACATTATGTGCTAAGTTAAGGGAGATAAAGACAAAAATAAGAATTTCTGCCCTCCAGAAGCTTATATTCTGAATGGGCAGAGAAATCTCCCAGATGATTTTTAGAGCCAGTGACAGGAAATCAAATTTTCTTACATATCGCCCCTCTCTGCTTTGATACCTTAATATAGTAAAGGACTTATAGCAAAGTTTTACTGCCTCTCCCTCTTGCAAAACCTTTGCTATGCAGGGACAGCTGCATTTTGCTTAGGAGTGTTGATCTTAGAGGTCACAGACCTGGTTTTCAGCTCTCACCTCTGACATTTACTAATTGTTTTTTCCTTAGATAGCAAGTCTCTGAGCCTCAGTTTGCTTATTTGTAAAGCGTGGATAATAATAATCTGTACCAAGAGAAAGCTAATTAGTGGATAGAGAACTGACCTCAGAATGGAGAAAACCCAACCCGTGGTTCAGGTTCCATCTCTGGACACATCTGGACTGGGCAACCTCCAGCAAGTCCCAACTTCTCATTACTTCTCTAAGATCACAAATGGCAGAAAAGGTGCTAGTCTTGTTTTGTTAGCTTCTCATTGAGAGTCCCTTACTGACATCATAGGTTAAGTCAAAAAAATAAACTCAGCAGTCACAGAAAATATCTACCTCGTGGGGAGCTCTAAATAAGATAATATTTGTAAAGAGCCATTTGGGTGTCATTTGTCACTGTTATACTCTGTTAACTTATGGTAGGCCCTTTGTCCTCAAATACTGGATGTGGCTTCTGGAAGCAATTCCCCAGGGATGAAAGGAATATTTTTTTCTTCCCTCTGCTAATTATTCCCTATTCATTCTGTATGTGTCCAGTCACTTCAGTTGTGTAGGATTCTGTGACCCCATTTGGGGTTTTCTTGGCAGAGATCCTGGAGTAGTTTACCATTTCCTTCTCCAGCTCATTTTACAGATGAGGAAACTGAGGCAGATGAGGATAAATGACTTGTCCAGGATCACAGTGTCTGAGGTAGAATCTGAATCTGGCATTCCTGACTCTAGGCTGGGCGCTCCATCCACTGTGCCGCCTAACTATCCCTGTGTTTAGCTTATTTGTATAGATTTGTTTTCTCTTTTCCCCTTCCCATCCCCAGTTGATTGTAAACCCCTTGAGGATAAGGGACTTTCTGCCTTTTTTTTTTTTTATTCCCAGCTTTTAGTATTGTGCCTGGCACTTTAAATGCTTAATGTTAATGATTGATAGAATGTATTTTGTACTTTTGTCTTCCTCTGGCTTGGTAATATTTCCGGAACCTAATAGGTGTATCTGTGAACCTGAAATGACCTTTCTACCAACTTCCACTTCATCTAGCCCTTGACTGTGCTTGCTTCCAGCATGGAAGGGAAATTCTGCCTCTCCTAGGCTCTTCTACAGGAGCCATTGGGGGCTGCCTGAGTGATTATTCCTGGGTGATTAAAATTAAATGGGTCCATTCAACCTCCTTGGATTCTTGTGCCAGGAAAACCTGTTGCCTGAAAAATCTGTTGAATTTTTAGGTAAAAGTGGAGGTAGACCTAGAACTTCCCCTTACCTAATCACTAGGGAATGTAAAATGTAAGCTGTT
This sequence comes from Sarcophilus harrisii, assembly GCF_902635505.1. NCBI lineage: Eukaryota > Metazoa > Chordata > Mammalia > Dasyuromorphia > Dasyuridae > Sarcophilus > Sarcophilus harrisii. Next base: position 307,039,224 of record NC_045427.1, read on the forward strand.
TGAGGGCAAGAACTGTTTTGGTTTTGGCTCTGTATTCCCAACACCATTTCAGAGGCTCAACAAATACTTTCTACAGAAAATGAATTATTATTATTGTTTTGCTCTCTCGGACATACTACTGGCAGGTCCCAGTTTTTAGCTGCGGTTGGGAGAGCAGGGCAAGGGGTTTTGGGAATACTCTGTCCCAGTCCTATTGGGCAAGTGTTGGAAAAATAAGGTAGCCTTTTAGTAATATCAGGTTGTTCGAGCTGGCCCAGATCTTAAAACACACCCAAGACCTTGCATTCAACGAGTGAAGTGTCATCTGGGAGGGTCAATCCGGATGTTTAGATTGATAAAACTCCCTCAAATTCCCCCTTCTTTTGGCTCCACCTACATAAGTCATTGAACTCAGGAGGAACAATTCTGAGCAGGTTTGAGTGGGGCTAAAGCTTCAAAACTTGAAGCTTTCCCTTTGACAAACAGAAAGAGGGAAGCTTTATTACATAAGAAAGTTACCACAGTTTGGAAGCCAGCTGTTATTTTCTTGTTCTTTTTCTGGGCTTCTTTGGGTCCAGTGGTATGTGATTGGACTGGGTGGCCCCAGCTAGTGGGAATGATCTCCGAGGGGACAGCCGGGAAGACTTTTGCACTTTCCCAGGGACTGGTTAAAAAACTTCTCCCCAAATAGGTCCTTCTGTCGGCTGGCCTGCCTTCCTGGAACACTGCAGGCCGCCCTGGGCCTGACGAAGGTGCTCTCTGTCCTGTTCTCCTTTCCCCTTTGGCCTCGGGGACTTTGGTGATCACATTTTTTCCAGGCTGTTTCTCTGTTCCCTTTTGCTTTGGCTGGAGTTTGGGGGCAGAATTGAGGTCGGGGAGGGGCGTGGCATCTATCCAAACCTTGGCTCGGAGGGGAAGCACAGGCCCATATTAAGCCAAAATGGGGTTTTCCCTGGATGCTGCTTTTTTCCCTCCCAATCTATGGTGGAAAATGAGATCTCTGGAGAGGAAAATAAACAATTAAAATTGGCTTTCCTTCAAGTCAAGTCCATAAGCATTTATTTAATACTTAAAATGCACCAGGCACCCTGCACTCACATTCTTGGGGAGGGGACAATATGCAAGCAGTTATGTTCAAAGCAGCTATGTACTAGATAAATTGGAGGTAATCCACTGAGAGAAGGCGTTTGCATTAAGGGGAAGTGGGAAAGCTTTTTGTAGTGTAGGGCTTTAGCTGTGACTTAAAGGAAGCCAGTGAAGCACCTGTGTGCAAGAGCTGATTGTGAGGTAATTTGTGTGATTATCTAATCCCTAGAAAAAGACAAATACTATACATTAGGCCTTGATTTATTGTTCTCTTGTTTTGACCTGAGAAAGCTTTGGAAAAGTGTTAATAAAATTTGAAAGTGTGGCCTGCATGCTTTTTTTCCCCCCAGAGAGCCTATTGTTAAACATTCACCAGCACTCTACCCTGATGCCCATGAAAGCTGGAGAGAATTCCATGACCTCTCTGAGCAAAAATGCCATCTAAATTGAGAAATTTTTAGTTTTAATTGTTAAATCATTTAGTTTTAATTGTCAATGAATGATTTGTCACATCATCTTCTGTTTGCTTATAGGTTTCAAAGTTGTATACCCTCTGCCATTCCCCCCCATAGTCTTTTAAGTTTTTCTAGGAACACTTGAGGACATTCACTGTCTAAGTACTTATTTCTGATTATTTCTGATCTATGAGTTCATTTGTATGAAGGAAATTCCAGTGTGAAAACTTCCTCCACTAGTGCCTCCAAGACTTGCACATAGTAGGTACTTAGGACAATCTTGTTGAATCTAATTGAATTTCAATTTTCTGCTGTGTCCAACTTTGTTCCAAAAGCCTCACCCGCTCTTCAGCTGCCCCTGAAAGGGCTCAGTTGCTTCAATCTGGGCTAGAGTGTTTTCAACCTTTTGCAATAAAACTTTGCAATCCTACTTTTGAGTCCACACCCATACCTCACCCCTTAAGGAATCAGTCTCCTTGCAGCTTTTGCCAACTTTTTAGAAGTACTAACTCTGTGCTGGAGCAAGACTTGCAATTGGGGCTCATACTCCCTCAGGCTCTTAGATCATGTTATATAATGTTATAGTGTCAGAGCTGGCAGGTTTTAAAAAAAAAAATTCTGTGGTCCAGCCTCCTCCTTTTACAAATGAGGAAGTCTAGACTCAGAAGCCACTTACCCCTAGCTCCTCTGGTGATAAGTGGCAGAGCTTGGGGCTCTTTGGGAATGGAAGAGGGGTCCCCCCTGTGTAGAGGGGTCCCAGCTCCTAAAGGGGTAACCTGCGGTGCTCCGGTGGGAAGTCCCCTATTTCCTGTTTAAACGGGAGACCAGAGGGAATCTATTTGCCTGGAAGCCCTGGCTTCCAAGCGTACGACTCGGCTTTTTAATTTTTCCACTTTTGTCTGTGTTTGTTAATAGTGAGAAAGGAGGCAGCACGAGTCAGTGAAAGCAGAAGTGCTGGTGCTTCAAATTCTGCTCGGAGAACAGTAGCTTTGCAGTGCTGGGGCCCGGGAGGGAGAGGAGGAGGAGGGGCTTTTACTCTGCTTGGGGCTTCTCCCGGCCCAGTGGTGGTTCCTCGCAGAGTTGAAAATAAACGTCCTACTCTCTGTTGCTAGCAACTGCCTTTCCCTGTTGGCTGCCGACAGAAGAGGTGCCAAAAATAACCAGCTGTGCTCTTATAATTAGCAGGACATTAAGCACTAACCCCATCACTCTTTGGGGAGAAAGGAGCTCCCGGGGTCTGGGGTCTCCTGAGTGGAAATCTCTCAGAGGCCTCTGGGGCCTCATCTCAAAGCTCCACTTCTTTATGTCCAGTGCTTTTCCATCTTCTAGCAACGATTTCTCTCATTGAAAAAAAATTTTTTTTCCCTTCTCACTCCTCCCTGAATTCTACTTTAGTTATATGGGCTCTCATCCCTGTCCCACTCATCTGGAGACTGGGTAGCTGAGGGAAGTGGAGAATCACTGTCTGCCTGTTCAACAAACATTTGAGAGTTCCTCTCCCTTCCCCATCTCCCACTATAAAGAGGAATAATACAATCTCTGAGCCATTTAGAAGTGGGGGCAATCTCTGTTATGCAGGATAAAACAGACAAATCCCATATATACACAAAGAGAACAGTCTGTTTCAGTGAAGAGGATGTTGTTTTGGGAGTCCCAAGGATCTGAATTTAATTCCTATTTCTATCTCTTGGATTACCTCACTAGATGCAGTCACTAGACTGGATGATTTTGTAAGATCGTATAGTTCTAAAAATCTATGTTCTGACGCAAAACAGTTTACTAGGACATGCAAAATGTTATTGGAGATTTGGAGGAGAGAGTTCATTTTTGACTGGGGAAAATCAAGGACCCCATCCTGGAGAGGGGATTTGGGCTGGGCTTTGAAGAATGGGTAGGATTTCAAAAGGCATAGTAGTAGGGAGAGGAGCAGTTTGAACAAAGGCAGAGTTTTCTGGAGGCACCCTCTTGTGTTTACATTTCTGGACTTCCCCATTGTCCTCATACTGTCCTCAAGTTCCCATTCCAAACTGTGTTTTATTTTAGATTGATTCTCCCCTCTCCTCCTCCTCTTTTACTCTTTCTCCTTTCCTTCTCTCTTGCCTGACCTGTGCCCTCCCCTCTCCCTTTTTCTTCCCATTCTCCCTTCCTTTTCTGCCCTTCCCCTCTCCTCTTCTTTTTCCCTCTTCCTTCCTTCTCCTTCCAACCTCTTCCCCCTGCATTTTCCCCCATGTTAAAAAGATTATCAGGAATAATGTGTCAGCAATGGATAACAAGATTCATGTGTTATCATCTTTCCTAGGGGCTTTTGAATTAGTAGGGATAATACTTTACCTCAGGAATCTTTAATAGTAAAATTATTACAATTTGGGGCAGGTCTACAGCCGGCCTCTTTTTAAATCCCTTTACTTTAAACAATTGCATTAATATGGAACCTAAAGCAAATTTATCAAAGAGCTAGAATTATTCTGGTTTCTAGGACCAAGTTGCAGTTAATTGCTCGGAGCCATAGGGTACTAGTGAGATAGCTAGCCTGAGTAGGGCTGCAAATAGTAATTGCTAAAATATTGGATGCAACTATAGATTTGTGGGAGCTATTGGGGGGGGGGGGGGGGAGCATTTTAAAGCGCTGACTATGTGCAGGCTCTGTGGTAAGCCCTTTACACATATTCCTCTATTTGATTCTTACAAACAACTCTGAGGAAAATAAGATTGGATCTGGTTTAGATCTCGTTCCTCCCCAAACATTCTTCCAGCCTCTGCTAAGAGAGTTTGGAGCACGGCAGAGTATGTAACCTCTGGTTCTAAAATTTCCTTCTCCTTCAGGTTGGTAGAAGGTTTAGGGCCCTGGGGTCCAATTGTCTGACTTGGCCCCTGCTGGGACAGCTTTATTAACATGTATTCCAGGTTTGGATTATTTGTGAAGACCCATTGCCAAAGGCCTCTGGGTATATTTCAGGAACGTTAAAAAATAAATCAACTCGGGAGTAAGGAGCCCTGCAGCCGCTGTCTCAGAAATAAAAGAAATTCAGAGAATTTGTATTCTTTTGGCTTAGACTATGTTTCCCATCTCCTCATCTGGTAGATATGGATGAACCCCCAATGGTAGCAATTTTCAGTAGCCACTCAATAGCCTGATCACCTAGAAGGCTTTCCTTGGAAACAAGGGCAAATAAAGCTCTACACACTTGGCCAGCCAGGCCAGTTCTCTGTCTTTACTTCCTTAGGGAAGTAGGTTACTGCTGTTCCAGCCCCTCACCTAAAAACAGGTCATCCTTTAGACAACAGGGCAAAGGGTAATGAGCTGAAAGTCCTGCCACCTTCCTTCCCGTGTTTTCTGTTCCTCCCCCAGGAATTTTTCTCCAAGTGTGTCAGTCTGCCATTTTTTTTTTAAATCTAAGGCTGATGGGTAGAGCGGTTAGCTGAACATTCTGGACCCATAGTTTGGTTTCCAATTCCTCTAGTTGTTTGGTATCTAACATTGGTGACTTAGTTTCCTCAGCTGCACAAATAGGCTCAAACCAGAATTCTTTGAACTCTTTGAAAGAAAGGTAGTCCAGAGAACTTGGATATAATTGTTTTGATCAATCAGCAAGCATTTGTTTAAGCACTTAGAATGTGCCAGACTTTGTCCTAAGATCTGGAGATAGAAAGATAAAACCAGTCCCTGCCCTAAAGGAGTTTACATTCTAGTGAAAAATTCCATGAACAGATTATTGGGGGAAGGGGACATAAGAGGAAGGCTGTGAACTTTGATGAGGAAAAAAAAAATCACCTTTCCTTTGTAATCCTACATACATTATTTTGTGCATTCAAAAACATTCTGAGAAGGGATGCATGAGTTTCACCAGACTGTCAAAAGGGGTCGGTGACGCAAAAAAAAGTTGATTCCTGTTCATTCCAATGGAAGAGAAAATATGTAAACTATTATGCATATCCAAGATACATATTGGGTAGATGCAAAGTAACTTTAGAGAGGAATGAATTGGCATCTTTTGAGTTGAGAAAGTCCTTTTAAAAGTAGAATCTGAGCTGAATTTTGGAGGAAGCTAGGGAAACTTGAGAGGTCGAGGTGAAGGAGAATATTCTGGGTATGTAGAACAGTCCTGTAGCTGGCAAATTAAATGGCCACTGCAGTGAATGTGGAATCCTAGACAGGATTCAGATATTAGAGAATGTCCTAATGGATTCCAGCTTTGCAGGAAGGAAAAATGGAATTAAGGGGCAGGGATTAGAGCAAGGTATGATCAAATTGACTTTGCATGTATCATCTGTTTTCCAAGCCTCAGTTTCCTCATCTATACAATTAGTTGTTCAGTTGTGGCTGACTGCTCATGATCCCATTTGAGGTTTTCTTGGCAAAGATACTGGAGCACTTTGCCATTTCCTTTTCCTTCTTATTTTACAGATGAGGAAACCAAGGCAAACAGGGTTAAGTGACTTATTCAGTGTCACACAGTTAGTAAGTGAGACCAGATTGAAACAGAAATCAGCCTTCTTGACTACAGGGCCATGAACTCTATCTTCTGTACCACCTAGCTCTACAGTCAAGTGGATGGACTGTTATCATGAAAGTCCTTTCCAATTTCATGATCCTGTTATCCTAAGCAGCATCAAAAAAAAATTTTTTTTTTTTGGTATTTTTTCTTCCTGCTGAGGGAAAAGTCAGATAATTGCTCTAAAACAGAGATTCTTAACCTTTTTTGTACCATAAAACTTTTTGCCAGTCTATGGTCCCTTTCTCAGAAAAAAGATTTTAATTGAACAAACTATACAACCACACACAGAAAATTACAATGGAAACCAACTGAATTGAAATATTTATTGAATTTTTTTTTCTTTTAGTTCAAGAACTCCAAGGTAAGAACCTTGGTTCTTTGTGAAGCATCTGACTACAACTAGGATTGAAACTATATCAAACTCTTTTTTAGTATGATGACTTTCTTGGGAAGTCTGTTTAAGTGTATAGATCCTTTCACAGAATAATGTTTTTAAATCAATAAAAATCTTCCTTTCCTTTCATGTTCCATCCCCATTCTGTAGTTGAGATAGAAAGAAAAACAAAGTCCTTATTAAAACGTGTATAAAAATGTGTAGTCGAGCGAATCAGTTTCCCTTAGTGTCTCCATCCCCTCCCCCCTAAAACCCCCCCCAAAAAACTGTTCTCTCGCCTAGGAAGTAGGAAGCATATTTCAGCATGAGTCCTCTGAAACTGCTTGGTTGTTCCAGTGATCAAAGTTCCCAAGCCTTCCTAAATGTTGTCTTTATGAAACCTGTCACTGTATAAACCTTTCTTCTTTTTTCTGATCACCTGACTAAAATTTGTTGATATAAGCTTCTCAGTTTCTCTGAAACTACACCCTTCATCATTTCTTACAGTATAGCAGTTATTCCATCATATTTATATACCATGACTTATTCAACCATTTCCCCAGCTGATGGACATTCTCCTTCACTTTCCAGTTCTTCAGTATTACAAAAAAGAAACCAACCAACCAACCTGCTTTAAATATTTTTATACATTTTTAGAATTGGTTTTGTTTTGGAATACTCTCCTTTATAACCAGTCTTTTGACCTTGTTTTAATCTTTCTTGTTGTCTCATGCAATTATTAATTGTTCTTTGGCCCTCATTTCTGTGAGTTTGTTGCTTGGGGTAAGGTTTTATACCTCTTATACCAAACTGTTAAATTCCCTTTCCAAATCTTACTTCCAAAGCTCTCATTTCTTTTGCAGTTTTTTCTTCTAGCACTCTCATTTATTTATTTTAAAATATTGTTTAATCTTATTTTAAAAACCTGCTTGATCTCTTCCAAGTTCTAGTTGAATATGTGCCCCAGCTATTTGGCCAAAACATCTGTGTTAAAATCATTCTCTTCTTTTGGGTTTGTGTCTTAAGCATCTCAGTCACCATGATGGCTTGTTATGATTCTTCCCTTATCCTTCCTGACTTTGGCCTGCATGTTGGGAAATGTCTGGGTGCCTCTGCTGTTGCATTCTTGCACTATGAAGAGTTAAGTTACCCCAGGGGCCACTTTGGGTTGGGGATCTGCAAAGTTTTTAGTGCTTCTAAAATTGTTTGATCCAAGGCAAAGTATAATTTCTACCCTTTTAGTTCCAGTCCTTCAAGTTCCTAACCTAGGTTTGGATCTGAGCATATACCTGCAGGCTTTTTTCTCCAATTTAATTTCTTATTTTCTGATGCTGGATTTAGCCACTATTAGACAGCTCTGCAGGTTCAGTGAAGAAACTGCAGACTTTCCTTTAGTCAGTCTTCGTTCCTCTGATGATTCTGCTGCTGGCTTCAGATTCGGTTGGAGGCTGGAAACCGGACCTCGTTTTGTCCCAGGGTCAGACCCCCGCAGCTGCTGCTTATTCCTTGGAACTTGCTCCTTGCGTGGTACATTATCTAGGACCAAGTCTCTTTCTTATTCGGCAGCACTGGATAAAGGGCAAAGGTGTGACCCCATCTTTTATTTTGCCCTATCTGTCTCCCTGTGCTGACCAGGGCTGGAAAAGCGATTCCCTATGATTTTTCTTCTTGGATCTCCTGGTCAGTCTGGGGCATTTTTTAGCTCTGTTTTGATGTGTTAGAGGTGTGTGGGTGTGGGTGAGTCCCACTGTACTTCCTGTTCCTCTGCCATCTGGGCTCTGCCTTCTAAAAGAAAACTATTGGTAAAAGAATGAAAAAGAGGGGCATGGCTGTGGGTTTGGAGGAAAGGCGAGGGAAGGAGTGAAAAGTAGGCTCTTGGAGGACAGGGACTGTCTCCATTTATTTTTGTCCCTTCGTGTGTCCCTTGAACAGTAGGCATTCAAGAAGTGTTTGCTGAATTACGTCGTTTGCTTGTTCAGAAGAAATTGTGTGAGACATGCATCTCGAAGAACTGGGTCAACTAAATGACCCATCACTACTCATAGCCCTTTGACTTCAAAGCCTTGTCTGTATGTGGCCATCCACCTTCTCTTCCCGGCTCACCACAATGCAGTGAGGCAGACAGTAGGGTCACACCCGTTTCCCAGGAGGAGGCAAGGCTCCCGAGGAGGGAATCCTGAGCAAACAAGGGATGCCCACAGTCTTGGAGTGGGCAGCAGGTGGCAGGGCTGCTGGGGCTGGGGATTCTCCAGTCCCTGTCCCAGCCTTCCAGCTTTCTTCTGTATTGCACAGGGATAAGGTCTGGTTGGATCGGCTTTTAGGAAAGTACAACCCGGCGTTGACGTGGATGAGTGACATGTGGAGGGAGGGAGGTGTTCAGACCTGTTTCAGGTGTTACCTAAGTCCAGGTGGTGAATGGCTGTTGAGTCTAGGTCAGTCTGGTATAGAGCAGGTGGTAGTGGTGGTGGTGGTGGTGGGGGGGTGCCAGAGCCTGCACATGTGTTCCACCTCAGAAATCAGTGGATGTTACAAATCAGGGCTGGTTTATTGTTCTGTTGGTTGCCTAGACTTAAGAAAGTGAGAGAAAACGTTAATGCAGATTAAACTTAAGTGTGTGTTTTAAGGGGTAGCTAGTTGTGTGGTAGGTAGAGCCCCGACCCTGAAGTCAGGGGGACCTGAGTTTAAATCTGGCCTCGGACACTTAACACTTCCTAGTCACTCTGGGCAAGCCTCAGTTGGGGAGGAAAAGGGAGAGTGCATACTTTGGGTACATTTTTTTCTATTTTGCCGGTTAAACATTTTCACCAGCATACCTCTGGGTGCTAGGTTTATGGGAGAAAGCAAGATAGTCATTACCAGAGACCACTTTATCTCTCTGGGCCTCTGTTTCCTCATCTGTAAAGCAAGGAGGTTTGATGAGATGACCTCTATTGTTTTATGTCCTTTGTTTTAAGGACAAAATTTGTCTTCTGTCTCTATGATTCAATGACCCAGGAAGTCTGGGCTTCCTCTCAGTTCCACTTTTGATTTGCTCTATACTTTTGCAAGGCACATTTTCTCTCTGTGGTTGAATTTCCCCATCTTTAAAGAGAGCCTGTTAGTATCTGTTCCTTTACTTACCCAAAAAGGATGTCATGGGATTAAAAATTTCTGAAATATACTTTTGAGATTTTGGAGAATCTCTTACCTGCTCTTAGCCTTAATTTCCTTATCTATAAAATGAAGATAGTAATGTAACCTAGCTTCCAGAGTTGTTGTGAAGATTAAATGAGATAACATGCATAAGGTGCTTTGCAAACATTAGAGTCCCATATAAATGTTTGTTATTATGCTAGCTATTACTAGGGAAAGTATCTCATCAAACAGTAAAAATCCTATGATTTAGAGCCAAGAAAGATGCTAGGGATCATTTAGTCCAACCTCCTAATTTTATCGATGAAAAAACTGAAGCTGAAAAAGATTTAAATGTTTGCTCAAGACCACACAGTCAGTAAATGGAAGAGATTAGATTTAACACAATTCTTTGACCCCAAAGCCCAAGCTTTTCCCCATTATACTATGCTGTTCATTCTCTAGCTTGACTTTGAATGGTGTTTTATCCTTTTGAAAACATTTTCACTTGTATCTCCTCATTTGAATAGATAGATGTTCTGTTCTTTATTATCACTTTCCTGGAAAAGGTTTAAGAATATAGATACAGATGGTTGAGGATCTTTTTTTTTTTTCCCCTGAGGCATTTGGGATTAAGTGACTGGTCCAGGGTCACACAGCTAGGAAGTGTTAAGTATCTGAGATAAGATTTGAACTCGGGTCCTCCTGACTTCAGGGCTGGAACTCTATCCATTGCACCATCTAGCTGCCCCAGATGCTATGTTGTTTTAAGGAGGGAGCTTAACTAGATGAATTCTAAAGTTCTTTCTGATCCCAAAAAAAGATCTGAGTTCAAATCCAGCCCCAGACACTTATTAGCTACATGACCCTATAAGTTACTTAATTTCTAATGTCCTTGTTTTCTCATCTATAAAATGGGGATAATAATAGTACCTACTTCACATGGCTGTTCTGAGGATCAAACAACATAATATTTGATTTTTGGTTTTGAGTAAAAAGCTTTTTATTTTTAAAACATATGCACGGATAATTTGACAACATTGATCCTTGCATAGCCTTGTGTTTCAGATTTTTTCCTCCTCCCTACCTCCTCCCCTAGATGGCAAACAATTCAATATATGTTAAACATGTTAAAATATACAACATAATATTTGTAAAGTATTTAACACAGTGACTGGCAATCAGGCCCTTAACAAATCTTTTCCTTCCTCTTTCCTTCTCTTCCCCTTTCCCTCCCTCCCTTTTTCCTTCTTTCTTTCCTTTTTTCCTTCCCTCTTTTCTCTTTCCCTATGACCCACAGAGTCATAGATGGTTGAGAAGTAAGTGATTAAGGCCTCGCTACCATCCTATTAGCATTGGAAGTGGATCATGAGGCAGGATGATGTCCCCTCTCCATTTTTGAGACAACTTCATGAATGGCACTTAATTTTCAGTACAACTCTTTCTGACAGACTTTTGTACTAGACTGTACCGGACCAAATAGTCCCCTGATCCGAATCTCTACGGCATGTCTTGTGGGCCCTGAGAGAGATGGGAGTATTCTCTGCTTGCCGCTGGGAGGTTAAAAATTGCTTCCCTGTCAAGGTAGAAAGGGAGACACAGGAAGACTACTTAAGACAGATAGGTAAATGTACTGGATAGTGTTGGTTCCTTGGGAGTCTTGCTTTATGGGTGCCCCAAGATTGTATGGCAAGTCCTTCCTGTTGGCTTTGGGATTAAAACAGTCACTTCCATGGTGCCCAGTCCTGCTGGATTTGCCTTCTTGATTCCAGGGCCTCCTTCTTCCTTCCTTTTCTCTGTCCTCTCATGTAAGCTTAGTTCCTCATGGCCTGGAATTAAATGCTCTCTCACCTCCACCTCTTAACATCCCTACCTTCCTTCTAAGTATGATGGAGTGTAACAGGAGAGCTTTCCTGATCCTCTCCCCATACACACAAAGTACTTATTAACACTCTCTTTCTCTTGAAATGACTGTGTATAGACATGCTTTATATTTACTTGTTTGGCCATTTTTTCAGTCATACCTGACTCTTCATGATGCTGTTTGAGGTTTTCTTGGCAGAGATATTTGGAGTGGTTTGCCGGTTCCTTCTCCATTGTTTTCATTTAGGTGTACATATTGTTTCAGGCAGAATGAAAGCTCCTTGAGGAGAAGGATTATTTTAACTTCTTTATCCCAAGGGTCTGGCATATTTGTACATGGTAGGAACTTAATAAATATTTGTCGAATTGAAGAATAATAATAATAGCTAGTTTTATAACACTTTAAAGTTTGCAAAATGTTTAACAAATATTACCTCCATTGATCCTCACAAAAATCCAATGAAGTACGTGCCGGCTATTATTATCCCCATTTTTCAGAATAGGGAACTGAGGCAGAAAGAGGCTAAATAACTTGCCCAGATCCACTCAGCTGATGTTCTAAGGCAAGATTTAAGTTTTGGTCTGCTGTTTCTCAGCCCTACCTCAGTGTCTGGCTATACTTTCCCTACCCCCATCCAACCTTCAACTTTATGTGTTTATAAGGATAGTGGAAAAGTCTCTGGATTTAGAGACTTAAATATTCTAGCTCTGGATTTGCCACTAACAAAGCTAGATGTGTGACCCTGGACAGGTCTTTTCCCTGCAACATGAGGATGTTAGACTTGATATTTAATCTCTCTTCCAGCTCTAATACTCCAGGTGTTAATGATATTTCTTTAGTCTGACTTCAAGCTTCAACCTGTCTCTTTACAGACACTGATTGAAGAAGTTGAGGTCCTGGTTCTCTCCACTTTCTCCACTGTTTCCTGAGTGAAATACTGTTTACAGTTTCTGCAGTCCTGGTTTCAGTAACAGGAATAGCAAGCTTTTCCTAGGCTGCTACAGTTGCAGTATTCTCTCTCTCTCTCTCTCTCTCTCTCTCTCTCTCTCTCTCTCTCTCTCTCTGTCACACACACATCTCAGCCTTTCTACCAACACCCACCACAAGCTTTGTTGCCTTCCTGGGGCCTTCCTTCACAACTTCCCTTCGTCTGGCAGGAAAACTTGTGCCTCTGCCAGGAAGGGGGTTGGTTTATTTCTCCTGGGGTTTAGCTAACACCCACAGGAGAAAGCAGAAACAGCCCCCCACGATAGTTAGCTTACTAGAGAAGGTGGGGAAAGGCTGAATGGGGAGGAACAGAGGGAAAGAATGTGTTTGTGTTCCCTTTAGCCAGGAAGGGAGCATCTGCTGTGAACTGTGGAGCAAACATGCATTTTTACAATTTTTATTTGATTTTATTTTAACTTGGTGTGTATGTCTTGCCTTTGAGGCAGGGGCCATGATTGATTTCTTTATCTCCTAGCTGTGATGGACACTTAGTAGGTGCTTGATAAATACTAAATGAATGCATGAATTGTCTTCCCCCCACCACACCCTCCAAATTGGGGTTGATGGTGGTCATTGATTTTCAAAGTAATTTTCACCAGTAGGTGAGGTCTGAAATGAGATATGACTCTAAAGACATCTGGAGGGTGATGACTTGACTTACACGTGATTTAGATTTAAGTGAGGAAGGGCTGTGCAGAGTTACTCCATTCTCTGCTATCTGGGTCCGGTTGTGAGACAACTAGGGACTGCTGTCTGGCCCTGAATGCAGTGGGAGACCTTGACCTTTGTAAGCTAAGGTTTTTCCCAGGTCTCAATTTGTCTGAGGCAACACCCACTCAGTGACAACGATGGCCTGATTTTCCTTCTCAGATGAGGCAGACGGGGCCCTCTCTTAGACCAAGCCAGTCAGGAAGGCCCTCCTGGGGCAAAGCCAGGAAGTTAGGGTCCCAGGAGCTTGCCCATCGTTTCAGATAATTCTGGCATCGGCTGTAGCCACTGGGGATCATGAATATGGAGGTGAGGGGGCTATTTAACAGAGACTTTGAAACTGGCAGAAGGATGGGTAGGGTGGGAGGTCTTACTGATATAATAGAGAATTGAATGGAGGAGGGAATGTCTGTGCCCCACCAAGGCAGAGCCTCCTGAGACCTAAGCAATTCAACTCCCCCAGTAATCCTCCATAACTTGTTTCCGTTCTATTAGATTACAAATAATTTGGGACTAAGCTAAGATTGGAGGGTTTACCTGGGGTTTGCCATGTCCTTTTTTCTTTACTGTCTATGGCAAATCATTTGATTTCGGAGCCTCATTTTCCTTGTCAATAAAATGGGAATAACAATAGCATCTGCATCCCAGAATTGTTGTGATGACCAAATGAGATACTACAAGGAAGTGGCTTCACAAACTTAAATAAATGTTAGACATTATTATTAGAATCATTCTATCAGTTTCCCAGCACCAGACCATATTGCTAGGATTTAGAATTGTAGGTTGATTAAAGACTTCATCCTGAAAATGATCTTATGTCATTGTAGTCCAACATTCCCAACTTATGTATGAGTTTACTGAGGCTCGTGAAGTTGAAGCATAGTTGGGATTTGAACAAAAGTCTAATTTTCGTGTGTGTATGGTTTCCATTAATAAAACCATATGGGGCAACTAGGTGGTGCAGTGGATAGAGCCCTGAAGTCAGGAGGACCTGAGTTCAAATGTCCTTGGACACTTAAAACTTCCTGGCTGTGTGACCCTGGGCAAGTCACTTAATCCCAAAGGCCTCAGCCAAAAAAATAAATTTTTAATGTTGGCCCATTTAGTTGGGAGAACTAAGGGGGTGGGGACTTCAGTATCTGCAGAGGCAAATTACATCAGAGTTGCTTCCCTGGAGGACAACCCTGTGAAACAAGTGCTATTATTATCCCCATTCTGTAATTACACACACACACACACACACACACACACACTTTACAATTGAGAAGACTATAGAGAGGCTGTGACATGGTGGAGTCATGTCTCTACGTTCCTAAATGGACTTTTTTTCCACAAGGTTTTCTCGGAGGAGATACTGGAGTGCTTTACCATTTGCTTCTCCATCATGTCTCCATTTTACAGATCAGGAACTGACTCAAATAGGAATTAAGTCTGAGTCACCCAGCTAGTGTTTGAAGCCAGATTTGAACTAGGATCTTTCTGACTCCAAGCTTAATCCTCTATCCACTGTACCATGTAGCTGCCTATTGGCCTTTCTATTAACTAGGTTCTTCTCCCTTATGAAATTCCACACAGAAAAGAATCCCATCTACTCCTTCAATTAGTCAACAAGTCTTTATTACTCATCTGCCTAGCACCATGCTGGCCATTTTGGAAGATAAATAAATTATTCAATTATGTTGCCTTAAGGCTGCTGGGAATAAAAAGACAAGTAAAACAGTGTCTGCCCTCAAGCAGTTTGTACTCTAGATCTGGGGTTCTTAACTTTTGGGGGACCATGAACCCCTTTGCCAGCTTGGGGAAAACTATGGATACCATCCTTTTTTCCCCCTCTAGTCACAAAGGAAGTCCTGAAAGTTTTTTAAATCTTGGATGGGGGTGAGGGGTAGGATGGTGTGATCTAGAGGGACCCATTAATTGCCTAATACTTGATACCTAAATAAGGCAATCAATGATTATGTGAAAGGAGAGGGGTTAGGGCATGGGAGGTTAGGGATGGATCTATGCCTTCAAATCCCTGATCAGGGAGAGATCACTTGTCTTGACTCTGTAATATTTTTAAATGCATAAAACAAAATACATGGCATTACAAAAAAACCCCACAATTATATTGTCATATACTTACTAAAATATAAAAGAGAAAAAAATCAAGTTCCTGGGCAGGTATAAGAACTCCTACTTTGGAGAGCAGTATAAAAATACAATCCCTGGGTGCAAGAAGCTGACTTTCTAGCTGTGGAGATGTGGTTGTTAGAGAACAAGTCATTGCTGTACTGAGCAGTGGCCCTGATTATGCAGGCTTTGAAGGGAGGGGCATTTTAGGCCGGAGAAACAACGTGAGCAAACACATGCCGGGGACAGTGAGTAACTCGCTTGACTGGAGTAGAGGTTGCATGTAGGGGAGTAGTGGAAGATAAGGTTGACTAGTCAGGGAGAGGCTAGGTGATGGGAGGGCCTTGAAAGCCTTGTACGTTGGTGTTTCAGCACTGTGGGCATCTAGTAAGTGCTGTCGGCTGAGTATACTCTTAAAATTCATCAGACAAACAAATAAATCTCCAGAGGGCTTTCCCCCAGTACATTATAAATGATCCCAGTTTTCCAGAAGGGAAGGGAGAAATAAAATTAGGCAGCTCTGAAACGTGGATTTGCCTTGTCTCCTGTGACATCATACAGGAAGTCAACCATCTCCAGGAACCTCTTTCTCTAGAACCTCAGAAAATCAAAGCATGGGTATTTTCCTGGTCAATTCAGTCTCACCTTGGCCACTTACACTCTGTTTCCTACACTATTAGACAATTGATTCTTTGATGTTTTATTAATTTTTTTTAAATCAGTCATTTCCAAAAATCTATCCTACATAGATTTTTATAGATATAGATATTCTACATATCCATACAGTTTGCCTTCCCTTCTCTGGCCTCAGGTACTTACTAGCTGTGTGATCCCAGGGCAAGTCACTTAACCTCTATGTGATTCATTTCCTCATCTGTACATAGTTAAGGGATTGGAATTTTTTTTAATATAGATCTTTGAATTATTTATCTGTGTGTATATTTGTATCCACCTCCTTGAGGGCAGAGACTGACTCATTTTTTGCACCTAGCACAGTGCCTGGAATTAAATATCTATAGTAGGGGATTAATAGCATTTACTTTATATACATCGACGTATAAATGGAGAGGTAGGTAGTATATTGGATAAAACACTGGGCTTGGAATCAAGAAGACTCATCTTCTTGTGTTCAGCTGTTTGCTTCAGTTCCTCATCTATAAAATGAGTTGGAGAAGGAAATGGCAACCAGTCCAGTCTTCTTCTCAAGAAAACCCCAAATGGGGTCACAAGGAGTTGGACATGACTGAAAAGACTGAACAACAATAATTTGGAAGATAGATAGGTGACTTGGATTAAGGAAGACTCATCTTCACTTGGATTAAGGAAGACTCATCTTCATGAGTTTAAATGTAGTCTTAGATACTTATTAGCCGTGTCACCCTGGACAAGTCACTGTTGACCCTTTTTACCTTCATCTGTTTTTTTCATCTGTAAAATGAATTGGAGAAGGAAATGGCAAATCACTACAGTATCTATGCCAAGAAAACCCCAAATGGGGTCATGAAACGTCAGACATGACTGAAAATGACTAACACAAACAGACAAAAAATACTGTATACCAGGTTTGTTGATTGAATGACTGATATAAAATCCGATGCTCTGCACCAGAAATGGCCATCTGGGACCATCAGTGGCCAGGTATAGATCAGGATGACTGAGGATGGCCCTGGATGCAGTGGGAGACCTTGTGAGCATCCCTCATCTCTCCCCTGGGGAAGTGGGGCTTGTGGAAGTTATGGCCATGTCTCACGTTGCTGTGTTCTTTTCCTCTTGTTGGATTGGAAACTGCTTGAAGACAAGGACAATGTTTCTATTTATCTTGAAGAAATTAGCTCCCCTAGTCTTTTGTGGGAAACTCTTATGTCAATGATGGAACAGGATGTGGAGAGAGTTGAGTTGGTTGCAGCTAGTCATTCTCTACAATGGAAACTTATTTAGGCACTTGGACAATCCTACTGTCCCAGACTGAGGATTCCCAGGCAGTGTACAGTCTGGCTACTGTTTGGTCTATAATGGTGTCACATAAGATTCTTGCCCTTTTCTTATTTCTCTGCCCCAAGAGGGGATGTAAATGTTTGGACTAGGATGGGTCACCAGTTCAGAGGCTGTCTGACTTCTTCAGGACCTCTGTACTTGTGTCCAGTAAGCCTTCCATCAGACCCTCTATCTGGTAGAGTATTGGGCAGACATTCTGTTCAGTTATGTTTCTGGTTAATTGTTTTTTTCCTCCTAGTTATGCTTTATTTTTAAATTTTATTTTTAAAATTCTAAACTTGACAAGCACCAAATAAAATTAGCATTTCCATATACAGAGTTGGAAAGAAAAGGAGGTTATATATGAAACCCTGCTTCTCAATTACATATAGTTTAATTTCATTTCAAGCATATATAATAAATTCAGCAAGAAGCTTCCAAACCTGTCCAATTTGTCTGTTTATCCTTCTAGCCTTCCTTGTGTATTTTAACCATTCCTTTTTAAAAATTACTTTTTTTCTTTTCCTTGCTTTTATTTTATTTATTTATTTTTTTAATTCAACCCTATTGCTGGATCTCCAACCCATTCCCACTGGGGGAAAAAAATCTTTGTAATAAGGATACATAATAAAGCACAACAAATTCTTACATTGACTGTTGGCTGTGACTGAAGATGTATGTTTTATTCTGGAGCTTTAGTCTACCATCTCTCTGTGAGGAAGTAAATATACATGCTTCCTCAAAGGTCCTCTGACATCATTGTTGATTATTGCAGAATACAATTCTTAGTCTTTCAGAAATTCTTTATGGTATTATTGTTAGGCAAGCAAGGTAGTAAGGTGGATAGCTCTAGAATTAGGAAGACCTTAATTCAAATTCGGCCTCAGGCATTAAATTGCTCTGTCATCTTCAATAAGTCATCTAACCTGCTTACCTGTTTCCTTAACTGTAAAATGAGGATAATAATACTTCTCCTGTCCTCACCCCCCTTTGTTGAGAAGATTGAGTTAACAATAAAAATTTACAAATATTAAAGCACTTAGCACAGTACCTGTCATATAAATGCTGTATAAATTATAGCTGTTGTTATCATTATTGTAATTCTTCTATAAATTGTTCTCTGAATTCTCCTTAATTTATTCTGCATCAGTTCATAAGTCTAAGCAAATTTCTCTAAAACCTTCCTTCTATCATTTCCTATGATGCAATACTATTGTTGTGTAATAATATTCCATTGCATTAATAAACCACTTTTTTAGCCTTTCCCAAATTATAGGCACTTCTTAGTTTCTAATTCTTTGTTGTAATGTAAAATGCCATATACATATTCTTATTCATGTTCTTTGATGCACCTGGGTCAAAGGATGTGCACAATTTACAATTTGCCAACAATGTTTCAAATTGCATCTACCAACAGTGTATAAGTTTGCCTTTCCCCTGCCTCCCTTCCAACAATTGTCATTTACTTTTCCCATAATATCTATTTGTTGAAATGTGAGATGGAACCTTAAAAGATGTTTTCTTTTGTATTTCTCTAATAAGTGAATTACTAGTCAAGCATTTTTTTTTTTTTTGATAAGGCTGTTGGTACTTTTTATTTCCCGTAACACCATTTATCATTGATTTTGTTTGTGCAAAACCATTTTGATTGATTTAATTCAAGTTGTGCATTTTTTATCTTCTTTGATCCTTTCTATCACCTGTTTGGTCATGAATGTTTCCTCTATAGTCCTGAGAGACATTTTTCTTCCTTGCTCTTTTATTTGGTCTATAAGATGACCTTTTACATCTAAGTCGTGTATACTTTGGGAGCTTGTCTTGCTCTGTGGTATAAGATGTCGTTTTTCTCCCATGTTATTTTCCAGTTTTCCCAGCAGTTTTGGTTAAATATAGTAAATCCCAGTGCCTGAGGTCTTTGGGTTTATCAAATAGTAGGTAGGCTACTATGTTTAATGCTTCATTATATTGTTTACCTAGTCTGTTCTACTTATTGACTTTTATCTTTTTTTTTAACCAGTGTTAAATAGATTTGATAATAACTACTTTATAATATAGCTCAACAATTAATGCTGATTGTTTCTTCTGTGGATCTAGCATGGAAGAGCCAGAGAGGCAGTGGAGAAAGAAAAGATGGAATCTCTCTCATTCCACACACACACACTCTCTCACTCTCTCTCTCTCTCTCTCTCTCTCTCTCTCTCTGTGTCTCTCCCCTTCCTTCCTATATGGAAAATATTAAAGTGTTGGGAATATACAAGACAAAGAGTTCCTATACTTTAGTTTGCTCTTAGGATGACATAGTATGTTCACAGATTAGTTACATGCAAAATGTAAAGATAATTTCAAGAGGGAGAATTGCTAGTTATCTAGGAAGGTCTATGTGTGTGCAGCAAATACTGAAACCGCTTTCCCAACTCCCACTTAACACTTTCAGGATAACTTTTGTTTCTACTTATCAGCTCAGTGCTATAAATTATCACTGAAGTTAGATTAAAGGCCAGTTTTCTAATGCCAGATCACACGAACCCCGTGGTGTGCTTCTTCCCATCATTATTATTAATATCAGATTTAATTAGATTTTAAGGGGGGCATTTATTGAAGTGACACAATTTTTAAAAGAAATACCTGTTGGTATAAAATACTCTTTCCAGAGCCTGTGACACACTCTCTATTCAATACAAGTAGAGCTTGTATTCCACCTAACCTAAGAGAGCTAAGAAAGGTGGATTATTAAGGGATAACTCATTCTTTTGTTCCACTAGTTCCCTTTTTGTTGTTGCTGTTGATGGGAGTCTTTTAGAAATCTGAATGTGCCTCTTCTATCCTTGGCTCCAGAAGCAAATAGTGCCATTAGTTCTTCTTTTTTCCAGTTGGCAATTCAAATTTTCCCAAATCTTTGAAGTTCACAAGGTCTTCCTCCAACCAAGAGAATCATTTCCAAACCTGACTATACTCAATGTTTCTTGATAGTAATTTCTTAATAAATGTCTATTAAATATAAACAGTGCTAGGCATTATGCTAAGTGCTAGGAATACAAATGTGAAAAATAAACAGTCCCTGCCCTCAAGGATTTTACAATCCAATGGAGGAAGGTAATACACACTAAAAGCTAAAAAGTACTAGTGGTGAGCTATAAAGCCTAAGGGGATGGTGGAGAAGTCAGTAGTTCAAAATGACCTCCCCCACTCCCTGTTGTGATAAGATAATTGAGTTCATGGTTTCACCCTCTCGTCAGAGAGGTAGAGAATTCTAATGAGGTGTGAATACCAATGTTGATTGGATCTTTGAGCTGATGAGATTTTCCAGTGATGAGTTTAGTGGGGACTAGGTAAAGAAGTTTAAAAAAAAAAAACAAATAAGTGTATACAAGTGGGAGACCAAGGAAACATCTTCAGAGAATCAAAATAATGTCTGAATTTGCCAAAGTAGAGTGAGTTTTTCATGGCTATCCAAATCTATGCCATCTTCTGAGAACAAGTGGTGACTGACATACTTAGAGTCTCATGGACATTCAGAAATTTATTTAGGGAAATCATGGAGTGTTAGACTTAAGACATAATCTGGAAAACCAGTTTTTATTTCATTATGTGAGGAATGGGGTGAAAGGAACTAGTTTTAGTCTTAATTGTGCATACAGGATACCAAAGAATATATCCAATGTCTTTAGTTTGCTCTCAATCCAGGAACCTTGTGGGCAGGGTTGGAACTCTTTCTCTGTTTGGCAGAAGGATTGTGGTAGTTTGGAGTTCACTCAGGGCTATGACACTCTGGATCAGTCCATCATCGTGTTCAGATGGTATCTCTTACGAAGCTCTAGACAAATAAGGCACTGGATGCCACAGCCCTTTTATTACCAGCCCTTGTAGTTGTATGCTTTGGAAAAATTGGTGGGGCAATCAATGTAGGAAAGGAGGAGCCACAGGAACTAGAGCATCTTGGGTAATAATGTCTTTAGCCTATTCCTGAATAAAATATCCTTACACTTAGATATTGAACACAGGTGTGAGGATAGCCTTGTTTAGAAGAAGGGAGGCCAGAAGCAGCAGTGAATTGCTAGAGAACAGTCTTTCTGGCATCCTGAGCAAACAGAGCTGCAAATTAGGCCTCCTGTTCCAAAATAGGTCAAGCTGCCAAGGCCTTGGTTAATGGGGCCAGAGCCATGCATGGATTTAGTGTAGGGAGTTGAGGATAGGTGAGTCATTCTTGGCCTGGAGTTTTGTTATTATCTCTCTCCCCCCCCCCCCAAAAATGATTGATTGATACTTTATTGTGCACTTACTGTGTGCTAAGTACCATGCTAAGATCTGAAGATAAAAATATTAGCAGTATATGTAAAGAATTTTCTCACAGTTGTGGTTGTCCGTTTTGAAAGCAAAGAAACTGATGTAGAAAAGTGCACAGGACTCGCATTCTCAGTCATCTGCTCAGGAGCATTCTGTAGAATGATTGTAGGTAATTGTGGGGCAGAGTTGGCTGCAGGGGGAGGGAAGGGCATGGCATTTGAGGATAGAGCTTAGGAATTGACCCTTGCTCAGCTCTTTCTCTCTTTGATCTAGAATGGTACCCCCTTTGGTGGAATAGGGTGGGGATCTGGAATGGTACCCCCATTGGTGGAATAGGGTGGGGATCGGACATCTCTTGTTTTGGAGGGTTTCATCCAGGTTTTTTATCAGGATAGTCTTGGAAGCAGAAAATAGTTGTGTGACTATAAACGGGTCACTTAACCTTTGTATGGCTGTTTCCCCATCTGCAAAATAGGAGTGTAAAAAATTTGTTTCCTCCCTACTCACTGAGCTCTTGTGAAGATTACATGAAATAACTTAAGGACTTGTAGTCAGAAACCCCGTTTTCAGATTTTTCCTTTGAGAAAAGTATGAAAATACTAAGTGATTGTTGGGGTGCTGGGAATGGCTCTTGGAGGAGGTCTGAGTCCTCATTAGCCCGTCACCCAATTACACTGTTCTCCCCAGTAGCTATCCATGGGAGCTTAGTACCAGGCTGAGCGTATTGAGCATGTTCCAAGGATGAGCAATCTGTCTTTGAAGTTCCCCCTCCTGGAAAGTTATATATGTAAAGTGATTTCCAAACCCGAGTTCTTTGTAAGTGTGAGTTTTCTAAGCTTCAGGTTTTTCATCTGCCAGATGAGCAGGGGTAAATCTGATCACATTCCCCTCTCCTTACTCAGTAAGATCCAGTGGGTTTCCCATTACTTCTAGGAGCAAATAGAAACTTGTCTCTGGCATTTAAAACCGTTCACAATTTGTCCCCAAACATTACTTTCCTCCAAGTACTACGTACATCAGATAAAATGACCACCTTTTGTCTTGCTCACACAAGTTCTCTATCTCCTCGTCTTAACCTTTTCAATGGTCTAAATTCCTGGAACACTCTCCTATCTCCATCTCCCAAAATCTCCAGTTGTCTTTAGAGATCTACTCAAGTTCACCTTGATTTCTAAACTGCTAATGTCTTCCCAAATTATCTTGTATCTATTTGTATGTATCTATTCATTTCCAGGCTTTTCTCGGATAGATTGTAAATGTCTTAATGGTAGGGGTTGTTTTCATTTTTATTTTTGTATCTGCAGCACTTAGCCCAATTCCTGACACATAACTGAAGCCTACTAAATGCTTATTGATTGATTAATTGGAGTGGAGGCAAATTGTGACAGAGCAGAATATTGAATTTGATGTCTAAAGACACAAGCCCAAATCTCATTTCTGCCATCAATGCTATCTTAAGCAAATAAATAGTAATCAAATCACATTTCCCCACTTCAGGGTCTCAGTTTCCTTATTTCTATAATGAAGGGATAGGTCCGGATGATTGCAAGGTGTCCTCCAGGTGGAAATTCTATGATCAGTCACATAATTTGTAAAATGGAGTTAACTATAGCTGTATCACCCACCTATTTCATCATCTGGTAAGGAGAATTTTTTTGTTGTGGGGGTTGCTTTGATAAACCTTAAAACACTATAAACATGAGCTACTGTTATTAATAATTTCCTGAGCTGGGGATAGGAGCTGTGGCAAAGGTGCTAGATGCTAGGGGCCCTCAAAGTGTGGACTGGTGGCTGGGTAGACTTAAGTTTAAAAAAAAAAAACTTCAGTGCATCTGGTTAGGTCTTGCAGTCTGGAGCATGTGGTAGGAGGATGGTAGGTAATCGTTGGTGGGAGGGTGGCACTTGGGGATAGAGCATGAGAATTGATTCTAAGTTTGCCTTTTCTCTTAATCTGGAATGAAATTACTTTGGTGAAATGGGGGACCAGAGAGCTGGTGCTGGGTTATCTCAATGAGCTTCCCACTAAGAGAGTCTAGGAATCAGGAAATAGGCAAATGTCTTCCTTAGAGACTAGGATGTACCTGTAGAAATCTGAATTTTCACCCCTGTGATCATTAGAAAGCAAGACTCTTCTTACCCTTACTCTCTATCTCCCCACACACTGTCCGGTTCTTTTTTTGTTCTCAGTGAATTTATTGTATGTAGCGAAAGTCTCCAGCCCACAATCCTCTGGTTAGTTCTGGAGAACTTCTATATGTGCTTGAGGTCCTGGCTCCTCCTCCTAGGGCCTGAAGGAACTGCCTTGGTTAAACAGCAGCCTAGAGGGGAAACAAAAAGAGAAGGTAAGACTGAAAAGAGGAGTTGGTTAAAGAAAAAGAAGGAAAAGTATGGAGTAGGTTGTATTATTTTCAAGGAGAACATAAGCTGGGGGTTTCCTTTATCAACGAACCGACAGCAGCTGTCCCTGAAATTTTGAGGCCCTGAGACATTCTTGACAACTCTTCATTCCTTATTAAATCCCTTTTCTTCTAAAGGGAACTAGAACATCCCAGTGGGGCTTCCTTAGTCTTTGGGAACATAAATTAAGAGCTTTGGAGAGGAAGAACCAGCCCTCCACCTTTTCCCCTTTCCCCCGGTCTGAAGAGGGGTCAATCCCTGAAGAGGGATTTGACTGGGGAGGGGAGGAGGAAGATGAGGGTCTGGCTCGCCAGCAGTGGGGGTGACTCACATGCCGCCAAAGCTGTAGCAGAAAGTGTTTTTGCCTAGATGTATAGGAGAACTGAGCTCTGCTTGAGAGGTGGACACAACATCAAACCCCAGGGCCTGTGATTCCAAGATTTCCCCACACAATTGAGATGCATGTGACTTGTGCAGAAATCTTGCAGAGTAAATACTCTAAGGAGACTGGAGAAAGCTGGGCCCCTGCAGAGGGTGAAGTACACTCGGAGAGAGCCGTCTGTTAGTTTAGTGGAACCAAGGAAGTGAAGCAACTGGCTTTGCAGTCCGGCACCTTCTCCTCTCCACCCCCTCTCTGCCTGTGAGGCTGCAGGGCCCCGCAGCTGTTTCCTCGGGGAGGATGGCAGGGACTCGCCTTCCAAAGGCGCACAGATGCCGCTATCGCTGATGGAGAGAAATCTGGGCTAGGGAAACCCTTCCCCAGCAGAAGCCGCAGCAGACAACAGGTGGTCGTGGCGGGGAGGCGAAAAAGAGATGGGGGAGGACAGGGCGAGACGTGGTGTCTCAGCTGTTGAGCAAGCCAGCCCCAAGCTTCCCGCTGACTCCCGGCTCCCTCCCCGAGAGGCTCCCAGTACATAACCCACACCCTTCCCTGGAGACAAAGGGCATTCCTGGCTCGGCAAGAGAACAGTCCTTTTTTTTTCTATCCCTGATAATAGAAGGCTCCCGGGGCCTCTCCAATACCATTGAATCTTAGCCTTCTTTTACTCTCCCTTATGATGATTTTGTAACAGGAAGCATTGCAAGAAAGGGGAGGGGGAGCCCTGCCAAGAGACCCATGCAGATTCTTGGGACAGTAGTCTAGCCAGGGTTTCTGGAAAGGGCAGTACTCTGAAAGGTCTCAGACAAGAAATATCGAGTGGAGGCTCATTTCTGCTTCATTCATTAGGCAGCGAGGTGCTAGTAGATAATGCTGGACTTGGAGTCCATGAAGTGTTTTCAATACTGCCTCATTCACTTGCTAGTTGTGTCATCCTGAACAATTCTCTTAACTAAGTACTTCTCAACCTCACTTTCCTCAAATGTAAAATGGAAATAATGTCTTTCTCCTTCCCTCCCACCCTCCCAAGCTTAAGTGACTTGTCCAAGGTCACACAGCTAGTTATTGTTTGAGAATTAATTTGAATTCAGTTCCTCCCAGCTCCAGGGCCAGTGCTCTATCCACTGGGCCACCTAGCTACCCTGCCCTTTTATTTCTTTCAAAATCATGAAAAAACTATTCTTTCCCAGGTCCCCAGACAGAGCGGACTGACTTGAAAAGTCTACCCAACTCTCTACCCTATAAGAAGCAGTCTTGACTTGCCCGAGGCTTAGCATTTTAGCATTTCCTCAGCATTTTGGGGGTCTTCCCTCCTGAAATCTCTTTATACTGTGAGCCAAGCCTGGGGGTGGCTTTTACTGACTTGAAGTTCTAGATAATTTCCTAAGGTGGGAAGCTAAATTTGTATGTCAAGAGGAGAATCGGGGTTGGGCCAGTGGTATCCATGAAGACCTTCCCTCAAAAGCCTGGATCTCATTGGATTCCGAATTGGTAGAGACTTCCAGCTCTTTCATTTAATGGTTGAAGAAACCAAAAGCCAGAGAAATTGAGCTCTAATAATGGGTACATAGGTCTTACAGATCTGCAGGCCTGACCCTTTCTCCCACTTTGCCATCTCCAAAATAAGAGGATGCACAAGAGAAATTTCAGCTGCAGCAATTTCAACTATAGCTTAGGTGTCAGACACCAGGTCTCAGGGGGACCGGGAGGCTCATTGGCTTTAGAAGCACTCGTGTTTCCCCCAGAGCTGCGTGGCTCCAGTCACAGAGTAAGGCTGCTGCTGTCTGCCTCTTGGACTGCCTGTCTGCCTGCTTCTCACATGCCAAGTATCTCTGGCATCTCTTTAGTCACCAGGCCCCATTACTGTGGTTTGTATGGGGGTTGTCAGGAAGGTCTGTGGTCAGGGGGAGGGGGCAGGCTGGGAGAGTAAGGGGACAGCAGGGGAGGCTTAGAGTTTCTTTGCAGTCACATGGACTGATAATCCTTAGCAACTCTGCCTTCCTCCCCCATTCTTCCCCTACCAGAGACGAGGCTGCCTGAGCTAGTCTGGTGCCGTTGGCTGCAGGCAGAGCTCACTCAGGTTGTTGCCAGGTTGGAAAGCATGCTTCCACTGATGACAAACAATGGGCATGATGTTTCAGGGTGCTTCCGTGGGTGGTTGTTTTCCTGAGTGGGATCTGGTTGCTTCATTCCCTTCAGTGACGCCGGGGCTGGTTGCAAAAGTATTTAAATGCAAGAGAGGATTTTGTTCAGAAGTCTAGTTCTATCAGTTTGTCCTCAATCTCTCCTTTTCTTGCCCCTTTTATCTGTTTGTTGCTTCTGGGGGTCCAGATCTTTGCACATTCGCCCCCTGGGCTCGTCTTTTCTGATACAGGGGGAAAAAAAGGTTCTCCCTCCAAATGAACTAGAACTTTGTGCTGTGACTGAGGCCTAAGGAAGCCAGGGGGGAGAAGGTTATTAAGGGAGGAAACCCAGAGAATCTGGTGGGTCACGTGATGGTGGGGAGCCGAGGAAGGAAATAGAGAAGGAGGAAGTTCCTACTCTACTGTGATGTAGGGTGAAAGTGAAAGATGAGAGGAAGAGAGAGCTGGAGGAGTGAGTCACTGTGGGTCATGCAGTAAGAGGGAGTGAGGGAATAGGTGGTCAGATGAGTACTAGGAGTTAGGCTGGTCTCTTGGAAGGTTAATTGCTCCCTGCAAAAGCCTTCCTTTTGAGAGAAGCGAGGCTGGAAGGGCCAGGCACGGGAAGCGCTGCTGGGGGCTGTCCCACTTGGACAAAGTAGGAGCCAAGATCTTTCAGGCTCGATGCTTCTAGTATCTGATCCTTCTACAGGAGCTCTTCTAAAATGCTATGTGAATGTGAGTCGCTGTTATTATTATTGTTTCCTTCTTGGGTTTTTATCACATTTTTGCGGTATCCTCCTCTGAGCAGAAATAACTTCCCCATCTCAGACTTTCCCTAACATAAACATGATCTTTCATCTGAACTCTTCCCCCTTTCTCATGGTCTGCCCTCCTGCTTCATCACTAACTGCCTCAAGTCTCTCCCCACTTCAGTCAGTCCATTGTCCGCTCGGCTTAAGAGCTTTCTAAAGCCTAGACCTGGCCTTACCTCTGATCTTTTCACCCTCAAATAGCCCTATTGCTTCCACAATCACATATGCGATCCTCTCTTTGCTTTTGAAAGCCCTTTCCTGCTGGAGCACCTGGCTTCTTCCTACTCCTGCCCCAACACTCCCGGCCTCTACATCTCCTAATTTTACTGGTCCCCCATGCCTGCGTAGCTTTCCTGCTTCCTCTCCATGTTCCTGCTTCCTTCAGATTTTAGCTCAAATCCAGCCTTCTGCAAGTAGCCCTTTTCATTCCTCCTGACTTCATTTCTGTTCCTTTAAATTATCTCCAATTTATCTTGTATATATCTTTTATCAGTTGTTTGTGTGCTCTTTCTTCCTTGACCATCTTTTGTCTTTCTTTGATTCCCCAGCGCTTAGCATGGTGCCTGGAACATCCTAGGTGCTTGATGAAGGCTTGTTGACTGACTGTAGCTACCTGCCTCCCATCCTTTTGTCCCTACTGAAGAGGGAGGGACAATCGCTAGCTGTTGCCCCCAGTCACCAGCATACTTCACAGGGTACCACCCACCTGTCTTAGTACAATCTAAGTAAGACTCGAAGTTTCATACAAAGTTTGCTTTTCAAGGCTTCCTTTAGGTATGTACTCTATGTGCAAGCAGGCCAGACCAGCCTGCTTGTTTTCCTTCAGTCTTGTACCTTTGCATAGGTTGTTACCCTGGGTAGGAATGTGTATACATTCCTGATGTCCAATCTTGAAAGTCAGGACTTTATTCAAGGCTCTCAATTCAAGCATTTCCTCCAGTGAGAAGCTAGGAGGCACTTTCATTAAACTTTGTCCAGTGAATGAATCTTTTTTCAAATTTTGCTTTCTTCTCTCCCTCCCCTCTCCTGGAGGCTTTAGCTGCTGGTGTCCTTCGGGGATGGAAGGAGGATGAGGCTTTGAGCTTTAGACAGGCTCTCTCCAGATTTGTCTGTGCTTGAAGCCTCCTACATCAGCAAGAGGCCTTTTCCAGGGCTCTTTGCTGCTAAAGCCTTCCCTTCTCAGATTACATTCCATGGACTTTACATTTTGTGTGTACCTAGCTATTTATAGTTTTCCCACACATATTAAACTGGGAGCTCCTTGAAGGTAGGGTCTGTTTTTGCCTTTCTTTGTATTTCCAGTATTTACACAGCCCCTGAACCTGTAGTGAATGCTGCAGAAATAATTATAGACCAACTTTGCAATTAAGTGGAGTCAAAAACTGGGTGACTGGTGGAGCTTCCTCTTGGGGCATTCGTAATCCATTGCACACTCTGTATTGTAGATCTGTCTCTGTGCCCAGATGTTGGGAGGTCCTGTACAGCTACCAGACTCTTCTCAGAACTTCTCCCAGGGGGCCACTTCTGCTGCCAATGGCTGGGTCAGGAATGTGCCAAAAAGTCCAGAGTCTTGTTCAGCTGGCCTGGTGATGCCTTTGGCAACTGTTTTCCTTTCTGGTGGAGGTACTCCCCCTCCCAAGCATTATCTGAACCTTGACATGTTGCCCCTTCCTTTATTCCCTCCTGTGCTCCCTTGATCCCTCCCCCCATCCAGGAGAAAGGTGTAAGGGATTGTTACATGCTTCCAAATTGTAGAACAGACTAAAATTGAACAAAAAGATGCTTATGGATAGTGCAAAGCTCCAGGTAGATTTCTTAAGGGCCATGGAAGTGCCAAATTGAACACATATTTATTACGTGACTATTGAATGCAGAAAGTTAAAATGATTAATTCAAACAAGACATAGCTGTTCCTCTCTAGGAGCTTATATATAGTCTTAAAGGGGAATGAGATACTCATATAAACTAATTATAAGAAGTAGCTAACATTTATACATCTCTTTAAGATTTATAAAGTACTTTACAAATATTATCTAATTTTATCCTCAGAACAACCTTGGGAGGTATTGCTTATTAACCTCATTTTACAAATAAGGAAAGTGAGGCAGACAACAGTTTCATTATTCTCAACTTCTGTGATCACTAAGTGTCAAGGCTTCACTTGGATCTGCCTGTCTACAAATTTAGTAGTCTGTCCACTGTGTCACCTACCTTTTAGTAACATAGGGGTACTTAGGTGGTACAGTGGATAGAGCGTTGGCCCTGGAGTCAAAAGTATGGAAGTTGAAATCCAGCCTCAGACACTTACTAGCTGTGTGGCCTCAGGCAAGTCAAGACCCCATTTATTTCCCCCAAAAGTGAGATACACAAAATTACATGATAAGTGCATTAGAACTGTTTTTAGTCATCCAACTCTTATTCACTCCATTTGAAATTTTTTTAGCAAAGCTATTGGAGTGATTTGCTATTTCCTTCAGCTTATTTGACAAGTGAGGAAACTGAGACACACAGGGTTGAGTGACTTGCCCAGCTAGAAAGTGCCTCAGGCAAGATTTAAACATTTGGAAAATGAGTCTTCCTGACTTGAAGCTCTACAGTAGTCTATCCACTGAATCACCTAGCTGCTCCATTAAAGAATTAGTAAGTTAGACATGAAATAGAAGGTTGTTATTTACTGAGAGGATCAAGGAATATCATGGAAGAGGCCGCATTTCAGTTGGTTTTTAAAAGCTAGGTAGAAAAATCATAGATTTTGAGGTGGGAAGGAACCATTGAAGTCACTTCATCCTACCCTCATCTTTTATTGGTGAGGCAGCAAAAATGCAGAGAGGTTAGGTTACAGCAGTAAATGACAGAATCAAGCCTGAAATCCAGGTCCTTTACCTACTGAGTGTTCACCCCATTGAAACAGTTTGAGGAGATCTTTAAAAGGACGTCTAATAGTATAATTTGCTTGGAAAGTGAATAGAGACAGATAACATGAGATAGAATTGGGAAGGTAGAATTATAGGTTCATAGATTGTGAACTAAAAGGAATGTTGGAGGCTGTTAGGTCCAAGTCCCTCATTTTAAGATGTGGAAACAGACCCAGAGAGGTTGTGATCTACCTGTGGCTCATGTCTAGTAAGTGTGCATGTGAAATGGGGATTTGAACTCTGGTCTTCCTAACTGCAACTATAAAATCCTATTCATTTTGCTATACCACCTAAGTTATAAAGGGCCTTCCTTTGCTACCCAGACTCACATCTGGGCTTTGTTCATCCCTGGTACAGGAATTTCAAGCCTCTTTTATGTTCTTTTGTGTCCTGGTTGCAGAAAGCCTTGTTCCTGTAGCTTCCTAGGAAATAGCAGCAGCTGGTGTGGTCAGCTGTTTTTCTGCTTCCCCCTGTCATCTCTCTCCCCCCTTCCCCCCAATATACCCAGTGCCTCTGCTGCAGATGTCAGTATTAAGAAGGTGCCAGGAGCTTATATCCCAAAGAGATCATAAAGAAGGGAAAGGGACCTGTATGTGCAAGAATGTTTGTGGCAGCCCTTTTTGTAGTGGCTCGAAACTGGAAACTAAATGGATGCCCATCAGTTGGAGAATGGCTGAATAAATTGTGGTATATGAATGTTATGGAATATTACTGTTCTGTAAGAAATGACCAACAGGATGATTTCAGAAAGGCCTGGAGAGACTTACACGAACTGATGCTGAGTAAAACGAGCAGGGCCAGGAGATCATTATATGCTTCAACAACAATACTATATGATGACCAATTCTGATGGACCTGGCCATCTTCAGCAATGAGATCAACCAAATCATCTCTAATGGAGCAGTAATGAACTGAACTAGCTACGCTCAGAAAAAGAACTCTGGGGGATGACTAAGAACCATTACATAGAATTCCTAATCCCTATATTTTTGTTCTCCTGCATTTTTGATTTCCTTCACAGGTTAATTGTACACTATTTCAAAGTCTAACTCTTTTTGTACAGCAAAATAACTGTATGGACATGTGTGTGTGTGTGTGTGTGTATGTGTGTGTGTGTATATATATATATATATATATATATATATAGTATTTAACTTATACTTTAACATATTTAACATGTGTTGGCCAACCTGCCATCTGGGGGAGGGAATGGGAGGAAAGAGGGAAAAAGTTGGAACAAAAAGTCTTGCAATTGTCAATGCACGTATCTTGTAAATAAAAAGCTATTTAAAAAAAAAAAAGTGCCAGGAGGCCTTGAGGGCTTGGATTGGGGAAGGACCAAGTTGGTGAGGAAACTGTCAGATAGATGGTAGATATATGGACAGTGCTGAAGGGAGTTCAGGGCTGATAACATAGCAAAAGTCATAGGTTCATGGAAAGATTTACTCATTCACACAAGGACATAAGGGGTCTTTTTAATTTATTATTTTTTTAAATTAAAGCTTTTTATTTATAAACATGTGCATGGATAATTTTACAAAGATTGACCCTTGCAAAACTTTCTGTTCCAAATTTTTCCCTTCTTCCCCCCACCCCTTCCCCTAGATGGCAGGTCGTCCAATACATGTTAAATCCAATATGACATAATATTTAAGTGAGTGTTTCCCCCTACCCCCTTTTTCTTGGTTATTGTTTTCCTCAGTACTGACATGTTTCCTTTTTCTTTTGTAGGCACTGAAAATTCTGGCACCATGAATTGGGGGAGGATAAAAGAGATGATACACGGGGTTTGAGAGACCCTTTAGAAGAACCAGAAGGAATCTTAAGTGACTGACCAAGCCTTCCCTTTTCCTGTTCCCCACTTTTCTTCCTTTGTTGACTGGAAATTAGCCTTCGGAACCACTGGGCGGGGAGGGGGGATGCCCATGCTCCAAGGGGCTTTTCCCTGGGGGATGGGCAGCTGGTGAGTGGGTATCTCTTGGCCCCGGCATTGCAAACCACACCATGAACCTCCAGGCCCAACCCAAGGCCCAGAACAAAAGGAAACGGGTTCCGTTTTTCAGTGACCCAGAAACGGCAACAAAGGAACAGCAGCCGCTCAAGGAGGGGCAGTATTATGGTCACGGAGGAACAGTTAGCAGCGTCCCTAGCTCCCAGCCCACGGACCTGCCCCCTCACAATCCCCTGCCGCTACTGAACTCAGTAGTTTACAGAACGGAGCGGGGCAACCCTTCCATGCTCTCTCAACCAGTGGCAGCTGTGAAGTGGTCAAACTCAGTGATGGGCCGGGTGTCCGAACGGGCTGGAGAGGCGGGCTGGCAGCAGCAGTCCCAGCCCTCCCCCCACCCATTGTGGAACCATGCGATCACGATGTACGGTGGCCAGAAAGGGGCCCCTCACCCCGGGGTCGGGGTTTCAGGGTTTTACGGCCACCCCGAGGCCTTGAAGCGCAGCCAGGAGAAAGGGATCCTGCCACTGGATCCCTACAATGATGCCATACAGCAGATGATGTCCCAGAAGGCACAGCTGGAGCTCGGGAGGCCCCAGGGCCCAGTGAACTCCTTCCACACACCCAAGAAACCCCCCGGCCAGCTGCCCCTGCAGCCTTTCCAGTTGGCATTTGGGAACCAGGTGAACCGTCACGTTTTCCGACAGGCCCCACCCGGCGCCAACCCGAGCGCCTTTCCCCCGCCACAGAAGCAGCAGGCCCTCCCCCAGATGCAGCTTTTTGAGAATTTCTATCCCGGCCAGCAGCAGCCTCCTCCCCACTCCCAGCAGCCCCAGGACTTCGGCCTCCAGCCAGCCGGCCCCATGGGCCAGGCTCACCTTGGAGCCCATCACGGTATGGTACCCTGCCCCTTCCCCCCCAATCCCGAGATGAACCCAGAGCTCCTGAAGGCCCTCATGCAGGACCAGCCTACGCAACCCGTGCTACCTCAGGCCCAGATCTCCTTTCCACGGCGCTCCCGACGACTCTCCAAGGAAGGGATCCTCCCGCCCCCGTCATCCACCGCTGCCCTGGATGGTCCTGCTCCCCCGTCCCGGGAAGAGATGTCCAGCAACCTGTTCTTGCACCACTGGTCACAGCAGCAGCAGCAGCAGCACCTGCCTCAGGGTAACGTGGGGCAGCCCCACCCCGACTCTCTGGGCCACGACAAGGGCGCTCCCCTGCTGGCCCAGTCAGAGCAGGCCCTTGGCGGTCAGCAGCACGTGCCGGAGGGGGAGCGGCTGGCCCAGAACGGGCGGGAGCGGGAGGCCCCCGAAGGCAGCGACACTTGGGCAGCCAACGACTTTGGGTTGGTTCGAGGAGGGGTGATTCAAAGCACGCGGCGGCGGCGGCGGGCTTCCCAGGAGGCCAATCTGCTGACTTTGGCTCAGAAAGCTGTGGAACTGGCCTCGCTCCAGAACTCGATGGTGAGAGCTGAGGTCCTCAAAAAAGGGGCTGGGGGGCATGGAAACACTAGCCAGCCTTGTTGGGTATGGAGGGCTGAAGGTCGTGTCAGTCAAGGAGCATTTATCGAGCACCAATTGTTTGCTAGGTTACAAAAACAGGCCCTACCCTTAATGAGCTTGTCTATTATCAGGGTAGAACTCACATATGCCCAAAGTAGAAACAGGGCAATTTGGAGGCAGGGAGATAGAAGGCAGTGCTAGAACTGGTTCTTTTTTCTTTTTTCTTTTTTTTTGCTGAGGCAATGGGGGTTAAGTGTCTCAGGCTGGATTTGAATTCAAGTCCTCCTGACTTCAGGGCTAGTGCTCTATCCACTGCACCACCTAGCTGCCCCGCTAGAACTGATTCTTGAAGGAAACTAGTTACTCTGAGATGCAGAGGAGAGGAAGTGAGTGCATTCATTTCACACTCCATCCTACGTTGTTGTAATACAGGACTTCTTAAACTTTTTCCACTTGCAACCTATTTTTGCCTGAAAAATTTTTACTTGGCCTTGGGTATATAGGTACATAAAATATAAAATCAAACCTTTGCTGATAACAAAATTTAGTTATTTTAAAACAATTCTACACAGTTTACATTTATTTTACCATTTATTAAAGATGAAAGCAAATTTGCACACTAATGAAATCAGATAGGCTTGTTTATATTTACATAAAGAATTAAATCTTGGCTGAATATTTGATACCTTTTACTGTTGCCCCATTTTTTGCAACCCCCACCTTCAATTATGGGACCCACAGTTTTGTATTAGTGTACCTGTTTCCCCCATGTGGGTTCTCTTGCCAAACAGAGGCATTTTCCCTCTTGGGGAATCTCTGTGATAAGAAAGGAAAGCTGTTACAATTAATGACAGGAGATAGAGAGTACAACAGAAAGTATTACCAGTGTGCCAGGCTTAAATTCAAGCACGGTCAACAGGGTTTTATTGAGGGCAACCACATGTACTAGGCACCCAGAGACAAAGCAGATAGACCGTAGCCTTTCCCTCAGAGAAAATATAATGGGGAGAAAACGCACACATATGAAAACACTAAGAGTATTAATTAGGCTAAGCAGATGGGAGGTCCTGATGGAGTTTAAAGAATGCAGAAGATAGTGTAGATAGGAAAAGAAGGCCTCAAGGTGAGACCTGAGAAAAAGTCTAGAATGTGAGATTTGAATGTTCTCAGTGGGGAAGGCAGAGATGAGAAGGAGAAAAAGTGGACTTGACAAAAAATTATAAAAGGATGAAAAAATAAATTTGGAAGGAGGCCAATTGGCCTTCCTGGCCGGGAAGAAGAAGAGGAGGAAATCATTCAAGAAAAAGATTAGAAATTAAGAATGATTAATTCATGTACTTTGGGGAGATCTTGAGGATACCTTGCCCTGACTGCAGCTAGTATGCCTTCTGGGAAATAATAGGAGATAATAATAACTCAATTTTTTATTGTTATGAATATTAATTATACTGTTATTACTGCTACTACTTCTAAGAAGTATCATGGCTAGAGAGCCACTCTCAAAACGGAAGACTTCCTGGCCAGGGAACTTTATCACATTAAGGTTTGCATTTTACAAAATTTTTAAGCTAGACTTCAAGTCCTTCCGATACTATTTGTGTGTCCCTCAGTAACTCTCAGTGTCATAGGCTACTCTCTAAGACCATAGCTTGCTAGGGGCATCTAGGTGGTTCAGTAGACAGAGCACTGGCTCTCGAGTCAGAAGGGCTTGAGTTCAAATACTGCCTCAGACACTTATATGGACAAGTCATTTCACCTTGATTCCTTCCTTCCTTCTTTTTTTCTTGCTGGGAGGCTAAGAGAGGAAGGGAAAGAAGGAAGAAAGGAAGGGGAGAGGGAGGAAGGAAGGAACGAAGATGTTAAAACTTGCAGAGATGGTGCCAGCCTGCATTGGTGGAGGGAGTTCCCTTACTTAAGAATCCTCCATATGAGTGAAATCACCTATCCAGTTTTCATCCCTGTCCATAATAGCAACAATAATAATAACAAAAATTCACATGTATACTTTAAGGTTTGGCTCTTGTTTTTTATTGCTTTAATTTTAAACCACATTATTCACAACAGCCCCTTTTCATCTTCCTTTCCTTCTTCCTCTTTCTTTTCTCCCTCTTTCTCTTCCCCTCATATGCGTGTGGAGTAATAATAGCATATTTTTTCTAAGGTTGTTTGAGAAAAGATAATATTTATAGAGAAAGATTTTTTTAAGCCTTAAAATGTTATGTATAAATGCTAGCTATCATCATCATTAACATCATCACTCTTATTCCAGATGAGATTGCACATATGCAGAGTTCAGCCAGATCCTAATAAGAAGTCAAGGGATCTGACTGTATTAAATGATGTATTAAAAAACTGACATGATAGTTAGAGGAATGAGTAAATCAACCAGAAAATGAAGGAATCGTGTCTCAGCCTTCAGGCCCTAACTCCTTTCTCCCTTTCCCATTCCAGGAGGGAGAAGGCCTCGAGGAGAGGCGGAAGACAGTGGTAGCATCTGCAGCCAAGAGTGTGGTGGAGTTCGCTGGGCCCTCACCCCCCTCCAAACGAGCCCGAGAAGAGATGGTCCCTCTTATCATCCCCGTGTCAGTCCCTGTGTGCAGGGTAGATTTGCCAGAGGTAGCCCAGCTGGGATATTCAGATGAAGAAGGGAAAGTCCCTTTGGCCTCAGCACCTGATCGGAGTCCCACAGAACACAAGCCCTCAGTCATTGTCACACGAAGGAGATCCAACCGGAATCCCACGGCCGATGCGCCAGCCCAGGTAAGAACAACATTTTAAAAACAAAATACTGTTTTCCTCCCCTTTACTTCTTCTCTCCCCCTTCTATATATATTACTGTCCTACGCTCTCAAATAGATTAAAATTTCTGGGGGAAAAATGAATACTGATGGTCTCAAATTTATTGGGAGAGAACACCATATGTCAACTGAAAACAAGTCTGAAGATTTGGTCTTTATTCCTGTCCACTTAGGCTTAATCTCGCACCCTGGTGACTAGTCCTAGAGTAAGCTGTTAAATAGTATTCCAGAATCTGTAGGGAAGGAGGTAGGCCTTGTTTCTGTAGTTTGCATTAAGAGAATTTTGCAACTAAAGAGTCCCTCAGCCCATCTAGTCCAATTCCCCTCACGGAATCACTTAAAACTCTGCCCAGAATTCTTTCCCTTATGCTATGCTGCCCTCCAGTGTTCTTATTGCAAAAGTGACGCTCAGTGGTCTTGAAACTTATCTCAAGATTTTAAACATTGAAAAATCCTACTTAATAGGTATTGTTCTATTCAGATTTATATTGAGGAAGGCTGAAATGGGTGCCTGAGTTTTTGTCCCTATTTTACAGAAGTCATTACCCATAAAACATTGCTCACAGGCGGGTCATCATTGGAAGTTTCATTTTTATCAGTGAGGCCGACCAGCTTGGCAGAGAGGAAAAACTAATTTTAAGAACAACCGCTGATCAGTTGCTGAATCATTTGGGTCAAGAATCTGTTTTGACTTCCTTTTCTGTGTGGATAGTGATAAAGTAGTAGACCCAGGAAGAGACAGTGAAAGGAAAAGAAAAGGTATTAGATAAATTCTCTTTTTTAGTTCTTTAGTAGAGAAGAAATAGGTTCAGGCTTTCTTCCAAAAGGGAAGAATCTTAAGAATTTTAAATCAACAGACGTCTAAATTTTGATACCAGACTAAACACTTTCTCTAGATTCTGTTTTAAAAAAGGAAAAATAAAAAAACAATGGGAGGGGGGAGATGAGAGAGGAAGGGAGGAAGGAAAGGAGAAAAGGAAAAGGAGGGAGGGAGGAAGAGAGACAACCTCCTAATAAAGTAAAAATCCTCATGAATTAATGTTAAATAATAGTAGTCCTTGAATTGTTCACGGAGCATTTACCCCCTTTTCTACTTGTCTCCATGCCCTACAGAAATTGTCCCATGGCTTGTGCCTGGAGCCCTTATTGGAAGCCTGTACTGCTCCAGTATGCCTGTTTGCCTCCCCACCTACCTTATAACAATATAGGTTAGATCCCCTACAGAACACAGACCCACCTTGCCTGAAACTTGCAAAAAAAAAAAACAAAACAAAAAACAAAAAAACGGCAGAAATATCCTGATTCAGTCCAGCCAGAGAAGGAAATGAAGACAGACAGAGGAAGAACTAGGGGGTCTGAGGAGGAGGTGTGTGTTACTGTTCATGGTTGTAAAAGACTTTAAAGAAAGGGGATTAAAATTCATTTGGGCCATTTCTGTTCCTCCTTCCAATTTCTCAAAACTACTCAGGCCAGTAAATCTAAATCCCCCAATTTGGCAAAAAGTGAAGGCCTCTTTCCAACCTAAACTAGGAGTCTATATGCCAGCAAAGGTGAAGAGTCAGAAAGTGAAGGATCGGATGAGAAAAGGAAAAAAAAAATTCAAACACCAACAATATCCAGAAGAAGGAAACTCAATTAAAATCTAGAGCACAAAGGGATAAATCAATAGAGAGAATCCCAAAACTGGAAGGAAAAATAAGTATTAACTCCTCAAAGAGATTACAAATCTTTCTTAATAAATATTAAAAGAGAACCAATGCTTCATGAAACATAGGCTCCCAAGAAAGCAAATCAGCTTAAGCAACAATTTAAAATTATATATTCTGTAAACTTGCAAGCCAATTTAAAAAGATGGACATTTAGTAAAAGAGACATTTGGGGCATTCCTAAAAAAAAAATTAAAAACCTTCAAAAAATTAACCTTGAGCAAAATATTTGATTTGAAAATCTTCCAAATAACAGAAACAAAAGGAAAGTAAATAAATACCATTACTAGGAAATAATAGGTAAAGAGATATAAAATAGATAATCCAAATTTAAAGATTAAAAACAATAAATAAATTAATTTTTAAAAAATCCTCAAAAGTCTTCCTCTCTCTTCTTGCCCACTCTAATTTAAAGAAGATCAGAATTTCTGTTATGAACTCGTATAGTCGAGCAAAACTTTTCCAAATTGGTCATGTCCAAAAAAAGGGATATGTGTGTATCTTTTGCACTTTGAGTCTAGTTTGGGGTACACATAGTATGTTTCATTATTAGTCTAGTAGAAATCTTGATTAGTTATTACAGTCATCAAATTTCCTAAGTCTTTCCAAGTTTTTGGTCTATATAATATGTTTGTCATTGTGTAAGTTTTTCTTTATTATATTTTCCTCTCAGGTTTGCCTGAAATCACTTTTTCATCATTTCCTACAGCCCAATAATATTCTATCATATTTATATACCAGACTTGCTTAATCATTTCCAAATTGATAGATACTTTTTCAGATATCCATTCTTTGCCACCTCAAAAAAAGAGCTGTAAATATTTTAAACTATCCTTAGTTTGAGTTTTTTTTCTGTTTAGGACTAATCCATAAGAAGCTATTTTTAAAAAGAGACTGGTCTACATAATAAAAACATGAAAATAAAAATATAAAGAAAATCCCCTGAGGGAAAAAGCATACAAGAGGATAAATATGTAAACAGAAATTAAAGAAATATGAGAAATGAAGCTGGAGAAATAGAATCCCACATTTTCTCTTCCCCTGAATCAATGTATTTTATAGGACCAAATTACAGAATGAATGGGTACGTAAAGGATAAATGGAAGACAGAATGGGGACAGAGAATAAAATTTTAAAACAGAAAAAAATTAACTAAGAACAAAATAAAACAAAAATTCTCAGAAATATTTAAACTCATCAACATAAGTAGCTTGTGCAAAGAAAAGAGATAATTTGAACTAATCATTTTAACTGAGAGAAAGAAAGGCAGAAAAAAGGAAGAAGAAATTGATAAATTAATAATTAAAAAACCCAATTGGGAATAGAATCAGCAAATGAGAGCAGAAAGGGTAAGAGGAGCAAAAGAGTATATGGGGAATAGGGCTATATCAAAGTAGTTTTAGCAATCAACTGTTGTCTTAAAATAAAAAGATGTTTTAAAATTTTTTTCAAATTTCCCAATATTAAAAGATACAAGTGGAGAAAAACACAAACCCACATCTTATAACTTTAAAAATAAATGGATTCAATAAATCCAAAGAACGCCAAAGAAATTGGTAGGAATAACTAAGAAAACAAACTCCTAGAATGTGATGTTTACAAGAAATACATCTAAGAAGCAAGCCATATTTAGAATCAAAATGAGAGGCTGGAACAAAATTTACTATGCATCAGGCAGATCCAAAAAAGCAAGAGTTGCTTTCAAGCAAAGCAAAAATAAAAATTCACAAAAGCAATTGAGATAAAGAAATTACATTATTCTTAAATGAGACGTAGACGATGAAGTAACATCAATATTAAACATGCAGCAAAAAAGCATCTAAATTTGTAAAAGAAAAAATAATTGACTTATAAAAAAGATGAAGATATTAATACCACAATATTAATATTTCTTTTTTCTTCTTTTTTTTTTTTTTTTGGCTGAGACAATTGGGCTTAAGTGACTTGCCCAGGATCACACAGCTAATAAGTATTAGTGTCAGAGGCCATATTTGAACTCAGATCCCTCCTGACTTCAGGGCTGGTACTCTATCTGCTGCACCAACTAGCTGCCTCTTAATGTCGCTTTCTTTTTAAGAGCTAGACAAAAAATGTGACCATGATGAAGGCAACAACAAATAAACCTAAAATAAGAACAAAAAAAGGAAACTTTGGAAATTAGAGGGAAAATATTTTGGAATACTGAAGGGGCATTAAACTGATCAACAAAACTAAAGGCTAGATGAATTGATGTTATTGAAAGGAGGAGGAGGATGAAATGAACCAAAAATCTCCAAAGCAAGCCAAGGTAAAAAGAAAACAGAGAAGAAATAAAAAGAATCATCAGAGCTTAATATATACACATATCAACACAATTGAGAACTCAAAAAGAAATAGAGGGTTATTTATAAAAATTCAAAGAGAGTTCTTTACAGGAAAAAGAATTTAAATAAAAAAGAACTAGTAAAGAAAAAAACATCTTCTGGATGGATTTATAGGAGAATTCTGTCAAACTATTTAATATCTATAGTACTCAAATTATTCCTAAAAATTGAGGAAAATGCACTTTGTAAAACTCATTTTGAGATTAATTTAGTCCCAATACCTATATGAGCCAAAGAAAGCTGAGTTATTCTCAGCAACATAAATGAATATAAATCCAAAATTTAATACAACATCCTGGCAAATTGACTATATTAACAATCTATCTGAAAAATCATTCACTGTGGTCAAATTGGATTTATGTCATGAACACAAAGATTAGGAAATAGCAGGATTAATCACATTAATAGCAAAAGTATTATAAAGCATATGATCTTATGCTTATATATCTTATGCTAAAAATTCTACATGGTATAAACACAAAAGGATTTAAAAAAAGATTTTTTAAAAATAGCTTTCTAAAAGCCAAAAGTAGCATCAAATGAAGTAAGGAAATACTAGAAAACTTCCCAATAAACAGACGATTTTGGTTACATGAAATTGAAAAACTTTTATGTGGGTAAAAAATGAAGTAAGGAAATACTAGAAACCTTCCCAATAAACAGATGATTTTGGTTACATGAAATTAAAAAACTTTTGTGTGGGTAAAATTACCGATAATATAAGAGGTTAACTGAGAGAGATTCTCTATGTTACTTATCACAAAAGCCTTTCCCCCCCAAAGTGATCAAAGGATATGAATAAATGGTTCTCAAAGGAAAAGTTGCAAACTCTTAGCAATTATATGAAAAAATATCCTAAATCATGAATAATATGAAGAGTGCAAATCATAACTGCCCTGCGGTTTCACCTTGGAATCAATTGGCCAAAATGTTAAGTGAGGGAATAGTTAATGTTGGAGAGGGTTGTGGAAAGAAGAGAAAGTGGCTAAAACTTCTGCACCTTTTGCTCCATACATT
The DNA here is from genome assembly GCF_902635505.1 of Sarcophilus harrisii. Lineage (NCBI taxonomy): Eukaryota > Metazoa > Chordata > Mammalia > Dasyuromorphia > Dasyuridae > Sarcophilus > Sarcophilus harrisii. Next base: position 307,080,616 of record NC_045427.1, read on the forward strand.
CTCCTGCTAGGCAGATATCCCGAAGAAGTCAGTGACAAGGAGAAAAGCTCCTTTATATCAAAATATTTGTAGCTTCCCCCCTGTATTATCAAAGGAAATAAATCTTCAGTTGGGAAATAGCTGAACAAATTGTGGTAAATGAATGTATTGCGGTATTGTTGTACTGTATGAAATGAGAAATGTTGAATACAGAGAAGCGGAGCTGGAACTTATTAAAAAAAAAGGGGGGGGGGGCAAAAATGAAGAGAGCCAGAAGAAAACATACATGGTGACTACAACAAGATACGTGGAAAAAATAAGAATAATAGGAATTGAATGCTGAATGATAATAATAGAATTTTGCCCTAAAGAATAGAAATAGTGAACCGTAGACATGGAACACACACATACACACACACATATACTCTTAGTCCATCTGTGTGTGTATATGTATATATATTGTGTATGTGTGTGTATGTGTGTGTGTGTGTATATATATATATATATACATATACATATATATATAATATATTATGTTTATATAATATATATTATATTTATATAATATATATTTTAGGAATTTCTCTAAATATTCTCTAAAGTTTCTCTTATATATTTATTCCTTATAAATATATATATTATATTTATGTATTATATATATATATATATATATATATATATTTATTTATTCCTTTACCAGTCCAAACCATAGCTGAGAACCCTCTTTGTCCTTTTTCTTTGGTTTTAAATATTTGCATATTTAACTCAATATCTCAATACCATATTGATATTGAGGGACTGGTAAAGGAATAAATACGTATATATATATATATATATATATATATGTATGTGTGTGTGTGTGTATATATATGTACACACATATTAATCAGGTTTTTTGATATGTTTTTTAAACTTTTTTCCTTTTTCTTTCTCTCCCCTCCCTTATCGTGGCAAGAGAGGAGGGAAACAACGGGCCGTGTCAGGAACACAACTTGTATCTGTAAAAGATTAATTTTAACAACCACAGAATCATTCAGGGGGAAGAACCCAAGCACACGCTCTCCTCCACAATGGTGACCTGTCTGTTATCTGCCCTTCCGCAGGCTGAAGACGCGGACGCCAAGGGGGACGCCGAGGGCTCGGTGCGGAAGCCGAAGCAGAGGCCTCGCCCGGAGCCCCTCATCATCCCCACCAAGGCAGGCACTTTCATCGCCCCTCCGGCCTACTCCGCCATCACCCCCTATCAGAGTCACCTGCGCTCGCCGGTGCGCCTGACTGAGCACCCGCCTGACAGAAACTTTGAGCCGCCCCCCTACACGCCCCCGCCCATCCTCAGCCCCGTGCGGGAAGGCTCTGGCCTCTACTTCAACGCCATCATGTCGGCCACGGGCCTCGTCGCCCCTCCCCCCATCACGCCGAAGAGCGCCCACCGCACCCTGCTGCGCTCCAGTGAGTGTTCTGTGACTGGCAAGCGGGGCTTGGAGGGGGGCGGCGGGGGGTCCCGCCCCGGGGGCTCCCTGGGTGAGGCGAGGCCCGGCTGGAAAGGGCGCCGCCCCCCGGCCCACCGTCTGGGCCAGGGGCGCGCCGCTCCCCTCCGGAGAGGGCCTCCCAAGCCCCTCAGCCACGTTCGAGCTGGTACCGGGCGGTTTTATTTCATTTCTAACGTTTTTATTGGTTTTTTTCTCTCACACCTTTCTCCCCATCCTGGCAAAACCAGCCCGGCCCAGGCTGCGGAACATTCTAGTCTCTGAATTTAGTTGCTCTGGTGGTTTAAATGCTTCTGGCTGCGGGGCCTAGGGCAGGCCCAGACGCAGCCTGCTGCTCTGAGTCAGGCTGGCCCTTGGAACCCAGGGAAGAGTTGACATGGAGGGACTGAGCTGATGACTTTAACCCCCCCCCCCCCCCCCTCTAGTGGTTGCCCAGGAGGACAATCGCGTTGTCATGGATTTCTCCCTCTCCCACACCGCCTTCCCCCTTCCCCCCCCTCCGGTGACAGAGTCGCGGGGGCTCCCCGCGCCCTCCTTCCTGCCCCGAGCCCGTTCAGAGAGTCCGGGAGGCGGCTTCCGGAGCTAGACTAGAAGGCGGAGGAGAGCCAGCCGGTCAGCCGATGCTGGGTTAGTCGTTTTTCCGTTGCGCCCCCCCTCCGTGGCCCTCCTCGGCGGGGGGCCCTTGCCTGCCCCGCTGCATCCATTTTGTCAGGCGGTCGGGTGCGGTGAGGCTCTCGCCGGCTCCGGGCCCGGGGGGTAGCCTTATCTGCAGGGCGAGCCCGGAAAGCCCACCAAGAAGTGGGAGTGAGAACTTTGCAGTGAGGAAAGGCTGGTCAGGCCGGCGGGGACCCAACCCGAGGGGCACGGAGGCCCTTCAGAGGAGGAAGAGGCCCCTGTCATCCGGGCCACCCCCCGCAGGCTTCAGGCAGGAAAGAGGCCTCGCCCCTAGCTTTGGTTTCACTCTTAACTTAGCCACTTCTCCGTGACCAAGTCCCCGGTGTTTCCTCGGTAAAGAGCCTGGAGTGGTTTGCCATTTCCTTCTCCAGGGGGTCCCCGGTTTTCCCCCTGAGGAACTAAAAGCGACTTGCCCACAGCCACACAGCCAGGAAGTGTTATAAATGTCTGAGACCGGATTTGAACTCGGGCCCGCCTAGCTCCTGAATTTGTCAGGCATTAGTGATTTATTAGACAAAGAAGACCTGGGAGAAAGTACCTTGTTTCAGAGAGAGAGAAGAGTATGATCAAAACCACCAGGGTGAAAGTAGTAGAGGTGACGAAGGGACCAAGAGGAGTCTGGCTGAATCTTAGGGAGGGCAGCGGAAAGATAAGGGAGGGCCAGATCGTGGAGTGTCTTGAAAGCTTGGTTAAAGAGTTGAGATTTTACTCTATAAGAATCAGACTATGCTTTGGAAGCTTTTTTTGTTAAGCCCAGAAGAGAACAGGATGTGCAAAAGACAGTTAAATCAGTAGCTGGCTGCTGCTGAGTGAAACAAGAAGAACCAGGAATACATTGTGTACAGTAGCAGCGAGATTGTGCAATGCTCAACTATGAAAGATTTGTTCCTCTCAGTGGTTCAGTGATCCAAGGCAATCCCAATAGACTTTGCACAGAAAATGCCATCTGCTTCCAGAAAGAGAACTATGGAGATAGAATGTAAATCAGTACTTGCTGTGTTCACTTCTTATTTCTATTTTTTTTCCTCTCCCATGATTTTTCCCTTTTGTTCTGACTTTTCTCTCCCAACATGATTCATAAAGAAATGTGTTTTTAAAAAGTTAATATGCATTTGTAACCAGAAAAAAAAAAAAACATTAATAAAGAAAAAACCAGTAGCTGAGAGGCAGCTAGATAAATTCAGTGGATAGAGCACCAACCGTGGAGTACTGGGGACCTGAATTCAAATCCATCCTCAGACATTTAACATTTCCCAGGTGTAACCCTTAGCAAGTCATTTAACCCCAATTGCCTTGCAAAAAAAATCAATCAATCAATAGTTGAGGTCGGAGAAGAACAGTTCTTACACTTGCTATCTTGAACTAGTCTCTTCGCTTCACAGTGCTTCACACAAGACTTTTAAGTTTCTGGGGATTTGTTCATTTTCATTAATGGAGGGAGTTTTCCACCCTTATCACAATTCCTACGCTTAGGTTTTCACCCTTTCAGAGTCCTCCCTTCTCAATCAGACTATATTTCATCTAAGAGATTGGATCTGAAGGAACCATTTAGGACATCTTCAGTATTCCACCCAAGAGATATTCCCATCTCTTAGGGGTTTTAGATCATTTGGTGGCCAGTACTCTATATGGTTTGCAAAGCATTTTTGTTGTTTTGTTGATCAATTGTATTTAATTCTTCCTGACCTTATCAACTCTAGTACATCAATACATTACCCTTTCCTTCTCCAGTGGATTAAGGAAAATACAATTTGCCCAGGGTCACACAGCTAGTAAGTGTCTGAGACAGGACATCCAAGTCTTCCGCACTCCAGGCCAGGGGCTCTGTCCACTGAGCCACTTTGCCATCTCACAAAGCACTTTACTTTAGTAATTCATTTGACCCTCAGCACAACCCTGTAAGGTAGGTGTTATTACTATCTCCATGATAATAATTCCTCACTGAGGGTGCTTAGAGTAATTACACGGAGGCTAAACCTGCTTTGGTGACTTGCCCAAAATCAGACCTAGTAAGTATCTGAGTCAGGGTTTGAATTTAAGTTTTGAGCACTTAAGCTTGGGGTGCAGCCTTCCTTTCTGTTGAAAAAGTCTTTGCTGTGGAGCCACAGTGTTTTCTACCTGCCTCAACAGAATAGAAAGCTGAATTCCGAGCTTAATTAAGAGGTAGTAGAGTTAATAGCTATGTTTAATTGTCACTTTACAAACACTGTTTTCACTTGATGTCATTTGCTGCTAGTAATGCAGCAAGGCTGAGCCCCAAATTCTTAGTCCAGGAAGCCCCTGAGGTTTATCTGCAACAGTGTAGGTTGGAGATTGTTTTAGAATAACTGTGATTCAGCCTCTGCTTGGAATGCTGGGGAACACAGTGATCTTGGGATAGAATGCACCAAGCAAGGGTACAACTAGGAAGGAGCTTCCTTAGAAGCAAGTTTCCTGCAGGAAGCCAAAGGGTAGAGATACTATATCTCTTCTCTTCTCTCTCTCTCTCTGTCTTTCTCTGTCTTTCTCTCTCTCTCTTCTCGCTCTCTCTCTTTCTCTCTTTTTCTTTTCCTTTTTCTCTTTCTCTCTACCTGTTCTCCTTCCCTCTTTCCCTCCCCCCTCAGCTCCTCATGTTTTAGACTATTTTATAAATGTGTTGTTTATCTCTCAGACAGTGCTGAAGTCACTCCACCTGTTCTTTCTGTGATGGGGGAAGTTACACCTGTCAGCATTGAGCCGTAAGTGTTTCAAAGACTACCACCTCTACCCCCTGGCTGCCCCAATCCTTTGTGCAAAAATGATATTTTGCCTTTCTTTTCAAGAAAGAAAAAAGAAGTGAAAATGGGGATGATCCCTAAATGTGTTAGAATTCTACCATTTACTTACTGTTGGGGTGGAGAGCTCCCCTCTATTTGAGAAAAGTAACTGGCAGGTCCTCACAGATAATAGTAAGGGGTGGGTGGATAACGCAGGAATGAACCTTAATCTCCATTAAGGACCGCTTTCTGCCTGTTGTAGAGTTGCTTATTTCAGACCTGCCCCATCTTTGACTGTAGTGCAGGGTTTAGGGCCAATTTCCACTTATTGGTCAATCAGTAAACATTTATTAAGTGCCTACTCTATGTCCAGGCAATGCGCCAAGCTTATTTTCGATATATTGATGTCAATCTCTAAAACCTCTATTGAAGTTTCTCCTTTATCTCCTACCAACCTCCATTTTTTTTTCTTTGCCCAGAAGGCACAGGCCACCACTGACAACAGAAGACAAGTTTTCCCCTAGCGACCATTTGACCCATAGGTAGGGGCCCACTGAACTTCTGCCTCAAATGGAGCCATGTTTGTGGTTGTATCTCCAGCCCAATTTTGTGCGCTCTCAAATCACTTTCCTCTTCTACCTCTGGGGTCAGGACCTCAGGTCCTTATCTTGATGGGTAGGGCCAGGGCCCAGACTGAGAAAAACTACCATTTCCATTGAGAGAGCCCAGGTGCCATATCACTTGTCCTTTCTTCTCCTGCAGTCGAATCAATGTGGGGACTAGGTTCCAAGCCGAAATCCCCCCAATCCGGGATAGGGCCCTGGCAGCTGTAGATGAACATAAAGCAGACCTGGTCTGGCAGCCGTGGGGAGACCTGGATGCTAGCAGGGAGACGCAAGGGCAAGGTGAGGAGGGCCCCGGGGCTGGAGGGAAGGGTCCAATTTTCTGAATTCTTTCTTTTTTATTTTTTATTTTAAACCTTCTGAGTTTCTGAATCAGGTTTTTTTTTTTTTTTTTCTTTTTTTTTTATTCCCATCTTCCTTGGGGGTTTCTCTGTGGACATCTTTCTGGAACCAGTGGAAGACCTTCTGACTGCTGCCTGCTCTAGTATCTTTCCTGGGGCTGGAACCAACCAGGAGCTAGCCTTGCATTGCCTGCATGAAGCCAAGGGCGACATCTTGGTGAGATGGGGTCCAGAACAAGGAACATCATGTGTAAGGTGGGGAGGGGCGGAGGGTGGTGCTGTTGTCAAAGGAGAGGTAGGTGTCTGAGTAGAGAGGGGCCAACACAAATTGCCCATCAAAAGGTAAGGTCGATGTGGGCTACTTCTCTCGGTTCTGCCCCATCCTACAGTGGCACTCCACGGCAGAGAAAGACATAGGGGCCAGTGTGACCAAGGTTATACCAGCTGGCTGCCTTTATTAAGTGTCCAATGTGGCAATGGGCTATACTATGTATCTGGGAGGGCTTGGAGGTGGAAGAAGGGGAGACTGTGTGTCCCAGAGAGAGGGTAGCAAGGTGGGAGTGCTTTGCTGTCGCTTGAAAGGATGATTGGTTAGAAAGAGCCCTAGAAGAATTTTCAGTCTCTTTCAACCACTCCCCTGAGAGACTAATCCTTGGCATGTTGTTTTATGGACAAGAGTATGGTAAAGAGGGCCTCAGAGTAGAATTCAAGTGACTTGGGATCATAGGATTGTAGATTAGGTAGTTGAAAAACATTTTCTAGGATTTTCTTGGCCCCTATTCCTCTCATTTTGCTCTTGAGGACGTTGAGATCCACTTAAGCTAAGCAAATTCCTTGAGGTTAATAGTGAGTAGCTTTGGATCCCAAGTCCATTGTTTTTTGTACTATTTTCAATTACCTGAGTTCTGGTTCTGTGTCTGCTCCTTGTATTACCCTGGGCAGGCCACTTTATTTCAGTGAACTTTAATTTATATATAGGTCAAATAAAGCTAGACTAGGTACTAAGAAACCCTTCTGCTTGACATTCAGTTCAGCCAGTCTCCACTCTGCAAAGGGAAATACTTTTTTCTTGGGGATAGCGAGAGAGCTCAGAGATGGTTGTCTCAGGGCTACTAGGCCTTGACCTGGCTACTTGGGACACTTTGCACAGTACCAGGACTCTCTCTAGCTCTGATTGGGATCATGAGCTTCCTCTTTCCTCTCAGGCAACACTGACCAAATTGCTGCTCAAGAAGCCACTTCGACCTCCCGATCACCCACTGGCAAATTACCACTATACAGGTGAGTGGGGAAAGGTAGCGGGTTGCCTCTTCATTTGCTAACAGGATCTATGGAGCCCCTGCTGTGTGTATGGTGCATTCTGTCCTAAATATTGGAAGGAGAGGAGAAAGTTTTGTATTATGCAAACGTGAATGGACAACAACACAAGTACCGTAACTGTAAGGAGTGAGAGGTTGCTAGAGAAAATCAAAAGGGTTGGGGATGGGTGGGTATTGTATGGGTGATGAATTCCAAGATGACACTTGAAGGTCAGGAAGGACACAGATAGGATAGTTCCTTTGCAAGCTACCATCAGCAAAGTTATAACCCTTTTCATCCCATTCCTAGCATTCCTAGCACTATGGAGAGACCTGGGGTAACCTGAGTTAGGTTCATCATGGCATCATGGGAAAATATATGAGACATACTCCTTAACCTCATGAAGCTTGCAGATTTACCCTCAGCAAGTAAAAAGAGTTGAGTTTCAGAATGATAAGGTATCTGCTCCGTCAATGTAGACTTAGATCTCCAAAATGATGGGGAATCACTTAGAATGGAAATAGTTTCTCAGCCTAGTCTCCCATGTCCCTCTAAATGGTACTCCCAGGAATTTCTTTTGAACTGAATTGGTTTTTTATTCTCTTCTCTTTCTACTCTTCCTACTTCATCACAGGGTCTGACCAGTGGAAAGTAGCTGAAAAAAAACTATTCAATAAGGGCATTGCCATCTACAAGAAAGATTTCTTCCTAGTGCAGAAGTTGGTGAGTTGGGAAGCATTTTTCCATATGGGAAGAAATTCATTTTGATTCATTACTATATAATATGTTCAAGGTATTAGTTTCTGGGAATAAGAAGACAAAATAAAAAAACCTAAAGAGCATATATTCCACTGGGAGGTTCAACCTTTTTTTTTTTTTTTTTTTTTTTTTAATAGTAATAGCTTTTCGTTTTTCAAAAAATATGCAGATAGTTTTCAACATTCACCCTTGCAAAACCTTGTGTTCCAAATTTTTCTCCCTCCCTTTCCATCTCCCCCCTTTCCTGGACAAGCAAGTAATCAATTGTAGGTTAAACATGTGCAATTCTTCTAAACACATTTATCATGCTGCACAAAACAACAACAACAAACAAACCTCCCCCCCCAAAAAAAAAAAAAAAAAACAGATCAAAAGGGGGAAATTTGAGAAAGAAAGAAAGCAAACAACAAAGGTAAAAATACTGTGTTGTGATCCATATTCAGTCTCCATAGTCTTCTCTCTGGAAGCAGATGGCTCTCTCTATCACAAGTCTGTTGGAATTGGCCTGAATCACCTCATTGTTGAAGAGAGCCAAGTCCATTACAGTTGATCACCACATAATATTGTTGCTGTGTACAATGTGCTCTTGATTCTACTCAATTTATTTAGCATCAATAATCTGTAAGTCTTTCCAAGCTTTTCTGAAATCATTGCTTCTGATTGTTTTTTATAAAACAATAATAATCCATTATATTCATATATCATAATTTATTCAGCCATTCCCCAGCTGGGGGACATTCACTTAGTTTCTAGTTCTTTGCCAATATGAAAAAGGCTGCTACAAACATTTTGCATCCTTTTCCTAATAATTCCAAATTGCTCTCCAGAATGGTTGGATGCATTCACAATTCCACCAACAATGTATTAATATTCCTATTTTCCCATATCCCCTTCAATGTTAATCGTTATCTTTTCCTGTCATCTTAGCCAATCCGAGAGGTGTGAAGTGGTGAGGTTCAACCTTTAAACAAGTCATTCAATTCAGTCTCATTTAAGGAGGGAGAGAGATCATACAAACATCTTGGGGGTTGGGAACAAGGATCAGAAAAGACTTCCGTCAGAGTGGGTAACATCTGAACTAAGCCATAAAGAATTCTAAGAGACAGAAATGATGAGGGAGTGCCTTCCAGGACTCGGGGATAACCTGTGTGAAGAAAGAAAAGCTGGAGCAGCTAGGTGGTACAGTACATAGAGCACATGCCCCAGAGTCAGGAAAACCTGAGTTCAAATCCAGCTTCATATACTTATTAATTATATGACCCTGGAAAAGTCACTTAATTCTGATTGCCTGGATGGATGGATGGATGGATGGATGGATGGATATGGCATGCTGAGGTCCAGAAAACAGCTGCAAGTGACTCGGTTTCATTGCAAGGAAGACTGTATGAAGGATAAAAATCAGGCAAGAAATGCTGGAAATAGACTATGTAAAGAGAAAGTGGTCTAGGCGAGAGTATTAGCCAGGGCCACTTGGAACTTGGCTTCTGACCATGACAAGCCTTTACAGCTGCTTAAAGAGCAAACCTAAGAAGGGGCAGCCAGGTTAGAGCATCCCCTCCACTTTCATTCTAAAGAATATAGCATCCTCCCCCATTCCTCTCTTCTTTCTTCCTGCTTGCTTCCTATTCCCTTGAGAAGGTGATGCACTGTTTGGTCTAGGCCTCTGCCTCAGACCAGTGAGGACCCTTTGGATTCAAAGCTAGTGAGAGCTGGGGAAGGAAAGGAAGGCAGTAGGCAGAAGTGATTCATTGCCACATAGGTCAGAGTGCTTGCTGCAAGGTGGTAATTAGCAGCATCAGACAGTGAGATCACTCTAGACTGAGGGGGAACAAGCAGATAAATGACTTCAGATCCAGCAGGTAGCCTGGGAATTAGAAACTGGGGAGTACTTCTGTTCCCTCACTTTACATGTTCTATCATCAATCCTGTGAGCTCTGGCTGCTAGAGGTGTTGCTGGAGGAAGAGAACATCCCAGGCACTGGGAAACACAAAAACAAAGATGAAACTAATTCTGTCCTCGAAGAATTTGTGTTTATGTGTCTGTGAAATAATGTATGTACAGATTAGCACAGAGTAAATGCAAAAATACTTTGAAATAGCCCAGAAGACAGCAATAGCAAAATTCCTACAGGTAAAGCCTCAAAGGGGCATATGAATTGGTCTCAAATGCAAAAGGTTCTCTTGGAAGAGCACAGAAAGGATATTAAAAGAAAGATAAAAGATAAATGGGGAAAATAAATGAGAGCTATGTAGAAGAATTATGAAAGTTTTGAGGGGAAAGCCAACAGTTTGGAAAAGGAAGCACAGGGATGGACTGAAGAAAACAACTGCTTAAAAATAGAATTGGCAAAATTGGGGGGGGGGGGGAATGGAAATCCACTGAATGAAACAAATTTCCTTTAGAAGTATAATTGGCCAAATGCAAAAGGAAGTAAAAAGCTAACAGAAGAAAATAATAAATTAAAAATTAGAATTGGGCAAATGGAAATAAATAATTCAATGAGACATCAAGAATCAGTCAAATAAAACAAAACAAAACAAAAAAATTTAAATAGAAGAAATTGTAAAATACCTCTTTGGAAAAACAATTGATCTGGAGAAGAAAGTTAATCTAAGAATTATTGGACTACTTGAAAACCATGATCAAAGAAAGAACCTGGATAACATCTTTCAAAAAATTATGAAGGAAAATTGCCCCGATTCTAGAACCATAGAATAAAGTAGTCATTGAAAGTGTTCACCCATTTTTCAGCAATGAGGTATGATTCAGGCCAATTCCAAAAAACTTGTGATGTAGAGAGCCATCTGCATCCAGAAAGAGGACTGTGACAATTGAGCATGGATCACAATAGAGTATTTTCATCTTATTTTGTTGTTGTTTGCTTGCTTTTTTCTCATTTTTTTCCCTTTTGGGGATCTTTTTTTTGGATTTTTGGATCTTTTTTGTTGATTTTCTTGTGCAGTATGATAAATGTGGAAATATTTTTAGAAGAATTACACATGTTTAACATATATTGGATTTCTTCCTGTGTAGGAGAGAAGGTGGGCAGAAGGGAGGGAGAAAAATTTGGAACACATGGTTTTGCAAAGTTAAATGTTGAAAACTATCTTTGCCTGTTTTTTGAAAATAAAAAGCTATTATTTAAAAAAAAAAAAGTGTCCACCAATCACCTCCTAAAAGAAACTCTAAAACAAAAACTCCAAGGAATATTGTAGCTAAATTCCAGAATTATTAGATCAAGAAGAAAATACTGCAAGCAGCCAAAAAAATACTTTGAAATACCACTGCATCTGTGATTTCATCAACATGGGTTTTCCCTCCAATCATGGATATTGCAGTCCATCCATACCTGCCCATTTTCTAGGATTTTTCTGTGTCATCCCATAAGTTTGTCACAAGGAAACTGGGGATCTTTCTCTTTTTCTTGTCATCTGAAGGAAAATGCTAATGGAACACACAGGCTTTCCTTAAATCATCCCTCATTCTAATCAAATACAACCTGTAATCATAATAAGTACAAAGTAATTTTAATGAGAGGGAGAAAGTATTAACAGTTGGGAGGGAGAAGGGCAGGAAGAGTTTCATATAGGAGGTGCACCCAAGCTAAATGGGAAAACTTGCTGTGAGTTTTCCCTGATAAAGCTCTAGACAGATTAATTTCTTGGGTTGAATACATAAGAGACTAAGCCAGAAAATTATTAATCATTGATTAATATGTATTAGGTAGGGAATGGAGTGTGTACTTGAATGACTCGATGCAGTCTTGGGAAGGGAGCATGGAATGCCAAGCTTCCCTTCCATAAAGGAAAAAAGTATAGGTAATAGTTCTAAAAACTGAAGAGGCCACCAGCAAGTTTACAGATTTGCTTTGTCTTATACTATACTTGTGAAAAAAAATCAATGTGTAGTTAGTAAAATCCTGGACTCTTATATGAGAATGTAAAAATATTGATTGTGGCTTTATACCATGTAGGGAGAGATCTAAAGTATATAAATTTCTGAAGTAGACTAAAACCTAGATATTTGTATTTCTAAGAGCAGGACTTCTCATCCCATAGCTAAAGGAAGGAAGGAAAGGAGGGAAGGAAGAAGGAAACAGAAGGGAAGGGGAGAAGGGGGGGAGGTAAGAAAGGAAGGAGGGGGAAGCGAAGAAAGGAAAAAGGGAAATAAAGAAATGATCATTTCTCTCTTCCCCCACCCCCCATATAATTCTGGGTTAGACTTAAAGATGACCACACTTTCTTACCTGAGACATAGGTCTCACTTTAATTAATATTCTTAGGGACATTAGATTCTCTCATTTAATATGTTAGTTTATTGGTGAACCAGTTGTAAGAGTGTTCAAAAATACAAAAACATGTGACATATCCTTTCTATATTCATATACACATACCCCATATAGATATAAATTAATATAAATGCCTATAGGTAGAGATGTAAAAATATAGAGAAGTGTGGTCACAGGCAAGTGACTTAATCTCACTGCTGTAGTAATGTGCATGTGCAGTATTAAGGCATGAAAACTTTTGGGACATGGTGGGGAAGAGAGAGATAAGACACAAAAAGACACACACACACACACACACACACACACAGAGAATCAATGTGAGAAGAGAACTTGGAACCCGTTCATTTGCACGTCAGTAACTCCAAATTCCTTAGTTTGGAATTTAAGGCTCTCCACTTCTAGGTCTGAAACGTACTCACTCAGAATTTTCTGTGCTGTTTGCAGATAGGTATTGGAGAGGGTAAGAGAGAACGGCAAAGGGAGAAAGGGGAATCGGACAAATGAAGCTAAACAGATCTAGGGACTCTTAACCACCTTTTTTTACCCCCCAAATCAGATTCAGACCAAAACAGTGGCCCAGTGTGTGGAGTTCTACTATACCTACAAGAAGCAGGTGAAAATTGGGCGAAACGGGACCCTAACCTTCGGGGATATTGATACCACAGATGAGAAGCTGGGTCAAGAGGAAGTAGAAGTGGACATTAAGGTAATTCCCTCTCCTCTTTTGGAATTCGATTGCTTACCAGTCCCTCGGGGATGTTGAAGTGGGAGGAAGGGGACAGAATGCCAGAGTGCCCATTCTTGAGGAGTTAATCTTGTGTCAATTTTATGAAATACAGTTTGAGTTTCTTTTCCTGAAAAGCAGATTGGTGGGAAGAGGGAAAAATGGAAGGAAGATTGATTAGGCATTTGCTAATTTCCAGGTGGTGGGCAATTTGGTGGCACAGTGGATAGAGCACTGAGACTGGAGTCAGTTTCCTCTGGCCTCAGATACCCCCTAACTCTATGGCCTGGGCAAATCACATCACCCCATATCCTTTTCCGTAAAATGAGCTGGAGAAGAACATGTCAAACCACTCCTGTATCTTTGCCAAGAAAACCCCAGATGGGGTCATAAAGAGTTTTAACAAGACAAAACAATAACAATACATTTTCCAGGCTCTGTTAAATGCTTTTTAATTTAAAAAAATAATAATAATAACTTTTTATTCCCAAAATACATGCAAAGATAAGTTTTCAACATTCACCCATATAAAACCTTGTGTTCCAAGTTTTTCTCCCTCCCCTAGATAGCAAGTAATAAAATATAGTTTAACCACATGCAGTTCTTCTAAACATATTAAATGCTTTTTAATTATATTATTACATAATATTAATATGTTGTTAACAACGATAATATGTTATTATATTATTTCATTTTATTCTCCCAACAATCCTGTGCTATTAATATCCCCATTTTACAGTTGAAAAAACTAAGGCAGACAGTTGAAGGGACTTAGCCAGCCCAGAGTCGCACAGGTAGGAAGCATCTGAGGAGGAATTTGAATTCAGATCTCCCTGATTCTAGACCAAGTGCTCTATCCACTGTGCTACCTAGCTGCCCAGTGCTAAAAATTATAGTAACATTAGAAGCGGTAGAAGTATGTCATGTTTGTGGAACATTTTGGGAAAGTTTTCAGAGGGATTTCATGTGTTTTATCTCATCATATCATGACAACTCTTGTTAGGAAGAAGCAATGTTATCCTTATTTCACTGATGGGAAATGGAAGTGGGGTCAGGGCTGAAGAAAGGGACATTTCTTAACCCTGAAGAGGATAAAGTTGTGGATGTCTCCATTGAACATGTACTATTGAGGAAGACCAGTGTCTTCAGGTGTTTGAAGGAAGAGAGTTTAGACCAAGTGTGGTGTGGCTCTTATAGCCAGAAATAGGAAGAGTGGGTGCACATTGAGGAGAGACAGAATTATGATTGAGATAAAGAAAAAACTTCCTAATAAAACATTCCCCCAGTTGAATGGACCATCTTGGGAGGTACTGAAGTCTCTTATCTATTAAGGTCTTCAGGTACAGGCTGAACGACTGCTTGGTTAACGTGTTGTAGTGGGATTTCAATGCAGGTACAGATTAAATTAATGACTTTTGAGGTCCTTTCCAATTTGGAATCCTTCAGCTAATTAATGGCAGGATTGGAGACCGGAGTTGTCAGAACTTTCTCCTGTGTGACCACATTAGAGTCCCACTGTCAGGTTTCTTTTGTGATGAGCAGCCTGTGGAGAAGGGCTGGATCCATACTAACATGGGTATAATTGTGTGCCTTGTGTCTTCCTTCTTGGTGCTATACCAGCTCTAAAATAGGAGTCTCTTTCTAAAAAGAGTCCTCTAAGTAATAAAGTAGAACAGGATTAACCAAGACCTGGCTTACTCTTTTATTTTTACAATTTTAAGAGTTCCCAGAGGTTGACAAAGGCCCAGCCTCCCAGAAGGGAGGCCCCACCTGAAGAATGTACAGTAGCCAAGAAGGAGGTCAAGAAGGAGGATGGGGAGGAAGAAAGGAAGCAGGAAGAGCAAGAAGAGGTGCGAGAGAGGAGCCGGAGGGCAGCTGCTGTCAAAGCTGCCCAGACGATACAAGCCAATGAGGCGGTGAGTGTGTCCTTCCTTCTCTGGGACCAGCTGGGAGCTTAGAGTATCCCTCAGGTCTCACACTTGGTATGTAGACAGGTCTCTAACACAAAGCTCTTAAACTGTGAGTTAGGACCCCATATAGGGTCTCGTAACTGAATGTGGGGGGTCTTGAAATTATGGTTTATTATTAGTAAATGTTTGTATACCTATCTACCTGGGATCACGTAAAAGTTTCTTGGGTGAGAAGGAGTCACAAGTGGAAAAAGTTTAAGAAGCACTGATCATACACAAAATTAATGACAATTAGCCCCTTCCCAGCTCCCTAAAATGTTGCAGGTTTAAACTGGTTCATGCACATAGGGCCCAGTTGCAAGTTGGCTAGTATGGTAAGAGATGACTAAAATAGAGAACTTTGCTTTCAGGTGCTTTCAGGTCACAAAGACATTTGAAGCAATACTGCAGAGATGGCGATAAGATCAGGTCCAAGCAACATGGACCTTGAGTTTAAAGCCCAGAGGAGGATGGTTAGAACTGGCCTTTGGAACAGCAAAGAAAAAATTTCTGGGGATGGGACTTAACTGGGAAGTATTTCATTTGGAGGGAGAGTCTTTAGGAGGTGGGCTTCAAGCAGTGACTCCTCAGAAAAAGGGCTGTTGTTAGCTTTTATTTGGGGAAGAGTGACTCCAAAAATAAAAAAGCCAGAAAGAAAGAAAAGCATCAGTGAAATATTTGAAAAATACAGACAAGAAAGCAAAAGGAAGTTTATAAAGAGATAACAGACCAGGGTAGTACTATTCATGTCAATTTTTTTTTTTAATTTTTGCTGAGAAAATTGGGGTTAAGTGACTTGCCCAGGGTCACACAGCCAGGAGGTGTTAAGTGTCTGAGGTCAAATTTGAACTCAGGTCCTCCTGACTTCAGGGCTGGTGCTCTGTCCACTGCACCACCTAGCTGTCCCACCATGTCACCTTTTATAAAAAACAAGCTATATATGGTGGATTCATGATCTGATATTATAATTCTTGTTTTCTGCCCTTTTATGTATCTAGATAAATTCATAACTGTAGTTCAGGTATATGAACTGAATTTAGCAAAAAAAACAGGAGCTCTGAACAGATAGCTTCTAGGGCTTCCTGGGAAAGCAGGTACTTAGGAAGTCCCCACAGAATTCTTTGCTGTGGACTTGGTACTAAGCAGGCAAAAACTAGGGCCATTGTGCTCTTCTCCCACAATAGCTCTTTTATTCCAAACTGATGCGGTTGCCTCGTCTTCCCCTGTCTAGATCAATGATGTCCTCATCCTCAGAAGCCACGAGTCCAGTGCTCCTGGGGTGGCCAGCAGCCGAGCCGTAGAGAAGCCCAAGGAGAGCTCTGGGAAGTCTCGAAGAGCTGGACCCATCCCCGAGAAGAAGACTCCAGAGACCTTAAATAAAAACCAGAACCAGGACAGCACGTTCCCTTGTAAAAAATGTGGCAGGTATGGAGACACGACTGTTTTCCAACTTACTGGCAGTGGCACGACTGTTTTCCAACTTACTGGCAGTGGGGTGGGCGGCTGGTACTGAGAACTGGGAAAAAACCAAAGTTTGGGGTTCTGGGTGGTCAGTGGACAAGGTGATGGGCAGAGCGCTGGCTCAGGTGATGAGACGGCAGCTAAAGTCACTCTGCCCCCTTCTGGAAGACTGGAGAGAGCATGATGGTTATGGCAGCAAAGGTGTCATGACATCATAACGATGGCTCGGGTTTGCATCCTGCCTCTGACATTTGTCCAGGGCAGCTGATCTCTCTGATCCTCAGTTTTCTCATCGACAAAATAGAGGTGACGTCAGTAGTACTTGCCTCACCTCAGATGAGATGATGTATCTCAAACACATGTCCTAAATAGACCTCATCTCTTAGCTTATTTCCCAGGCTGGGTTAGTGTCCCCTCCTTCATATCTCTTGTGATGTTTATGTCCTGGTCTCCTCTGGACATTGCTGCTGGACACTTGCCAAACTATATTTTGCAGGACAAATGGGGAAATTTCATAGAAGACAATGGGACTAGGTTGGAGCCTGGGCTGTTGTTAGGCCTAGGGTCTGACATGCTTTATTAGTTCAGTAAGATTCTTTATTATTTTATTTCTTTCTTTCCCCCACCTACCCTCCATTTACTATGTTTATACATAAAACAATTTTTAACATTTTAAAAAATTTTGAGTTCTAAATCTTTCCCTCCCTCACTAGTTTCACCCCTGCCGTTGAGAAGGCACATGTGAAGTTATAGGCAAAACATTTCCATAAAAGTCATGCTGTAAAAGAAATATATTCCTTTCTCCCAATTCCCCTCACCCCCCAAAAAAAACTCAAGAAAAATAAAGTTAAGAAAAAAGATATTTCAGAAAGACTCCAATGAAATATTTTGGAACTTGTTGCATCAAAATTATACCCTAAAGAGAAGCACTATGAAATGGTGTGGGTGCAGGACTGAGTGAGAATAGCGACAATAGTAACACAAAGGACTTAACGCTGACAGATGATGGGGTCTGCTTTACCCATTCTGCCTCTGGTGGAGTTGTTTACTCTGGCTCAGCTCGTTCAGTGTTTTTACTATATGTCAAGCACCTTGCTAAGCATCGGGAAGTACCAAAGTGAGCTATTCCTGCCTTCCATGGAGCTTATATTCTGATAGAGGGGTCACAACACAGTAAGGTAATGGGTTGCCAGAAAAGGGAGGCTTTGGGTTTGGGAAGACTAAAAATGGTCAATATAGTCCTAGGGGAGTCTAACTGACCTACTCTTTTCAAAAGCAGTGGTGGAATTGATTTAGTCATGATTCCCAGAGCAAGAAGTGGAAAGAGCTAATTACATAAACTGAGGGCTAGATGACGTGAACAGAAGGCTGGATTGTATGTGAAGCTTTGTCTAAGGGCGGCAGTATTTGAGCTATGAATCACTAATCATGGCAGCTCCATACCTGTTGGGGGGAAGGAGGCGGGGGGAGTTTCAAAATGGAGTTGATTAAGTACCCTCTACCCCAAGATCTTTGTAGATTAAGTAGTCTGTGTGGTGAAGGTGACCTGGAGCCTAGCTGTTGGGTGAGATGAATAAAAATGCTGCTGCAATCAACCACGTAACCCCTGGTTACCTTTTGGTTGTAGAAATTATTCTGTTTATTTCATTTCATACAGGTCTTCCCATGCTTTTTTGAAACTATCTCTTTCATTATCTCACAATAGTATAATAAATGGTATTTCATCACATTTAGCCATTCCCCAATTAATAGGCATCAGGAGGACATTGGGTTAAGTAAGGAATGAATACATAGGACTATAAAGAGTTAGGAGGAATAGGAATCTTAGAAGCCATTTAGTTTAATTCTCTCCTTTTGCAGTAAAGGAAGCTGAGACTGTGGGAGACTAAGTGTGACTAGCCAGATAATAATGATCAGGATTGGGATTTTAATATATATTTTGAATTTTTATATTGTACTTTGACACTAAGTGACTCTTGTCCCAGACTTCTTTAAGGATTTTTTTTTCTTAGTACATTTATTTTTTAATACACATCGCTTTGTGAATCGGGTGGAGAAAAATCAGAGCAAAAGGGAAAAACCATGGGAGAGATGGTGGGGGAAAAAAGCAGAAAAAAGAAGTGAACATAGTATGTGTTGATTTACATTTAGTCTCCTTAGTTTTGTTTTGTTTTTTTTTCTGGATGTAGATGGCATTTTCTATCCAAAGTTTATTGGGATTGCCTTGGATCACTGTGAAGAGCCGAGTCTTTCATCATTGATCCTTGCACATCCTTGCTGTTGTGCTGATTCTGCTTGTTTCTCTCAGCATCGGTTCATGTAAATCTTTCCAGGCCTTTCTAAAATCAATTGGTTCATCATTTTTTATAGAACAATAATATTCCATTACACTATAACTTGCTTAGCCATTAGATGGCCATCTGCTCATTTTCCAATTCTTTACTACCACAAAAAAAGAGCTGCTATAAACATTTTTGCACAATTGGGTCTTTTTCCTTTTTTTATAAGATTTCCTTGGGATACAGACCCAGTAGAGACACTGCTGAGTCAAATGATATGGACAGTTTGATAGCCCTTTGGGCACAGTTCCAAATTGCTCTCCAGCATGGTTGGATCAGTTTACAACTCCACCAGCAATTATTAGTGTCCCTGTCCCAGAGATTTTAATCTGAGGAAAGCATGATGATAGCAGACATCCTCCCTGAGTGCCCAACTCTCAGGAGTTATAAAAGGAGCCTGATTGTGACCCCACTTTCTCGTTCTGTTCTCCTTCTGTTCAGGGTCTTCTTCAAGGTAAAAAGCCGCAGCGCCCACATGAAAAGCCACGCGGAACAGGAGAAGAAGGCGGCAGCGCTCAAGCAGAAGGAGAAGGAAGCCGCGGCTGCGGCGGCCGCAGCAGCTGCCGCCGCCACCCGCCTCCAGGCCCGACGGGACAACAGCAGCAGTAGCAATGGTGGTGGTGGTGGCGGCGGCGGCGGCAGCAGCAGCGGCGGGAGCTCAGATGAAGATGGCGAAATGTAGTGAACAGCAGGGGCCGGGGACTCGGCTGGGAAAGCAGTGAGGCTGGTTCTCCCTCACGCTCCCTGTCCGCTCCCTCTCCTGCCTTGTGGCTGCAGCTGCCTGGCTCCATGGACACTCAGCGGGGAGTCAGAAGGAAATTGTGAAGACTGAAAAAAATATAACAAAAGACAAGCTTTTATTTAATTTATAAAGGCCCTGGGAACAGTGTTACCTGGGGCAGGACCCAGTTCTCCCTCTACTGAACCTTGTCCCTGTGCTTTTTCAGAATGGTAGGACTCCTCCTCTCATGCTATTTGGAGACTTCCAGCCTAGAGTCACCCATCTGCCCCCACCAAGCCTCACGGCCATTATCGGTTGCTGCTGCTACTTCTGCTGCTTTTTGGACACCAAACTTGCTGCACAATTTCCCCCTTTTTTTCTTGACCTTCCATTCCTCCCCTCTGAGTCACTTGGAAGATATTTTAGGAGATAGAAAGCTTAGCTCAAGTTTGCAAGATTTCACCCTGTTCTGGACACAGCCTACTGAGCGCCAACAGAAATCGAGCAACTCCGCCAGCAAGATGCGCTCACTTGTCTCTCCTCCCTGGCTCAGGTGGGTGAGAGGGGGCGGCCCCCTTCTGGGAGAGGAGTATTGGGTCTGCTCCTTGAACCTGCCACCTGGAACTGGCCCAGGCGAGCCTCCAGCTAGGGCCAGGAAGGAGCAGGCAAGCACACTGACACCCAAACCAAAGCTACTCTTTCCCAGCGTCTCTTCTTCCCCTGGAGGAGGCTGCTGGGTATGCATTGTGTGCCTGGGCAGCTGTGGACAGAGTGAAGAAGTGGCAGGGATCCAGCTTTTTTTTCCCCCTGCTATCCTTTTCAGGATCTTAGCTTTCCTGTTTCCTGGCAACCCTGCCTAGAGCTGAGATGAATTTCTCAAACCTTTGGAGATCCAAGCCAAAATTAATGGCATCTGTCTTTGCTAATAGATCTTCCTGGGGAAAGGGAACTAGAAGGCTGTCTTTGCCAGAGAGAAAGGACTGATGAGAAAGAAGGCTGCCTGTGGAGGGGAAGGTAGCCAAAATTTTGCTAAATTGGACTCATCCTTATCTCTCACCCCCTTGCCAGATGCCTTCCGGTCCTTAGCTACTGTGAAAGAGGACACCTAAGAAGAGACTAGCTACAAGTCATTCAGGGCCTCTTCCTTGAGATTAAATTTATTAATCCTAGGAAGATGCCCGAGTTGACAGCCTTCAGCTTTCCTGGTGGTGGTCCCCTACAGTTCTAAGGTCAGAACCAATCCACGTCCACCTCCTTGATTGCCAAAACAGACCCCCAGATTTCTTCAGATTTTGCGAT
The DNA here is from genome assembly GCF_902635505.1 of Sarcophilus harrisii. NCBI lineage: Eukaryota > Metazoa > Chordata > Mammalia > Dasyuromorphia > Dasyuridae > Sarcophilus > Sarcophilus harrisii. The sequence continues at coordinate 307,101,296 of NC_045427.1, forward strand.
CCTTTCCTGTCGGAGTCACTGAATTAGATAGGAAAGGATTATGATTTGGGAGTTATTTATTTTTCATATTTAATTTTTCATATCCTCTCAGGGAGAGGGGCCTCTTGCTTTCCAGAGGCCCAATTCGTTTATCCAAAAGTAAGATACCTACCTGTCCTCAGAGGGAAATAATAACATGTACCTGTGGTGTTGGACCTTTTCTGTCAGTCACTGTGGGAACTACCCCTCACAGCAGAGGAAGTGAGGTTTCCCCAAACCCATCACAGGATACTTGCTCAAAGCAACAGAGCCCAAATCAGAAAATACTTCAGTGTTTGGAAAAGGATTTTCTTTTAAAGAAACTGAAACCAGTCCTGCTTGCTCAGCTTTAGATAGGTTCTCCACTTTCAGATAGGTTCAGAGTAATGGTGGTGGAAAGTCCATTCAATTCTGGGCTGAGTGTGGATTTCATTCAGGTAGACCCTTGGGGGGAAAAAACCAACCCCAAAAACTATTGTTAATAGGATACAGGTTTACTGAAAGTAGTGGAATGAAAACTTAGAACAAGACTGATTTCTGCTCACATACTTAACCTATAACTTTATAAATTAGGTCTATAGGAAGTAGCATTCCCAGTGAGGGCATCTAGGTAACTAGGTGCATCAGGCTAGTGATTTGGGGAAGGGGATTGCTTATAAACTATGTGCTATCAGGTATTCTTCAGTGTCATTTATACATTAATATGGGTCTCTGGGGCCTCCACAGAGGGAATAATCGAATTCTTCTGCCTTGCCTCCTAGAGAATGAACTAGATTTCCTAACTCCTCGCCCACAGATCTGTTTTGCTCCATACGATTGTACAAATTCAATGTCCTATGATTTGTATAAAATCTTGTATATGATCCAGAAGCAGGAAGTTAAGCTCAATATGAGTGCCTTCTCAGCTCAGCCCTGAAGTGCTACTTATATGTCCCAAGATTTTTCTATTTAAAAATTCCTTTAATTTCAGTCCTTGTTTAGATACACAACAGCTGCTCTTGTAACAGAAACCTTCAGCCAGATGAGACCCTTCCATTCACTCAAAACATGGTAGATAGAACTCACTCTCTTGGAATTCTTGGAACAGTGATTCTCTTCCCCCTGCCCCCAGCTAGTAAGGACCTTCCCAGGTAGGGGTAGGAAAGGGAGCCAAAACAGGATCTCTTAATTTGGGAAGAGAAAGTTATCTACAGTAAAATGTGAAAAAAAAAATGTATCTTTAAAGACTTAAAGGCAATCATGGCTAATAAAATGCATATAAAACAATTTGTAAACAAAGCTAAATATATTCTTCAATGGTGCTGTTCTCGATCTGTGATAGGTTCAATCACAATTTTTTTTTCTTTTACTTGCTTAGCCTAATCAGAAATCCCATTGCTTTGGGAAGTTGGATAATCAGCATCTCCAGCTTTAAGGATTTCTGCCTCCTCTCCCATTCCTATCATTCTATGTCCATTGTAATAGCCACCGTCACCACCCACTTAAATAAGGGCATGAAACTCTGATATCAGAGTCTAGATGGGATAGGGGAACCTATTGCCTCAAGGCCCTTTGTTAATAGTGCCATAGGACCTGGGATGTGATTTCGGTTAACAGATAGTGTGGCTACTTGCTTTGCTCCCTTTTGATATTTCATTGGGCTGACTTTTGTCCTTTGAAAGAAAAGGGATTCCCCACCTCCGATCTGGATTGTAAATTTGGTCTTGTTACTATACGTTAAGGGAGCAGTGTAGGGCCATTTTATTTAATTTTTTTTTTTTTTTTTTTTTTTTTTTTTTACTGCCTTTAATCTCCATCCATGATTAAAATACATTCCCTCCTCTTCTGCCATCCACATACCTCCCACTGTACCAAATGGAGTTTAACCAGTGGTATAGGGGCTTTTTTAAATGCTGCTTGGGTCAAAAGGGATTGTCTGCATTCAACTGCCTCTGTGAAGCCGCTTCTCATCCTTACACCACATGCTAGACTGAAAGGAGAACACGATGCATATTCAAGCCTCAGCTGTTCCAGTGTTCTCTCTGGGGCGTGCTTCTGGGATGGTGTTTCACCAGCCTGGACGGCCTGACTCTTTAGGTTTACAGAGAATATGCATGTTTCTAGAAAACATTTCTATATTTAAAACCAGATATTCTTCCTTCCCATTCTGTTGTGTTGATATTGCTAACAACAATTTGCAGCTGTTTCAACCATTACTTGTTTAAATCTCTAAGTTGGAGGTCTTTTGGCAGGGGACAGAGCACAGGAACAGTCTGTAATTATTGTATAAATGCTTTCATAGCATATAAATAAGTATATTACTTTTATTTTGAAAAATGATCAGACACTGCCTTTTGTGTGTTTGCTGCCTGTGGCAACCTTTTTAAAGACTGTTACATATTAAAATAGTGTACATATATATTATATTATATATATTATTTACCTCTTTTGCTGTACAGTTGTGATAGACCAGACTGAAGATTTTATTTTTTGTGTGCTTTTTATAAAAAAAAAATTAATACACTAAAGAAAATCTTGCTGATGTGATTGTAATGTACCCATGTAACTTATTTACTTTTGAATGTCTTTCCATATCTCTAAACCTTTTATTAAATAAGGTTTTAAAAATTCATAGTGGAAAGTTGTGTTTTGGTGGGAATTGTCACTCCCTACGCTTCATCACAGATTGCATCGGGGAGCTTGAATGCATTGGAGAGAATATGTAGGTCATTTCCTCATTTTATCGATGAGGAAATTCAGGGTTAGAGAGGGCAAGTGCCAATGGTGACGAAGTAGGAAGGGTCCATCCTAGTCTCTCGGGACTTCGAGTGAAATGCTCTACGATGACAGTGCTGCCTCTTAGAGCAGAAAAGGTCAAATCCTACAGTTTTCCCTGAACCATTCTTTCCTTGGAAGCTTGGAGTCAGCCAGTGTACTATGGGATGAACTCTGTGCTGAAACGCCTGTTAGGATCCCATAACAAATAGATGCGCACACACAGAGTCTGAAATGGTAGATAATCCTTGTAGTAGATTAACAGGTGAAGAGATATTAGGGTAGGTCAAGTAGCAAGGATAATGAATTATGACAGATGACCCATTTGATTTGCAGGTTGGACTCACAGTCCCACATATATGGTGTTACATGCAAAAGGGGAAATAATTTAAAAAATGGATGATTAATTCTGGCTTTCTATCATTCTGTACTCTCAAAGTCAAGTGAAAACTGGATTCAAAGGTATGAGTGAAAAAATTATGTTGTCTCAAAGTTTCCCAAAGGTAATACATTGGCAAATTAATAAGATTGGAATTGCTAGGGCTTCTTAATCCTGTGGTCATATGGAAAAAAGATACAGAGACTTTTTTTTTTTTTATAAAATAACATCATTTATTACTATTTTAAAACAAGTTCCACAAAATAACATTTAAAAACCAAATAGGTCTAAATAATTTAAGAGACAATATGTTTAGCCATAAAGTCATGCTACAAAACTTCTATATATAAAAGAGATTATTAACCAAAGATGTTAAAATATCCTCCTACTTAGAGCCAGTCCTAGAAGCCAAGGATTCTAGTCAACAGAGTCAGGGGATGAGCTGCTGAGATCATACTCTTCAGCTAATACCCATCATTCTTTTGATGGAAATAATCCCTTTGGGCATAGCACCCTAGAGGCAAGCACCTGGCCTGCCACACAAAGAAAGAACTCTGACCCACCTCTGCACTATTTGCCACAACTCTGTTTAGCTAACATCTAAGTTAATAAAATATAGGTATACAGTATATGTGAGGGAACAATAACTCACAAAGCAGCTGTTCAGGATTCCACACGGTTTCAGCACTGTACATGGGACTCTAGTGTGTCACATCACACAGATTCATCACCATGGATGCAGCAGAAATAAAAGATTGCACTAAATAACTAAGGAAATCCATCTATGGTTGGTATTCATAGGAAGCTACTATACATATATGCTTAGGCCAGGTTCACTAAGACATAGTTCATGTGAGGTCTAATTTAAAGATACTGTTGTGCAGACTAGATCAATACCCATCTATCCTTTGGAAGTGCTTCCTATCAACATCCAGTGCATCATTTTAAAGTGCAAATGTTCATCAAAATAGTAACTTCCCTCCCTGTTTAAATCTGCTATAACAAAATCTGGTTGGCTGGCTTCCTCTGACCTTCTTCACCTAGGAAATAAAATAGAATCCAGTTACCACTTTCTCACAATCATCAAGTAGACAATGTTGGGCAATAACTTAGGTCAGATAAAGACAGAACTCAATTTGTTTTAGTTTACTTCTTTTTAGTCACTAGTTCATGAAAAGGCACCAGAGAATTTATAGATTAAAACTTTTCATATAAAGTTAAAAAATATTTCAGTTATTACCCTTAATTTTTGATTGTAATTAACATTACAACTTTACAAGAAGAAAACTCTGTGAAATACTATAGCTGGGATTAGAAAATGGGTTGAAGTGAGATGTGTCAGAAGCACCAATTCTGTGTGAGTGAAGTTTTGTTTTAGGCTTCAGTACTCTACAGATTAATGAAAAAAAAAACCCAAATAATAAAAGTTTGTGTTAAATGAATAGGAATTCCAGCAAAGAATAATTGTAATAACAATTGAACAATGTGCCTTTACAAATTTTGTTTTTTAGTCATGTCTCACTCTCTACCAGGGGTTTTCTTGGCAAAGATACTGGAAGGGTTTGCTATTGCCTTCTGCAGCTCATTTTAAAGAGGAAACAGGCAAACAGGGTTAAATGACTTGTCCAGAGTCACACAGCTGGAAAGGGTCTGAGGCTGAACTTAAACTCGGGAAGATGCATCTTCCAGACTCCAGGCCCAACACGTTATCAACTGTGCTGATCTGAAATCTCTTACTTAACTTTGCCTTCTCCACTGGTAGCAGTGCCCTTAATAGTGTTTCAATCCTTTTGGCAAATAATTGAATCCTACCTCTCTCCATACAGTTTGTTTCTTTTTTAGTCCTCCAAGGGAGATGGGTGATTATAGTAAACCCCAGGACTAAATTAGCCTTAAAATCTAATCACACATTACAGGAATTAATACTGATAACAAATCCTTGAAAGGGACTTGGATATCTTTAAAACCTCACTTCTCATCCCTCCTTACTATTCTATTTCACACTGCTAATGAGCTCTCTGTCAAATCAAAAGCTTTTTCTCCATATGAGAGTAGCAACTATTCAAGCTCTGGATACCATCTCTGTTCAAACCTCAGTCCTCTTTCCCAGGCTGAAAGAGGAAGATTTAATTCCTCTGATCCCAGTTCTAGGCATGTAATCTCAAAGGAAGTGAATTAACATTAACTTAGTCATTTAAAAAAAAATTGTTTTAAACCATACCTAGGAATAATGCCAATACTAAGTTATTTTTACATAATGAACCATATCTTCAGATCACTTCCAAACTAAATTTGAACTGTCAGGGGTCTGCCTTAAGGTAAGATTTTGTAAACTGGTACTTTTTAAAAAGTGAGTTACTAAGGCAAGATTTCTATGAATGTCTACATTCATGAGAGTTGAATAACTCTCATGTACAATTCCCAAGTTCCATATAATAATTTGTAAAATTGTTATCACTGACTAATAAAATTCTGAATCGTGTACAAAATTTGACAATAAGTCAAGAACATGGACTCAGTTTTTAAAGCTTACGCAAAATGCTAGGCCTTTTAGAAACTGAATAAGAGAGACAAGTGTGGACATTTCCTATCAGAAAAGATGTTACTCAAAAGAGATTAAGGCAAAAGTCAATGACAATCTTGGGAGAATTGAAATAAAATAAAAATGGTAAGAAATGCTAGGTGAGACACTTTTAGGAAAAGATGAGAGAGAAAATAAAAACTAAAAGAGAAGAAAGGCAAAATAGAGTAACATTTGTATACTTTTTCTGATCATCCATCACACATACATCATCTTTTTAAACACCACGTTAAGATTGGCAGCAGATGACTAGAGAGTTAAGTCAAAATGTATGGAGTCATAACTTATCAATATTGGATATGATGGAAGATTTGAATTCTTTGGATGACTAAAATAGAAGCTTTTCTGAATAATTAAAAGATCTGACCAATGTGTACAAATTTATCATTAGAGGGAAAAATAGATTCAGGAAAGTTAATTTAGCCATTTGAAATATATATATGTATAAAACATGTATGTAATATAGTTATGTTTATATATATATATATATATATATATATACACACATACATATATATAAATGAATAATCTAGGAGCACAGAGACAACACATTCAAATTAGGCCAAATATCTTTCCTAGAAGCAATATGTTTAAAGGCATAAAGCATAAATTAAACTGAGGCTCACAAAATAGATGAAATAAGATCCTGAACTACTCCTGGGTCCCTATATTTCTTTCCCATTGGCTAAGAGTCTAGATTTACTCCATAAAAAGAACCATGCTAGGCACCACAGCAGGCATTCAATAAAGTTGACGTGAATGTGAATATAGGGCGTAGTTACCAGCAATCAACACCTTCTGTTTCTCTGAATACTACATGTGATTCCAAGGTTATGAAAAGAAAAAAAAAAGCCCCTTCTAATTTAAAAGTCAAAACCAAGGGTAGTAAAAATGGGCATCCAAAACCACTCTTAAGTCATGAGACGAGCAGACTCAACTGGCCCCCAGTGTTGTAAGTCACTCATTCACTTGGACCCTGACTTTTACGGGGAGACACATAGAGAACACACCCACCCAACCTAAAGATTGCTGATTCAACCAAGACAGCAGAATGAACTGCCAATCACAACAAAGATACAATGAGGATTCTTTGAGTTGTGATTCCCCCTGTATATCCACAAGCTTTAGATTCTTAAGATTGGGCAGAGTTTCCTAAATTAATAATACAGAATTTCTTCTCACTAAACAAATGGCTAAAAGTTTAAAATGCTGCACCAGTTTTTTTTTTTTCTTTCACCATTAGAAACTGATTGTCAAAGCAATAACACCTTTCTAATAAATTTGCATACTCAAGGAAATCAAATGTTTCCTATCTTAGTAAGGATTCAATATTTCTGAAGCCAGGGGCTACTTCTTTAAATCACTAACTTATTTACTTTTTCTCCTTTAACTATGAATTTATTGGTGGTACCTCACTTTAGAAATATTTAAAACAAGATGGCAGAGGGTTCCTGACCTCCCTCTGGGCCTGGATGAATAAATTAGCCATTTTTCTCTGCAAAACTCCATTTAGGCACCTACTATACCACCTTATGCTTCCCAGAAAAGAACATACTATTTTGTTACACAATATTCCAAAATTCTGGGCTGTCTTGTTAACATCTTGATTTGAAAGTTTAAGTATATTGCAATGCTGCATGAAATTACTCTAAAAGATATTATTTGCCTGTACTCCCACATCAAAATATTCACCTTTTTTCTCCCTCCTATATGCACTTACATAACATAACCTATCAGCTATCTAAATTGGCGCTTCTCAAACAAAAGTGAACCCAGAAATAGAAAGTTTCATTTATCAGGAAGTTGCCAGATTCAATTCTTGATAATTCTTTATATCTACCACAATCACTTTCCCCAGTAATTAGGTACAACAGATAAAAACCTACGATTTGAATTTTTCTCTCTTGTTTTCAGTTATTCCAACTGAACTTTGATCTGCTGGTTCTGAGTCTTGCTGGTGACAGAAGATCATTTCATACCATACGTTGTCTTTTTGAACCAAATAGATGATATTTGTGTGACTATGAAAAACAAGGAGGTAGCTAGGCAGGAAGGAAGATAATAAAGATCCAAATATGTGGGTTTAAAACATCTATCTTGAACAAATGCATATTTTAAAAAATAGACTAAGTGATATTTAAACAAACTGAACAAAGACCTAAAACTTATTCCTTTGTTATTATAAATAATTAAAATACCTAGGCTGAAGGGACATGAAAAATGTACTTCTATTCTAACTAGGAGAAAATTACTTTTATAAATTTTTTTTTAACTTGAGATATGCATTTGTGAATAAAAAGTGAATACTGCCATCAGCAATTTCTTTAGTTACAAAATAGGAGGCCAGTGTCCTTTTAAGTAAAGTTGCTATCACCACTGTGTTGTGAACTCACTCTTTAGATGGGATAAGAAAGGGAGAATGATGACAAGGAATTTGTCAAATGTTTCAAAAATAGTTTTGCCCTCAATATACTTTTTAAAACAGACATTATACAAAGCCTTATCTAATATTCTTACTTAAATATCATAAGTTAAAACAAAGTGGAAATGTGACATTAGCCTTCTTCTTCTTCGTCTTCTTTAATTACTGGGACTCCTAAAAATTTGAAAGAGAGAAAGAATTACTTCTGAAGATTCTTAACATATTCTTAATATTCTAAGTGACAAAAGCTTCCTGTTGACCTAAAAACTGAGATGCTCAGAACCATCCATAACTTCCCAAATTATGCCCAAATGTTTCAAATGAGCTTATAGGTACTAGAAAAAAAAGACTTGATAAAGATCTCTATTGCTTGCGAAAAACTGTTTACATACCTTACCCTTACACTCAAAGTCTTTCATGATTTAGCAACAGGGACCAAACTTTCTAGGCTAATCACCAACTATACACTTTCGGAAATCCCATAATGCAAGCAAGCTAGTGCACAGACCTACCTACCAAAAGGTAGAGGAACGGTGGTACAGTGAAAAGTGTGCCAGATTGGGAATTAAAAGACCTACCTTCAGATGCTGGTTCTTCCCTTTCTTTGGACGAATCATTTAACATCTCAGCACCCAAGTTTCCACATGTGTAGAATAAAGCAGTTGGACCAGATAACCACTAAGATCCCTTGCAGCTTTAAATCTATGACTTTCGAGCTGGAACTTTCCCATTCCCATGCTTTTTTTGACTTTGCTATTCTGTACAACTGAAATCTTGTCTCACTGTAAAACCCCATACCAGTCTTGTTATTACCACCCATTTTGTAGGACTGAGTTCAAATCCTCCTCTTCTCGGTGATATCTTGTTTGTTGTTCGTGTGGCTCAGTTATCTGCTCACAACTTCAACTAGCCACACTAGAGAAAATACTGCTTGGAATGGCTTTGGAAATCCTAAATAAAACTGTACTCTCATGAAAAACAGACCCACATTCTTAAAAAGACCTTATTTCCTTGAATCTCTCAGGACAGAGGTATTGACTAAGCATGCTGGGAAATCATGGGCAGACCTAATAATCTCAGTTCATCCTGGTTCAAACCTGACCAATCCAAATCATAAAGTAACTAAGACAGGCTCTGAGGTTTGAGAGAATGTGCTATTTGCCTGGTTCTTTCCTTTATAATTCTGCATCACTAAATCAACAATTATCACTCCGAAATGTCACCAAGGTGCCACCCCAAACAACTCACCATCCAGTTTCTTCAGTCTGGGTACTCGTCTGGTCGCTTCATCAATCCAGTTGCCCTCGGAAGAACATTTCTCTTCCAAGGGATTGCCCACAAACACCAGCTCTTCAAGGCATCCTAATTCAGCCAGCTTTACAAACTCCCCTACGATTACAAAGAAATAACTCAAAATTAAATATATTAACAGTACAATTGTTGGGGCTTAATCACAGGCTGATCCTCAATATCACAGAACACATTGGCAACTAATTTTGTGGCTCTTATGTTTACTTTATAGTAACAGGTTGACATTTAAAAAGCAGTTTAAGAAGCTGTGCCACATAAAATGACTCTTCTAAGGAATTAAAGGTAAATAAACAGAAAAACTCCTTTCTTTCAGCCAAGAAGGAGTACAATCATTTTTAGCTGAAACTCAAAGAACCAATTTCTTTGTCTCAATTGAAATTTGAGGAACATGCGATGACAAATCATAATATGCAGCATGACCACATCAAGAAGTGGTCACATTCCAGCTTTGAAACTTCCTGTGATGCTCACCACATTTGTCAAATGAAAAAACAAAGTGGGGAAGGAATGCAGTCAAAGACCAGAGTCAGCAAGACCTTGCCCCCCACAACCAACAGTGGGCCTGCATGACACTGCACTAGGACATAGAATTCAATTAAATGAGGCTCTTGCTCTTGAAGCAGCTTATATTCTAAAAGCAGATGTACAGAAATGATTTTATAGTAAAAGGGGGCATTAGATGAATGCTCCCCAAAAATACAAAGTATGACATAAGCTTAGAAAAAGGAGACTCAAAAGAGCTACATTTAGTTTTCCTATGGCCTTTAAGTAATAAATAAGACAACTTTTGTTCATGATTAATCTTTGTTAAAGATTAGTAAAGTAAAAAATTATATATATGTATATATATAATTTTATATATAAAGTATATAGTTATGCTAAGGATAACTAAACAGCTAAAATTGGCAAACTGCTGGCAAATCAGCCCACTGTTTGAAAAGCTAATGTCTCTTTTACATATCCTTTGTTCTCCTACTGGATTAAATTGTGTAAGTAAGAAGACAGAATGAAAAACTTGGCTTACCCCACTCTCTTACTAGGTTATTAGACATATAGAGGATCTTTAGTCGCTTCATAACATGAATCCCTTTCAGCTTCTCAATGAAATTATAAGATATCCAGAGTTCCTCTAAAGTGTCTCCAACTGCTTCCTGAAAAAAAAAATAACATGGATTTAAATATTCCATATTTATAAGCATGGGAAAAGGATTTCCCATGTGTAATATGCTAGGCCAGAGGCAATTATTGCAGGGGGTATTGACTGCCATGTACCCTCTGCTGAAATGGTGTCTGAGAAGGTCTGATCACCTCAACATCACAATGAAGCATATGGACCAGTCTTTGTAAAGGATGTCCTTTATACAGTACTTGGGAAGCTTGAAAATCATCAATTATATTAGGTTATTTTAAATATTCTCTTCCTTATTTGTACCATTTATTCATGGATAAAACTAACATTAAACCATTTCAGTATAACTTACCTGAAGCATCAAGGTCTAAATTAAAATATAAATTAATGAAATTTTTCTTTATTAGGAAATCACCATACTTAGACTGAAAAAGACTGAAACCTTTAAAAATTCTCCTTTAAGCATATATGGTATGTATATCAAGTTTGTTTCTGTAAGTAAATAGCTTAACTTAAAAAATTATTTCTTCTAATTACATGTAAAATTATTTTTAATATTTTTAAAATTTTTGAGTTCCAAAGTCTCTCCCCCTTTATTAAAAATGCAAGCAATTTGATATAGGTTATAGATGTGTAGTCATGCAAAACATTTGGATAGAAGTCATACTGTGAAACAAAACGGACAAAAAATTCCCCAAGAAAAATAAAGTTTTTAAAGATTATACTTCATTTTGCATTTAGAGTCTACCAGTTCTTTCTCTGGGGATGGGGAGTATTTTTCATCATAAATACTTTGGAATTCTGTGGATCATTGTATTGTTGAGAACAGCTAAGTCATTTGAGGTTCATCATTGTACAATATTGCTATTACTGTGTACAGTGTTCTGTTTCTGCTCACTTCACTTTGCATCCATTCATGTAAGTTTTTCAAGGTTATTCTGAAAACATTCTGCTTATCATTTCTTACAGCACAACAGAGACAGCTTGTTTGGCTCTTCCTCAATTGGTGGGCATTCCCCGAATTTACAATTCTTTGCCATCACAAAAAGAGCCATTATAAAAATATTTTTATACCTGTAGGCCCCTTCCTTCCTTTTTTTTTACTGAGGCAATTGGGGTTAAGTGACTTGCCCAAGGTCACACAGCCAGGAAGTGTTAAGTATCTGAGAATAGATTTGAACTCAGGTCCTGATTTCAGGGCTGGTGCGCTATCCACTACACCACCTAGCTCCCCTACCTTTTCCTTTAAAAAAAAAAATATCTTTGGGATACAGACCTGATGGTGGTATTGCTGAGTCAAGGTTTTTAAAGTCCTTTGGACATAGTTCCATGTTGCTTTCCAGAATTATTGGATCAGTTCACAACTTAATCAACAATACTTTAGTGTCACAATCTTCCCACATCCTTTCCAACATTTGTCATTTTTGTTTTCTATCATATAAGCCAATCTGAGAGGTGTGAGATGGTACCTCAGAGTTATTTAATTTGCGTTTCTCTAAGCAACAGAGATTTAGAGCATTTTTTCTTTTGATTACATATATCTTTTATTTCTGAAAATTACCTGTTGATATCCTTTGACCAGTTATCAATTGGGGAGTATCTTGTATTCTCATAAATTGGAGTCAGTTCTCTATTTATTTGAGAAATGAGGCCTTTATCAGAGAAACTTGATGTAAATTTTTTTTCACAGTTATGATTACTGTTTTATTTCCCTCCATTCCATTTCCCCCAGTTTATCCTTCTCTTCTTCATCTTTGACCCTGTCCCTTTGCAAAAGTATCTAGCTTCTGATGACTATCTCCCCAATCTGTCCTCCCTTTTATCAGCATCCCACCCTTTTTTCATATTCCCCTTTTCCTACTTCCCTTTAAAGTAATACAGAACTATATCCAACTAAGTATGTATATTTTTCCTCTTTGAGTCAATTCCAATTTCAATTTTCAAAGGTTCAAAACCCCCCCATCTTCCCCTCTATTGTCAAAGCTCTTTTGTGCCTTTCTTAAGATAATTTACCCCAATCTCTCTCTTTTTCCTCCTTCTCCCAATGCATTCCACATTCTCAACACAATTTTTTTAAAAAAAATATTATTCCATATAGTCAACTTACCCCTTTGCCCTCTATATAATTCCTTCTGTCCTAATGATAATAAAATTCTTAGGAGTTACAAGTATCATTTTCCCATGGAGGAATGTAAACAGTCTAATCTTATTGAATCCCTTAATGATTTCCTTTTCCTGCTTACCTTTTTATGCTTCTCTTGAGTCTTGTATTTGAAAGTAAAATTTCCTGTTTTGCTCTGGTCTTTTCATGAGGAATGCTTGAAAGTCCTCTATTTCATTAAATATCCATTTCCCCCCCTGAAGAATTATACTTAGTCTTGGTTATAATCGTACTTCTTTTGCCCTCCAGAATATCATGATCCAGAGGCAGCTAGATGGCCCTGTGGATAGAATACCAGCCCTGGAGTCAGGAGGACCAGGGTTCAAATCTGGTCTCAGACACTTAACATGTACTATGTGACCCTGGATAAGTCACTTAACCCCAACTACCTCAACAAGCCCAACAAAAAAACAAACCCCAGAATATCATTCTTTAATATAGAAGCTGCTAAATCTTGTGTTAGCCTGACTATGGTTCTACAATATTTTGTCTTAAACTGGTAGCTCTGGAATTTGGCTATAATATTCCTGGGAGTTTTCATTTGGGGATTTCTATTAGGAGGTGATCAGTAGATTTGTTTTTTTCTCAATTTTTAAAATAATAACTTTTTATTTTCAAAATACATGCAAAGATAGTTTTCAATATTCACTCCCCACAAAACCTTTTTTTTCTCCCTCCCTTCTTCTCACCTCTTCTCTCTACACAGCAAGTAATCCAATATAGATTAAACATGTGCAATTCTTCTAAACATATTTCCACATTTATCATGCTAAACAAGAAAGATATCAAAAAAGAAAAAAAAAGCAAGCAAACAACAACCAAAAAGGTGAAAATACTACATTGTGATCTATATTCAGTCCCCATGGTCCTCTCTCTGGAAGCAGTTGACTCTCTGTATCATAAATTTATCGGAAATCAGCCTGATTCACCACCTCACTGTTGAGAAGAGCCAAGTCTATCACAGTTGATCATCACATAATCTTGTTGCTATATACAATGTTCTCTTGGTTCTACTCACTTCACTTAGCATCAGTTCATGCAAGTCTTTCCAGGACTTTCTGAAATCATCCTAATCATTTCTTTTTTCTAATTAAAGCTTTTTATTTTCAAAATATATACATGGATAATTTTTGACATTCACCCCTACAAAACCCTGTGTTCTAATTTTTTTACCTCCCTTTCCCCCTATTTTCTCCCCCCACTGGCAAGTGATTCAATATATGTTAATCATATAGGATGATTTCTTAAAGGCAGATGACAAATTCTTGTAGTTTCTTTCAAACTGACAATGCTTTGAATATAATTCTGGAAACTAAGTCATTATTTCTTATATAACAATAAGATTCCATTACATTCATATACCATAACTTATTCAGCCATTCCCCAACTAATGGGCATCTACTCAGTTTCCAGTTTCTTGTCAGTGGATTCTTTCATTTTCTATTTTATTTTCTGATTCTAGGATAGTAGGATAGTTTTTCTAGACAATTTCTTGAAATACATCTAGGTTTTTCTTTTGATCATGATTTTCAAGTAGTCCATCAATTTTAAATTCTCTCTCCTGGATCTAATTTTCCTGGTTAATTGTTTTTTCAATGAGATAGTTCACATTTTCTTCTATTTTTACTTTTTAGATTTTGTTTTATTGCTTCTTGATGTCTCATGGAGTTATTAGCTTCCACTTGTGAATTTCCAATTTTTGAGAAATTACTTTCTTCAGGAAGTATTTATATCTTTTTTTCCATTTGCCCAATTCTATTTTTTAAGAAGTTCCTTTTCTTCAGTGAAATTTTTGTACATCTTTTTCCATGTGGCCAATTTTGCTTTTTAAGGAGTTCTCTTTATTGCACATGTTTAACATATATTGGATTACCTGCTGTCTATGGGAAGAAAATGGGTGAAAGGGAGGGAGAAAAATTTGGAACACAAGATTTTACAAGGGGGAATATCGAAAATAATCTTTGTATGTATTTTGAAAATAAAAAGGAGTTCTCTTCAATGGAATTTTGTGCCTCTTTTACCATTTTATTCTATTTTAAGGTGTTCTTTCTTCAGTATTTTTGTGTCTCCTTTACCAAGGTGTTGACTCTTTTATTTCACCAATTTTCTTGTATGACTCTAATTTCTTTTCCCAAACTTTCTTCTCTCTTATTTGATTTTTAAAATCCTTTTGGAGAGAGGGAACTGAGTATGGTTCACAAGACAGCATTTTCACTCTTTTTGTTGTTTGCTTCCATTTTATTTTCTCATTTTTTTCCCGTTTGATTTGACTGTTCTTGTGCAGCAAGATAATTGTACAAATATGTATGCATATATTGGATTTAACACATGTTTCTATCATGTTTAACAAATATTAGATTACTTGCTATCTAGGGGAAGAAGGAGAGTCAGAACACAAGGTTTTGCAAGGGCTAATGTTGAAAAATTATCTATGCATGTTTTGAAAAGGAAAAGCTTTAATTAAAAAAAAAATCCTTTCTGAGATCTGTCAGGAATTCAGAGGAGGGTTGGGGAGATGGGGGAAGGCAGAGGCTTAGACCAATTCAGATTTTTCTTTGAGGCTCTTCAGGTTTGCTTTTGAGTTTGTGTTTTGACCTTCTCTGTCACCACAGTAATTTTCTGTGGTCTTATTTTCTAGCCTATTTCTTGATCTTTACTTCTTTGTAAAAGCTGGGCTTGGCTCCTAGGGTGAAGGGGACACTATCCCAAGCTTCAGGTTTTTCATGCTGTTGTTTTCAGAGCTAGTTCTGCATGGGTGGATATGGATGTCTATAAGTTTTTGGTTCTTTCGAGGTAGTATGAATCTAAGGAGACATGTGGTCACTGCTCCCCTAGCCTATGTTCTGCGAGTGACCACTCTTTTCTACTCTAGCACTGTAACCAGGACCCCCACTTTAACATGCTGGTGTTCCTCTTCAACCTGGCATTGTGACCGGGATAGGCAATACAACAGTGTCCTGTATCTCACACAAGCAAAAGGTGACCTGTAATCTCCTTCCGACTCGTCCCACCCTCCCATACTGTCTGTGGGTTAAGAGCTACAAAAGCTGCCATAATCAGTTCAGTTGCCCAAGGCTCTGCTGCTGACTTCTTGGAGTATAATCGTATTCTGGACTGAACTCTACTCTCACTCCAATGAGATAATTTTTCTGCTGAACTTCTAAGTTATCTTGGGCTGAAAATAGTTTCACTGTCTTTTTGTTGGTTCTAATGCTCCAGAACTCATTTTGAAGTATTTTTTTAAGTTATTTGGTGGAAGTGAATTTGGGAGCATTCAGGTGAATTTCTACCTTTACTCTACCATTTTGACTCTACCTCTTGCATTTATCGAATAACTGACTTTTAAAAAAGAATTTCTATCCTTCATAGCTTTTATTTTATAGGAACAAGAGAAGAAATGGCAATAGAATCCGGGGAGAATGTGGTATAGGAGAAACTGCATTAGATCTGAAGGCAGAGGCAGCCCCGAGTTCATTTCTGGCTCTGTGACCTTGGCTAAGAGACAGTTCTCTCAAGCAGAGATGTCAAACACACATGTTTTGCCATACTCTTGGAAAGACTGAACCACATTATAATGTAATTGGGAAACATTTAACAAAATAAATAAGGATAAAATAGGACACAGGTAATGTGAAGCTATGGTTTTCCAAGTCAATATGCTGCTTGTCATATGGATCAGTATCTGTTTTTGTCTGATCACCCTGATATGTGGATAGAGAACCAGACTGGGGATTAAGAAGAGAGGGTTATTATTTAAGCTCTGTTTCTACACATACTTGCCAGGGGCACATGATAAGTCAACTTTCTTGGCAGCCCAGGAAACTTTCTATGGCTATAAATAACAGCTACCATTTATAGAGCACTTTGATAATGCAAAGTATCTTAAAAAGATACTCTGTCTTCACAACCATCCTCTGAGGTAGCTGCTCCTATTTATCCCCATTTTATAGATGAAGCAGGTGAAGTTAAGAAATGTTAACTGACTTATCCAGGGTCAGAAAGCTCCTAAGGATATAAGGGAAGTTCTGGACTTGGTCAGGCTCATTTGCTCTGCCATTTACCTGTCTATGAAAATTGCACAAGGGTTGCTGATCTGTCTTAGCAAGAGGAATTTCTCCCACTCAGGGAAATCATCACAAATCCACCCTGCCTCCCACCCACCCTGGGGTCACCACTTTTCAGGGCCTCATCTATAAAATGAAAGGGTTGGACTCTGATTGCTCAGGCTCCCCTTAATCCATGCCATGGAGGGACTTGATACTGTCCCAAGGAATCAGTGATGGCAGCTGCTCTTCCAAGTGTAGTGCCCAGCTTGCCAAAAGCCATTAAGTCTTAGGAGGCCATTTTCTCCAGGTTTACCCTGAATGGGCTTCTGGGAAGCAAAAGTTGGGCTTCCAAAAATGCTTTGAGGCAGTTCATGAAGTCTAATAGCCAATTATCTTCTTTACTCCTTGGCCTTTCAGTATCACATCCTGAATTTCTTATTATTCCAAGGAAAGGGGAGAGAATAGTCCTGGCATTCCAGGAGTTAACACCTGGTTCTGCATATAAGGCTATCTCATTTCAACTACTTTGCTACTCCTGTTTGAACTGAACTGATTTCTCCAAATGTCAGCTGATCACCCACCACATTCAATTAATACCTAATAGCCAATAGATTTAATTCTTATTTGTGGGTTGAAGTCAGGAAGACTTGAGTTCAAATTTGACCTCCATCAGTTAGTAGCTGTATAGTCTTGCACAAGTCTCTCTGTTTGCCTCACTTTCCTCATCTGTAAAAAGAATTGGACAAAGAAATGGCAAACCACTACAGTATCTTTGCCGAGAAATCCCCAAATGGCACTAATGACTAAACAATATCAACAAATGTGAGCTACTACTATTATTATTATTAAGTTCCTAAGAAATGGTTAGAAAAGCATGTTGTCCATCTCTTTAAAGAAGAAAATTGGATTTATTTGCTGTACAAAGAAAACAGCAGTCTCAAATACCAAAAAGAACCCTAAAATCACATGCTTAAAAAAAATGTTATGAAAGGCAACCTACCAATCCATTTAGGTTCTTTATGTTATTCCTTCCCAGTGACAAGATCCGCAAGTTTTCTACAATAAAGAGAAAATGGTTTTGTTTATTCAGTTCAAAAACATTTTTAAATTTTATCTGCATAGTGCTTGGTATATGAGGCACTTAATACATCCTTTTTGATTTTTTTAAAAAGTCTATTTACTAAGTGCAAGACAATATAAAGATATATAAAAAAAACTATCTTCAAAAAAAATGTTGTTGAGGTGGGAGGAGGAAAGAGCAGAGATGAAGTATCTGTTTAAATAAGTAAACATACAATAATTTGAGAAGGAAAGGGCACTAACAACTAGGAATAGGGATGTTGATTAGGAAAACCTTGGATAAGAAAGCTGTGGCACTCCTAAAGTAAGCCTTAAAAGAAATTAGGAATACTAAGAAACATAAGAAGGCATTTCATACATGCAAGACAGCCTGTGCTAAGGTATGATGAAGGCAGGAGAAAGCCCAATTCAGGGACAGGAAGTCAGTTAGTTTGGCTAGATATATAATAAACAAGGGAAGCATATTCAACTTTTATAATGGATTCATTATACACATTGTTTAAAAGGTAATAACTTAAATTTACATAGCACTCTATAGTTTGCAAAATTTATAGAGCATTTTTAGATGTAATATCATCTGACAGTACAAATATACTCAGCATATGTACATATTATTCAGAAAGATTCTTATATTATGAATAAAGGAATCAGTCTGGATCCTGGAGTCCAAGTGATTATAGGGAAGAAAGACAAATTTCTCAGTCTGAACCTATATAAGAGCATAGGACCAAGGGGACAATGGGGAAAAGATAAGGAGAATGTCAGAAATAGTTACCAAAAAAAAAAAAAAATCAAATGACAAATCAATAAAAATATTATGGTCTCTCTGATAAAATATCAGTCAAATATTGGCAACTCCAAGTAGAAATAACTCAACTTCAATCAATCACTATTTATTAGAGTGCCTATATACTATTTACCAGCACTAATGGCTTACCTGGGGGGAAATGGGATCCTTCCCAAATAATTGCTCACAGCAGGTTTCCTGTCTCATCCTAGATGTGATCTGTAATTCATGGGGTTCCTAACTCCTTGAAAGAGATTAAGAATGTCTGCACTTAAATAATTCAGAAATGGGAGGGATAGATATTGGTGTTCCTGAGCCCATAGCAAGACTAATAATCCACAAATAGCATTATGATTAGGCTGGGGTAACTGGGGTTTTGTTCCAGAGTTTGGGTAGGTAACTGTAACTTGAAGAACACCCTTTCTTCCCAACAACAGTTCCTCTCAAGCCAAGCTTTGGAGTCCCACATGGTGTAGCATCACTGCCCCTGCTCCCTAGCCTGATCCAGGTCATTATTGGGTGCTTCCATAACTGTCGTATCCTTCCTTGGAGGCTCCCCTACCCCCTCATTACTCCACTCAGTTGCCTGCCCCTCTGAGGGCAGAAGGGGTTGATGAGTCAGGAGTTGTAGACTGTCCAGCAGAAGGAAAAGCTAGATTCTTTGTTAGATTACCTGACTCTCTGCCAGCATGAATGCTGAATATCACACTGGTCCATCCTGAGATGCAGACTAATATCAGAGCTGGGTCAATTCCAAAATGAGAACTTAAGGCCTTCCTTTATCCCAGGTGAGCTCCCTACTATTGGGGCCCAGTATTTCCCCTCCTCTGGCAGCAGGTTCATGGCATCTTAGGGTCTGCTTTCATTAGAGCTCATCCTGGCGTTTTTTGGTGCCCTGCCTTGCGGCCTTATGTTTCAAAGACTCCCACCTTTTCATTTGAAGCTCCCATGAAGCCCCACCTACAGCTAAAGTTTAAAATGTCAGCTTTTTACATACATTTAAAAATTAAAAGTGATTACCTAAACCTCACAACTTACAATTACACCTGCCCCGGGTGCTGGCAGTTACCACGCACAATTCTCTTTATAAGCTCTCCTCCTCTAGAACTTATTTCCCAACTCCAGAGCTTAGTTCTCCCCATGGAGCTCTCCCCTGGAAGCTCAGAGCTTCTGCTTTCAATTAAACAAGAGTTTACAAACAAAAAAAATAGCTCGAGTTAGTTGTAATGGAAAGAACCCAGAACTAGGAGAAAGGAACTTGTATTTTAGCCCCAAGCTTTACCTCTAGCCAGCTGTGTGTCTTTGGGCAATCACTTTCTTACTCAAGGCTTCAACTCCAAAATTAAAGGGCTAGGCCAGGTTACCTCTGAAGTCCCTGAGAGGGAGGGACTGTTGTTAATTTATCAATTTGGGAATTAATAAAGCTGATTGTCCTAGCAGGAAATAACAACAATGATTCTACCACATAAATGTCAAAATTATGATTTTACATCATGACTGTGTCTTATTAAAGCAATATTACTTATAGGCGTAACTAACTTTCAAACTGATAAGGATGTTCAATTATTGGTTGTGAAAAGCAATCAAATAAGAGCCAAAGGGATGATGTCACTGAATCTAAGAAGCCATATTTTAAGCTTTTCAGATCATGAATTCATACACAACAAAAATAAAGTAACTTTGTCTTTTTAAAAATTTAATACTTGTTTCAATCTTTATAATGATGTTGAAAAAGGATTATAAGCAAATAACTAACCATCCTCTCCTCAGGAATAAGTGTCATTACTTTGGATTCCACATTCTTTTTATCTTAGTTTAAATATGCTTGTTCCCTAAACCTTATAATTAATCCACAATGCTTTCTGATTATAAGAATTAGTGAATTATTCTACACAAAAGACTCTGACTTTTTAAGTCCTATATAAATAAAAGGTATTATAAAATATATATAAAATCATTATCATTTATAATCAAATAATTTTAATGTAGCTTCTTTTTCATAAAGAAAGATGTGCTGTTTTAAAAAATCAAATTAGAATTTTAATTAATATTAATATGTAATTCAAGGAGAATGAAAGTTTTGATAATTTATACTTGAAAAAATACATGAGAAAATAGCAATGGCTATCTTTCATTATTTACTGTCAAAAAATACATTTTATAATTGTATTAATACCAAAGAACTATTGAGTATTTTAATATAAGGCACTGCAAATGTTTTCAAAACTTTATGTAAAGTAGCTAATCTTAAAGACAAGGAGCTAATTTTTCACAGCAATTCCCAATGAAACCAAATCACTGCATCTTTGGGTTCCTCTATTTTGGTGGTGAAAAATAGAAGCTGCAGACAAGGATTATTTTTTTAGATCTCCACACTTCAAAGGATTTTTTGTTTAGATTATCATGTGAATTCTCCTGGTTTAGAACATAGTATTAATGGGGCCAAAGTTGCAAGCTCAATTCCCCTGAGCATTAGTGTGGGGCTATCACTCAGTTCCAACAGCCCCATAGTATACAGATTTGGCCCCAACATATTTCTTTGCAAATGTACAGGAAGGGACTGAAAAATGTGCACACTGGTGTTCCTTTATCAAAACCTATTCCAAGCAAATGCTGCAAAACAATCTTTAAATTTTAAAACAAACAAAAGACAAAAATCAGGTGCACTGATAGGAGTGGATTGGATGATTTCAAAGACTCTTTTCAGCCCTACAGAATCTTATTATTTTACGATAAAAATTGCCCTGTCTTTTCTACCAGATTTACACAACGTTAAAACTAAACATTATGTCCATTTTTATAGGATTATAAACTCAAAGCTTAGAAAGGACCTCCAAGGTTATCTACTCCAAATCATGACCTCATTTTACAGGTGAGGAAACTGAGGGTCAGAGGTTAGTTAAGGAATTTGCTCAAGGCACTAAATCGTCTAAAATGCTTACTAAGTCTGTAAAAAACATGAGTAGATCTCACCATTTTGGATATATGCTCTAATAATTAGTAATTACTCCTTCAAAAGCAAGTAAACATTAGATTACATCTGCATTTCTCAAATCTACCTATGTTCCAACTCTAATTCGTCTGAATGTAGGAAACATACAAAATCCTTGCATTTCTAACATGTCAAATTTAAGGTTGTTCAGTAAAGTTCTCTTTTCAGTTCTCTTATGATATTGAGATCTGAAAAGTTTATTTTCGTAGGCAACCATCATCAAACTCATTAAACTTTGGAAAACTTATTTCAAGCAGTTAGAAAAATCAAAGAAGTGATAAGATTACTTACTTAAACCATTCAGATTGGCAATTTTTTCAATGCAGTTTGTAGACAGTGAAAGCTTCCTTAAAGAGAATAAAAACTTAAATTAGTCAGAGGGTTAAAAATGCCAAAGCAAAAATTTCTGAACATTCATTACAAGAATGCTGCAAGTCTTTTATGTTCTCTGCTATATCTTAAATCAAAGTCCTATATCCAGAGCCCTTAAAATCTTCATAATGAGAACAACAATAGCTCACATTTATATTATTCAGTCATTTGGTCATGTCTAACTCCAAGTGAGCAAATGGAAAATGTCTGTGGAGTTTTCTTGGCAAAGATATTAAAGTACCATTATCATTTCCTTCTCCAGAATATCCCCATTTTACACATGAGGATTGAGGCAAATAGAGATTAAGTAACTCGCCTAGGGTTACACAGATAGCTGGGGTTACAGAACTAGAAATTTCCTAAAGCCAGATTTAAACAGATATTTCTGACTTCAGGCCTGGTACTTTAAAGCTGCGCTCTCACTTATATATACTACTTTAAAGTTAGAACTACTGAATTTGGGGATAATTCTTCTCCTCTTTCACTAACTTAAAGTAATTTTAAATGGTTTTTTTAAAATAAAAATTCTTGGTAATTTCACCTATTTTCTAGTTGTCTAAAGAACTCCCAATCAATTGGAGGAGTAGATGGCTCATTGAGCTGTGAATATGACCGATAACTAATTTTCCTGAGGTCTGGGAAAGAATAGCTACTCAAAGTATCTATCATCACATGAATGAAACTTACAGATAACTGACAATTCTTTCCAAGCCCATTTCCAAGGACTCTGATCCTGGGCTAAAAAGCTTTAAAGATTTTTTGTCTTGGAAATGGTTGCACTGAGGGGATGTGTACCATTAAGGAAAAGAGCATAAGTGCCATAATTAACAAAAAACACAGTGTTCAAGGTGGTCTAGCTGTACCAGATCTAAAACTATATTATTAAGCAGTGGTTACCAAAACCATTTGATATTGGTTAAGAAACAGACTAGTTGATCACTGGAATAGGTTAGGTTCAAAGGACAAAATAACTATAGCAATCTTGTATTTGACAAATCCAAAGATCCAAACTTTTGGGATAAGAACTCACTATTTGACAAAAACTGCTGGGAAATTGGAAATTAGTATGACAGAAATTGGACATGGACCCACACTTAACACCGTACACCAAGATAAGATCAAAATGGGTTCATGACCTAGGCATAAAGAATGAGATTATAAATAAATTAGAAGAACATGGGATAGTTTACCTCTCAGACCTGTGGAGGAGGAAGGAATTTGTAACCAAAGAAGAACTAGAGATTATTATTGGTCACAAAATAGAAAATTTTGATTATATCAAATTAAAAAGGTTTTGTACAAACAAAACTAATACAGACAAGATTAGAAGGGGGAAGCAATAAACTGGAAAAACATTTTTACATTCAAAGGTTCTGATAAAGGCCTCATTTCCAAAATACATAGAGAATTGACTCTAATGAGAAATCAAGCCATTCTCCAATTGATAAATGGTCAAAGGATATGAACAGACAATTTTCGGATGAAGATATAGAAACTATTTCTAGCCATATGAAAAGATGCTCCAAATCATTATTAATCAGAGAAATGCAAATCAAGATAACTCTGAGATACCACTATACACCTGTCAGATTGGCTAAGATAACAGGGAAAGATAATGCGGAATGTTGGAGGGGATGTGGGAAAACTGGGACACTGATACATTGTTGGTGGAACTGTGAATGGATCCAGCCATTCTGGAGAGTGATTTGGAACTATGCCCAAAAAGTTATCAAACTGTGCATACTCTTTAATTCGGCAGTGTTTTCTACTGGGCTTATACCCCACCCTTATACACCCCCTAAAGAAGGGAAAGGGACCTGTATGTGCAAGAATGCTTGTGGCAGTCTTCTTTGTAGTGGCCAGAAACTGGAAACTGAGTGGATGCCCATCAATTGTAGAATGGCTGAATAAGTTGTGGTATGTGAATGCTATGGAATAATATTGTTCGGTAAGAAATGACCAGCAGGATGATTTCAGAAAGGCCTGGAGAGACTTACATGAACTGATGCTGAGTGAAATGAGCAGGACGAGGAGATCATTATATATTCAACAACAATACTATATGATGATCAATTCTGATGGACATGGCCATCTCCAGCAATGAGATGAACCAAATCAGTTCCAATAGAGCAGTAATGAATTGAATCAGCTACACCCAGTGAAAGAACTCTGGGAGATGACTAAGAACCATTACATAGCTTTTCCAATCGCTCTGTTTATGTCCGCCTGCATTTTTGATTTCCTTCACAGGTTAATTGTACAATATTTCAAAGTCCTATTCTTTTTGTACAGCAAAATAACTGTCTGGACATATATAAATATATTATGTTTAATTTATACTTTAACATATTTAACAAGTATTGGTCAACCCGCCATCTAGGGGAAGGGATGGGGGAAGGAGGGGAAAAGTTGGAACAGAAGTTTTTGCAAGGGTCAATGATGAAAAATTACCTATGCATATATCTTGTAAATAAAAAGCTATAATAAAATTTGTTTTAAAAAGCACAGTATTCTTCAAGTCTATAATAACAACAATAATAATCCATAGTAAGAGTGCTTTATGGTTACAATGTGAAAACATTACAGTTACCTCATTAGATCTTCACAAATTCTATAAAGTAAATGGGTCTTAGTTTCCCCATTTGTAAACTAAGAGTCTACTAGATGATTTCTAGTTGAAAGACAATAGAATATAATAGAAAGGGTCCTGAAATGGAAGTCAGGAGATCTGGGTTCTACTCAAATTTTGGCTACTCTTCTTACTGGAACTTCCCTTTGTCTCTGAAGCCTTCTCACCTTAGACCATTCCTCCATCACGCCAACCCCCTTTTCTGTCTCTTTTAAAATAGCTTTTTATTTTTCAAAATACATGCAAAGACAGTTTTCAACATTCACCCTTGCAAAACCTTATGTTCCAAATTTTTCTCTCTCCCTTCCCACTCCCCCAGGCGGCAAGTAATTCAACATAAGTTAAACATGTGCAATTCTTCTACAACATATTCATCATGCTATGCAAGAAAAACCAGGTCAAAAAGGGAAAAACAGGAGAAAGAAAAAAAACCAAGCAAACAACAACAAAAGGGGGGAAATACTATGCTTTGATTCATGTTGTCTCCAAAGTTCTCTTTCGGGATGAGGATGGTTCTTTCTATCAAAATACTACTGGAATTCCCTTGAATTACTATATTGTTGAAAAGAGTCAAGTAACATAATCTTCTTGTTGCCATGTACAATGATCTCTTTCTTGCTCCTGCTCAGTTCACTTAACATCAGTTCATGTAAGTCTCTCCAGGTCTCTTTCAGATCATCCTGCTGCTTGTTTCTTATAAAACAATAATATTCCATTACATTCATAAATCATAACTTATTCAGCCATTCTCTAACTGATGGGCATCCACTCAGTTTCCAGTTTATTGCCACTACAAAAAGGACTTGATTTGATTTGGTTTTCTTCTTTCCTTTTTCTAATCAAATTGACCAAAGGTTTATCTATTTTGTTGGGGTTTTTTTTTTCCCACAAAACCAACTCTTAATTTTGTTTATTAGTTCAATAATTTTCTTACTTTCAATTTTATTAATCCCCTCCTTTGATTTTCAGAATTTCTAACAGTATTTAATTGGGAATTTTTAATTTTCTTACTTTTTTAGTTGTATGACCAATCCATTCATCTCTTCATTTTATTCATATAAGCATCTAGAGATATTTCTGTCTTTTTGCATTTGATCATGAATTTTTAATGCCCTAATACATGGTCAATGTTTGGGCAGGCACCATATACTGCTGAGAAAAAAGTATATTCCTCTCTATTCCCATTCAGTTTTCTCCAAAGGTCTATCATATTTAATTTTTCTAAAATTCTATTCACTATAAGTAAAACCAGGAATATATCATACATAATAACAAGAAGACTGTGTGATGATCAACTATGAAAGACTTGGTCTTTCTCTGTAGTTCAGTGATCCAAAGTAATCTCAATAGATTTTGGAGAGAAAACGACATCTACATCTAAAAAAAAGAACTATGAATACTGAATGTAAATCAATACATACTATGTTCACTTCTTTTTTTGTGGGGGGGTTTCCCCTCTCTCCTATGGTTTTTTCTTTTGTTTCTGATTTTTCTCTCCTAACATGATTCAGAAAGCAATGAGCCTTAAAAATAAATAAATAAAAATGGGGGAAAAAGTTTAAAAATAAAATAAAACTGTATTTACCTTCTTTACTTGTTTATTTTGCAATTAGATTTTTATCTAGTTCTGATAAAGAAAGATTGATATTCCCCACTAGTAGAGTTTTGCTGTTTATTTCTTCTTGCAACTCATTTAACTTCTCTAAAAATTTAGATGCTATACCACTTAGTGCACATTTGTTTAGTATTGTTATTCCTTCACTTTCTATGGTACCCTTTATCAAGATGTGGTTTCCTTCCTCATCTTTTTTAAATGAGATCTATTTTTGCTCTTTCTTAATCTGAGATCAGAATCACTACCCCTAATTTTTTTTTTTACTTCAGCTGAAGCAATAGATTCTGCTCCAATCTTTTACCTTTATTCTGTTCCAGTCTTTTACTTTTATTCTGTATATATCTCTCTGCTTCAAATGTGTTTCTTGTAAAAAAAAAAAAAAAAACTGTAGGATTCTGGCTTTCAATCCACTCTGCTATCTGCTTCCATTTTATGGGAGAATTCATCTCATTTCATTCAGTTAAAATTACTAACTCTTATTTCCTGCCATCCTATTTTTCCCATTACACTTTTTCTCTCCTTTCACCTTTTCCTTCCTCATCAGTGTTTTGCTTCTTTCTGACTACCACCTCCCTCAACCTGCCCTCCCTTTTTTCAGCCCTCTTCTCCTTTTTCTTTTCTCTTTCTCCTTCTACTTCTGCCTCCCTATTAACCTCCCCTGTTCCTTTCTCTTTTCCCTCCCTAATTCCTTAGAGAATGGGACAAATTCCTATACTAAAATAAGTATATGTTTGTTATTCCATCTTTGAGCCAAATCCAAGTGATTAAGGTTCAAACAATGCTCATTCCCCTCCCTTCTTTTGCTTAATTGTAATAGATCTTTTGTGCCTCTTCATGTGGCATGATTTATCCCATTTTTACCTCTGCTTTCCTCTTCTCCCAGTACAATCCCTTTTCCACCCCAATTTTTGTATCATCACACTGAAGTCAACTTATACCTACACACTCTAAGTATATGCCTTCTAAGTGCCCTGACAAAGATTCAGTTCTCAAGAGTCTCTTATAACCTACACCCTCTAAGTATATGCCTTCTAAGTGCCCTGACAAAGATTCAGTTCTCAAGAGTCTCACATATCTTTCTATGTAGGAATGTACACATTTTAACCTTTAAAAAACAGTTTTTTTCTTCCCTTTTTTGCCTACTTATGGATCTCTTGAATCATGTATTTGAAGATCAAATTTTCTGTTCAGCTCTGATTTTTTTCATAAAAAAGGATTGAAAATCCCCTATTTTATTGAGTATCTATCTGTCTTTTCCCCTGAACAATAATGCTTTGTTTTGCTGGGTAATGGATTCTTGGTTGTAGTCCAAAGTTCTTTGCCTTCCTGGGCAAAGAATATCATATCCTTTGATTCTTTAAAGTGGAAGCTGCTAGGTCCTGGGTAATCCTGATTGTGACTTCTAGATATTTGAATTGTTTCTTCCTGGCTGTTTGCAGTATTTTCTCCTTGATTTGAGAATTATGGGATTTAGTTACAATATTCCTTGTTCCTTGGAGTTTTCATTTTGAGGTCTCCTTCAGGAGGTGATTGGTGGATTCTTTTAATGATTATTTTACCCTCTGATTCTTAGGATATTAGGACAGTTTTCCTTAATGATTTCTTGAAAGACATTGTCAAGGCTGATTTTTTTTCCCCATCATGACTTTCAGATAGCCCAATAATTCTTAGATTGTCTCTCCTGGATCTATTTTCTAGGTCAGAAGTTTTTCCAATGACACTTCACATTTTTTGCTATTTTTTTTTTCTTTTTTTGGTTTGACTGATTCTTGATGTTTCACTGAGTCATTCACTTCTATTTGTATCATTCTAATTTTTAGTGAAATATTTTCTTCAGTTGCTTTTAAAAAATCTACATCCTTTGCATTTGGCCAATTGTACTTTTAAATGAGTTGTTTTGTTCAGTGGATTTTTGTTCCTATTATTAATTCTATTTTTTAAGGAGTTGTTCGCCTTTTCTATTTCACCAATTCTATTTTTCCCCAAGGAGTTGCTTTCTTTTTCCATTTCACCAAATTTATTTTTAAATAGTTTTCTCCAATGTATATTATATATATATTTTTCCATTTTGTCTAATTTATTTTTTAAGGAGTTGTTTTTTCCAGTTATTGGCTCTTTCTCCCAACCTTTCATATTTCTACACAGCACGCATTTTTTCCCTTTTATTTCCCTCTCTTCAAAGATCCCTTTTGTGCTCTTCCAAGAGAGCCTTTTAAGCTTGAGACCACTTCGTATTCCCCTGAGAATACATCTGAAAGCATTTTGCCTTTGCTGTCTTCACGTTTTTTGTTCTGATGTTCCCTGTTTCCATTGTAGCTTTCCATAGTTAGAGCTCTTTTTGATTTTTTTTTGGTTCATTTTAAAAAGTTGAGCTCTGCTTGCAGGACACAGAAGTTATTCTAAATTCTTTTGCAGGACAGGAGCCTCTCACTGACTGGGCTGGGCTGGTTGGGGCTGTGGTTTTCCCACTGCGCTGGTAGGCCTGGTCAAGTCCTGCTTGTTATGCTAGGGTTCGAGGCTATAGAGGTCTCACAGCTGGTTTGCTGATCTACTGGCCTTCTGAACTAGAAGTAGCCAACACTGCTATATTTTGGCTAAGGCCTCCATGCTGGGCCTCCCTGTAGGCTCCTTCCACTGTGTTTGTGCTGGGCCTTGCTCCTCTCTGCCCAATGAGACAGACCTTTCCTGAAGTCCTTCCAAAACATCTTAAGCTGGAAAATTCTTAAACTCTGAAAGTTTATTAGTTCTAACACTTCATAATCCATTCAGAAGCTTGATCTAGTGCTAATTCTAAGGGAAGCTGTGAGAACTCAGGCAATGTTCTGTCTACTCTCTGTCATCTTGGCTCCATCCCAATCCCCTTTTCTTGTTGGCGAGTTCCTCCCAGGAGCCTCCATTTTGAGGTAAGCCCCAAGTGGACAATCCTTACTCCTCACCTGACTGCTTCTGACTTTCCCAATGTTGACTTTCTGCTTCCTCTGGGGCATCTCCTCCTGGGCCCCTTTTGTGTCTTCTCTTCCCCTATAGTGTCAACTCCGCATTAGGAGTGACTGCCTTTCTTCCTGCTTATGTCTACAGATCTGGCTGCAGTCATAAATGCCAGTTACTTACCAACCTTAGCAGTGGGACCATGGTCAGGGCTCTTTATCTCTCTGCCATGCATGGCACCCTTCTAGCACCTGCCTCAGCGGATGGCAGCAAGGAAAGCTGTTGGTAAAGCTCAAAGCCCTTGGAACTACAATTTAGACCTCATGAATCTGGGGCCGATATTCTCACCGGGCTGTCTTACAGCTGCCTCAATGAAGAATGCTCATGTTTCATAGGAGCAGAGATCAGGCATCAAAGGAACCACTTCAACCAACCAAGGTTAACCTCCACTTCTTGCAAACTAGGAAACTAAGACCCAGAAAGGTTAAGTGACTTGCTTTGAGTCACACAGCTAGCAAGTATCTGAGGCAGAATTTAAACTCATGCCATCTTGACTCTTGAGTCTAACACTAGATGGTCCTGTCTTTATTTTGTCATATGCTTGCTCTCTGTTAATGAGTCTAGATGCAGGATGTCCCAAAAATCTCAGTATGGTTTTAAGACAGTAAAACTTAACACTGCACTGCACTATGGCTTTTGGGACACCTTGAATCTAAGATGGCATCGATACAAAAGGTTACTCCAAATGGACACCCTCATTTGGCCACATTAACCCCTCATAAATCAGCTGTTACTTACTTAAGATATATAATTGAAAGTTACAATCTTTTCTGGTGTATAAACCTCCTCTCTATGGAGACGCACAAAATATAATTTTGTAGTCCAAGTCATTAACCCCATTTTACAAAGGACTAATCTGAGTTCTAGAAATTAAGCTATTTGTCACACAAACAGAACAGGAGCCAGAGCTTGAACTTTTGACTCTTTCCCATCCCCCAACATTTGAATATTATTTTTTAAATAAAATTTTGAGTTCCAGGTTTTTCTTCCCTCCCTCCCGTCTTCCCCAAGATGGCAAGCAGTCTTGATATAGGTCATTCATGTGTAATCATATAAACATATTTTCATATTGGTCATGTTGTAGAAGAAACAGAACAAAAGGGAAAACTCTACTCTTAGACTCATAGTTCTTTCTCTGGATATGGATAGCATTTTCCTTCATGAGTCTTGGATTGTCTTGGAATTGTCTTGGATCACTGTATTGCTGAGAAGAGCCAAGTCTATTATAGTTGTTCATTGCAAAGTTGTTAGTGCGTACAATATTCTCCTGGTTCTACTCATTTCACTTGGCGTCAGTTCATATAAGTCTTTCTGAAATCTCATTCTTTCTTTCTTTCTTGTTTTTTTTTTTTTCCTGAGGCAATTGGGGTTAAGTGACTTGCCCAGAGTCACACAGCCAGGAAGGGTTAAGTGTCTGAGGGCAGATTCTAAATCAGGTCCTCCTGACTTCAGGGCTGGTGCTCTATTCACTGTGCTACCTATCTGCCCCAAAGATTTGGGACAGCATATAGTTAGCAAGGAAAGGGTTTTTTGTTTTTGTTTTTTTGTTTTGGTAAGACAATTGGGTTATTAAGTGACTTGCCCAGGGTCACACAGCTAGGAAGTGTTAAGTGTCTGAGGCCAGATTTGAACTCAGATGCTCCTGACTTCAGGTGCTGGTGCTCTATCTACTGTGGCATCTAGCTGCCCCTCATTATTTCTTCTAGAATAATATTATTCCATTACCTTCATATGTTACAATTTGTTCAGTCATTCTCCAATAAATGGGCATTTCCTCAATTTGAAATTCTTTGCCACCATAAAAAGAGCAACTATAGCATGATAAATATGGAAATGTGTATAGAATAATTGTACATATTTAACATATGTTGGATTACTTGTCTAGGGGAAAGGGATGGAGAGAAGGGAGGGAGAACAATTTGGAACGCAAGGTTTTATAAGGGTGAATGTTGAAAACTATCTTGCATGTATTTTGAAAATAAAAAGTTATTTTAAAAAATAAAATTTAATTTTAAAAAGCTACTATAAATAGTTTTGCTCTTTCCCCTTTTTTAATGACCTCTTTGGGATACAGATGTATGTTGTGGTATCGTGGGATCAAAAGGTATGCAGAGTTTTATAGCTTTTTGGCCATAGTTCCAAATTGTCCTCCACAATGTTTGGATCAGTTCACAACTACACCAAATATTGTATGAGTATTCCAATTTTCCCACATCTTCAACATTTATCATTTTCCTTTTCCATTATTTTAGTCAATCTGATAGGAGTGAGTGTGAGTATTTTGAAGCAATAATGATTTAAATTTTTTTCATATGACTATTGATAGCTTTAATTTCTTCATCTAAAAACTGTTCAAATGTTTTCATCATTTACTCATTGGGGAATGACTTGCATTCTCATAAATTTGATTCAGTTCTCTATATATTTGAGAAATGCAGCCTTTATGAGAAATACTTGTTATATTAAATGTTTCCTATCTTTCTTCTTTTCTTCTAATTTTGGTTGCATTGGTTTTGTTTGTACAAAACCCTTTTGACCCTTTTAATTTAATATAATCAAAATTATCCATTTTGCATTTCATAATGTTTTTTATCTCATTTGGTCATAAATTCTTCCCTTTTCCATAAATCTGACAGGCAAACTATTCCTTGCTCTCTTTATTCAATTATAGCACCCCCTTTTTGGCTAAGTCATGTACCCATTTTGGCCTTATGGTGTGAGATGTTGGTCTATGCCTAGTTTCTATCCCCATTTATCCAGACGTCCAAATTCTAACTTGTCTAAAATTCTATTCACTTCCTGTGAGAATTGAATGGTGATTTAGTTTCCAAAGTTATGAAAAACTGAATTAGAGAAAGGAAACCTGAATTAGAAAGTTGAAACTTAAGAAATGGAAGGCTGGGACCTACAAGGACATCAAAGACTATAATCAAGGGCAGAGGTTTTAAATTTGAACAGGTGCCCCCTGGATCTTCACAGTTATCTTCCTGGACTTTGCTCCCTTCCCCTTCATAGCTCTCTTCCCCCATAAGAATGTAAACTCCTTGGAGGCAGGAACTGGCTATATAATAAGGAATGGAGAGTCACATTCTGTAACTTCTTTAACACCCAATTAATGGAAAATCAGGAAAATCAAAGACTGCCTTTGTGGTTTCAAAATTTGTCTACTAACCTAGGCACCCATTTATGCAAGAATGTAAAATAAAATCTTTCCTACATTCATCAGTGAATCTCTTGTTAAGATATTTTGTTTCTTACACCTCTTTAACTTCTTTCTTGTTTATTTTGTGGTTATATTTAACAAGTGTAAGAGTGGAGGGTTGGGGTTCCCCACTAATGTAGCTTTGCTATCTTATCATTTAACTTCTCTAAGAATGCTATACCACTTGGTGCATATATTTAGTATTTCATTGTCTATAGTACCTTTTTGCAATTCACAGCATCTTCTTCTTGATCTCAAGATCGTCTTTGAGAATGAGGGACAAATATTTGTGAGCAGGAGGTATGGATCCACTGGGGACCCACCTAGCCAGTTCCAGGTTCCTTCCCTTTTTCCTTCTCTCCTCCCACCTCTCCCTTTGCCCACATAAGGAATCACATTCTTCTCTGCAGGTCCTTTACACAGAGGAATATACATTTTGATCACTGAAACTTTGCAAGATATCTTAGGGTTTACCAGTTGGATTTCTTTTCTAAGGACTATGCCTTAAACCCACATCACTCTGGCTCTCACTGAGTCACCAACAACAGGTCCCAGCCCAAGCCTTACTTAGTTATTGTTTGAGCCCTGATAGCTGAGAATATATATAACAGTTGTTTCTGTTTTGGCCAGAAACCCTCAGAGGTCTTTCCTCCCTCCCCAGACTGATTCTTTTTTTCTTTTTTGGACTAGGTAAAAGAGACCTCTATCTGCGTCATTTCTAAGCTAGATTTGATCACTGAAGGACATTGCTTCAGTCAGGCTGAAACCAAGGAAAGACCTTAGTTTACAAAAGCCAAAATATCCCATTGCATCCAGGGCCATCTCTAATCATCCTGCCTTCTATCTTGATCCAGATGGTTCCAGAGGAGAAGGTAAGGAGGGTAACTTTACCCACCTCCCTCACTTCAATCCAATTCACTTGCATGTCACTGTATCACCTTTTTGATGTCATGGTCCTCTTCAAGAATGAAGGATAAAGAACCACCACCATTTTTTTTTTAGCAAGATTTCATTTCCTTCCTTATCTCTTTAAAGTAATCTATTTTTGCTTTTGCTTTGTCTAAGATCAGGATCTCTACCTCTGATTTTTTACTTCATCTAAAGCATAATATATTCTCTTTCAGCCTTCTACCTTTACTCTGTCTCTCTCCTTCAAATGTATTTCTTATAAATAACATATTGTAGGATTCATTCTGCTATTCACTTCCATTTTATGGGAGAGTTTATCCCATTCACATTCACAGTTATGATTACCAATTCTGTATATCTATCTTATTTCCCCCATTTATACTTCTCTCTCTTTCCTTTTACCCTGTACCTCTTCACCAGAGTTTTGCTTTTGACCATTGCCTCCTCCAAATCCGCCCTATCTGCTTCCCTTCCCCTTCCCTTTTCCCCTCTTCTCTATTGGGCAAGATAAATCCCTATACCAATCTTGATGTGTATTACTTCCTCTTTAAGCCAAATCCAATGAGAATAAGGTGCAAACAATGCTCACCCTTTTCCCTTCTTTCATGTAATAGGTTTTTCATGCCACTTCATGTACTATAATGTATCCTGTTCTGCCTCTCCCTTTTCTCTTCTTCCAGTGCAATCCTTTTTATCACCCTTTCTCATCATACCAAAGTCAACTTATGCCCTAAGTATACTTCTTCTGCCCTTATAAAAATATAGTTCTTAAGAGTTATCAGTATCATTTTTTCACATAATGTTGTAAACAATTTAACCTTATTTAATAACATGGTTTTTCCTCTTTCTGGCTTACTTTCTTATGCTTGTCTTGAATCTTGTATTTGAAGATCAAATTTTCTCTTCAGTTCTGGTCTTTTCATCAAATAACCTTGAAAATAAGGCAGTGAGGTGGCATAGTATAAGATAAGAGCACCAGCCCTGAAGTCAGGAGAACCTGAGTTGAAATTTGGCCTCAAACACTTCCTACCTGTGTGACCCTGGGCAAGTTACTTAATCTCAAATGTCTAGGAAAAAAGGGTTTGAAAATCCCCTATTTCACAGAATATCCACCAAAAGATTACACTCAATTTTTTCTGATTGATTCTTGGTTATAATCCAAGCTTCTTTGCCTTCTAAAATATCAACTTTCAAGCCCTCTTTATCCTTTAATGGAAAAGCTATTTAAGTTCCATGTAATTCTGGTTGTAGAAATTTGATATTTGAATTGTTTCTTTCTGGTTGCTTATAATATTTTCTTCCTCCCATGATAGAGATGGAATTTGGTCACAATATTCCTTGGAGTTTTCATTTTGACATCTCTTTAAGAAATGATTAGTAGATCATTTTAAAATTACTATTTTATCTTCTGTTTCTAGGCTATCAGGGCAGAGTGTTTTTTGATAATTTCTTGAAAAATACTGTTCAGCCTTTTTTTTTTTTTGATCATGACTTTCAAGTAGTTCAAAAATTCTTAAATTATCTCTTCTGGATCTATTTTCCAAGTCAGTTGTTTTTCCAATGCATTATTTTACATTTTTTTCCATTTTTTCATTCTTTTTGTTTGATGGATTCTTGATGTCTCATAGAGTCTTAGCTTCCATTTGTCCAATTTTAATATTTAAGGAATTATTTTCTTCAATGAACATTTGGCTAATTCTACTTTTAAAGGAGTTATTTTCTTCATTCAATTTTTGTGCTTCTTTTTCTAATCTATTGCCATTCTGCATAACTCTCATTTCTTTCTCCCATTTTTCTTCTCTCTTGATTTTTAAAAATCCTTTTTGAGGTCTTCCAAGAGGATTTTTTGGGCTTAAACTGCTTTATATTCCCCTTTGAGGCTATACATATAAACATTTTGACACCACTGTCCTCTTGTGAGTTTGTGTTTTGATCTTTCCTGTTACCATAGTAATTTTTTATGTTCAGGACATTTTTTTTGTTTGTTTTTGCTCACTTTTAAAAGTTGAGCTCTACTTTTGGGGTACAGAGGGCACTGTCCCAAGCACATTGTGCGGGGAACCAGGGAACTCTGGACCAAGGCCTCTGGTGCTGGTGGCTTGCCTACTACAGTGGAGTAGGTAGCCTGGCCTACTCATA
Organism: Sarcophilus harrisii; assembly: GCF_902635505.1. NCBI lineage: Eukaryota > Metazoa > Chordata > Mammalia > Dasyuromorphia > Dasyuridae > Sarcophilus > Sarcophilus harrisii. The sequence continues at coordinate 307,136,810 of NC_045427.1, forward strand.
CCTGTTGTGCCAGGGGCCCTGGGACTGGCAGCTTGCCTACCGCCCTGGGGCTGGAGGCCTCACAACTGCCTGCAGTGAACTTAGCTTGCTGAACCAGGACTGTCCGACCTCAGTTGCTGATCTGTGCTGTAGCTAAGAGCCTCCTGCTGGCTTATTCAGACATTGCCTGCCCTGGGCTGCATTTCCCTTTTACCCAAGTGAGGCAGACCTTTCCTAAAGTCCTTCTAAATTATCTTGGGCTGGAAAATAGTTCCACTGCATCTTTTTGTGGATTCTGTTGTTTCAGAATTCTTTTAGAGAGGTCTTTGACTTTTAAGTTCAATGTTCCTTGCCTAGACCCTGCTAAATTGCTAATGTACAGCATTTAGGATAAAGAACAGAATTTAGAACTAAATGGAATCTTAGAGTTGACCTAGCCCAATAACCTCATGTTAAAGTTGAAAAAAAGTCTCTTGAGAATAATTAAACATGAATGTAGATCAAAACTGGTCAGGACAACAAGGTATAGTAGTTAGAAAGCCATCTCTAGACTGCAGGAGACACAGGTTCAAGTCCTTCTGACACCTATTGGCTCTATGCCTCAGAAAACTCTCTAAAATTATAAATTCCAGAACAGGGATTTATATGCATTGGTAGAGGGACTTATCTTAATGGGAACTCCTTCTATTAAGGAAATCATAAGTCTAGTCTTCTCCCCACAACTGGTCAGAAATGATTTTTTTACATTTAATTTTCTAGAATTAGATTAGTCTTCCTTCTACTCCAAAGCAATTCTCATTACATTAATCTTATCTAAATGCTATTGCTTTAATGTGATAGAATCATGAAAAATATAACATTTACTGTTGATCTCAAATCTCTATGTGAAAGTCAATGTAGGTTAAAATGCTATGTAAGCATGTCACAATTATAATACAAAGGAATCAAAGTGTTGATAAAATTGTATTTAATAGTATTTCAATTTATTTTAATGTAGAACCAAAGAATAGCTATGACATAGCGCCTTTTATCAGGATAAGTACAGTATAAATTTTGGCTCATAACTTTGCCTGGGAAAGGGGTAATGCACAGATTTTATCGTAGGGAAGCACTTTTTGATCCCTCCATTTTCTCCATGATAATGATAATAGATACAATGAGGAAAGTATATCTTTGGATACCACTATATTAATAAACCTAGAAATTCCTAAATCAGTGATAGTGTCTTTATGTGTTTGGTTCTATCAAAGGATAAATTATGTGGGGAAAATTAGCACAGAGAAAAACAAGATTTTAAAGTGTAAAAAAATTTTAAAGGAAATCGACAATTTTAGAAGAATTGGGAAGACAAAATAATTTATTTTATTTATAGAACTTACTCGCAATTAGCAAGCATGGACAAGGATGCATCCATCTTCTCTACGGGGGGAATCTGGGCATAAAGTTTTACTTCTTTGGCTTCTGACGGCTTCTGACCTGATTTTTCTTCCTGTAATGAAAAAAGGTGGGAAGAATAATACTGTTCTGATTGGAACATTTAACCAAAATAGATAATAACTTTTAAGAAACCCTCCATTTCTACTCAAAAGAATAAAGAAAGGCCAATACCAATTATGTTCTCCTAATGAATGTTTTCATTAAATAATTAGTGATTTTATACACTGTTGTGACATGCCTGAGTCAGATACTTTATTAGTCCACCAATACCAAATGAAGAAGGAAGAATAAAAGATGTTTCATATCTGGGATAGTCAAAATTTCTAAATTCCACCTATTTTTAAATGCTTTAAATTTTTAAATGGTGGGTATTCTGGTCCTCCAATAAGTTTTCCTTATGTTCAGGATTCCAGACTTTTTTTCTCCTCCCAGACTTCTAATATCAGCTGTTTTCTTTGTCATTTCTTCTTTCTTTTTTTTTCCCTACTACCCTCAATTCAATCTAAAGTAGGAATAAAACAACAACAACCCATCTCTACCAGTGAGTTAGAGCAGCAACTTGAAAAGCAATGTGATAAATGCTGATCAGAAGTTAGAAATCCTGAGTTAAACATTTACTTACTTTGGACAGGTCATTTACACATCTCTGGTACTCACTTTACTGTAACAGAAGATTAGACTAGATGACCTCAAAGGTCTCCTTTAGCTCTACAGCTGTGATTCTATTTTTTTTTTCTTATATTGCCAAGAGACACTTAATGTTTTATTTTTAATGTTTAATACAACTGCTTTGTTTAACCCTAAACACCTCTATGAATTAAATTTTGGGTCAAGTCTAAGAATCAGAGATTAAGCGACTTGTCCAAATTGTAGAATAGAGATTTAAATTTAGGTTTTCTTCTTTTTCATTAGGTTTCCTGATTGATCCAAGGAGCAAATGTGGTCAGCCCTGTTTTGCAAAGGAGAGGATTTGAAAAGGTAGAAGCCTTTTCCCTAGGCTTCCTTAATAGACAAGTTCTACTCCCTGGGGTTTCTGTGTTGGACAAACCAACTCTCATAACCTGGCAGGTCAGGGCAGTTGAGACCAGTGCCAACACAAATCACTGACCTTGAGCTTACTAACTTAATTACCTGCCTTTATCAGCAGACTTCACTTTTACTATGGAATCATTTTCCAGTGGCTGACATACTCCCAGTCTTCCTGCTCTTTCCATAGTCATGATACTGACAACCACCACCACCTCAGTAGTTCATTCCTTCATTTACATCTCTATCTCCATCCCTTTGACCTTACCCAATACCCAATAAAAATCCTATTCTATGTCTTCCAGCCCTTTCCTTTGTGTCCTTTGGTTTGTCTGCTCCATAATCAACTGGCTTTTTATATTAAGTCTCCTTTCCCATTCTTTCCATCTTTTGGCACTCACTGATTACATTGCTTCCCTTGCCATACTTTCCAGTTCTAGTTGTATTTTCACTTAACTGAACCAAAATATCTTCTCCAACTGCCACTTCTAGACTTTCCCTTTACCACCATCACTCAGTAATTTCTCCCCATTTGGGGTTCATTTATTGTAACTTTATTACCTAATCTAGATTTTGATAACAGTTACCATAACATTATTCTTCCTTTCTATATGAATTCAGTATCTGGATCTCAGTCTTTCTTTTCCATCTCAAATCCCTTTCATTCTAGGAGACTTCAAAATACATGCTGATGTTCATCCAAACACTCTAATTTTCTAGTTCCCCAATCTACTCATTTTCCATAGCCTTCTCAACTCTGCTCTGTCTTCACACAAGGATGATCATATCCTTGAACCTGTCACAGACCACTAGTCTTCTGCTCCAGCATGGCTGCTGTTTCCCTGATAGAGATCCTTTTGCAATGGGCTCAAGCTTTTTTAGTATAGTCCTACTCTGAAGGAAGTTCTTTGCTGTTTCTTTGAAGGTCTTGACCAATACTAGATTTGGTGACTTTTTAATGTGTACACGTAAGACCTGGGCTCCTGTACAACTTTTAATGCTGCCACTTCATCTAGAAGACTTCCTCTACCTTCTGAAAGATGAAATTATCAGCTAAATATGTCAAGAATTTATCTAGTTCTGTATTTTCAATAGAAAGAGACCCCCGCAGACATCTAGATAGTTGAAGCCTTCTAACACAAGTATATCTTGCCTCTGTGCCAGTGTTTGTGATCTGTTCCAAGAAAGTCAGAATGGGAAAGTGAAAATAGCTGAGCTGAGGCAGGAAAGTCTTGTGGTTCAAATCCATCTTCCAATGTACATGGACTATTTGATCCTTCAAAAGCCACTTAATTCTTAGTCACCCACACATTTCTCCAAGAGAGCCATAGATTTTCTATATTGCAAAAAGAATTATAGATTTTCTTTGGAAGAAGTTTCCTTTCTAAGAAGTAAAAATCACTGGTCTGAAGCAAAAAAATTAAGAACTTAAAAATTTAAAAAATTAAGTCTATAATATATTCCCATAATGCTATCATTTATATTCTTATCCTCATTCATGTCCCATCACTCTTTCTACCTCAAGTTCATGGACTTCCATGAAATCCACAGATTATATGGATTAACACCTATATATGGTACTTTCCCCCCCCCCCCCCTCTATTTTCATTTTAAAATCCTCTCATTTAGACCATTAGGTCTCTGGCAAATACATTCTTCCTTATCTTTGTTAAGTCAGACCTTGTAACTGCTCAAGATTCTATGTTTTAGGAGCTCCTAACAGTCTCTCCTGTATTCCATTAAAAACCATTTTTCCTCTTTAGGATCACCCTTTCTTTACAGGGTAATTCTTGATTGTAAAACAAATAATTTTTGCCTTTTGGAATATGGTTTTTCAAGATCTTCTCTCATTTAATGAAGAAGCTGCTGAGTCTTGTATGATTCTGGTTATGGTTCCTTAGTATTTTAACTCTTTCTTTCTGGCTATTGGCAATATTTTTTTCTTTGTTGTGGAAATAATAGATGTTTGCAATAATATTCCTGGGATTTTTCCTTTGGGAATTTTTCTCAGGAAGTAATGAGTGGATTCTTTCAAGATTTTCATTTTATCCTTAGATTCTAACATATGCAGAGAGTTTTTATTTAGGACCTAATTTTTTAGTGCAATCCTTTAAAAAATATTTTCATATTGAATGGTTAATATGGATTAAAAGTTCTTCCATGCCTTTGTCTAGGCCTAGCACATAAGCTGTCATATCTTCTGGGTGACTCCCATGCCTTAAGAAAACATATGCCCCTCTAAAGGAACATATTTGAACACTAATCCGATTAAATTCTGTGACAAGGAGGCAGACTGTAAGCCAGAAGATTGTGAAGTGGGAGGTTGGATGATTTCTCCATTGCTCCCTGTTGCTCCCCTCAAACGTTTTGCAGAAACTCGAACAAGTTCCTGCAAAACATGTTGACTGTTAAAGGATCCATGTATCACTTGGATCTAGGCCAGACCTAATGAGGAATCATAACACAATCCCTGGTCACAGTGCCTTTTTTGTTCCACTAATATTAAAATAAATTACTAGCTTTGAAATCTCACCCATAGAGAAGATTTTCTACCTGGCACTTTTCCACTTGGGACCTTGAGAGCTGGAACCCAGGATCCTCCAGCTGAGAGACTCGGGAGTTGGTGCTCCCCCCAAAATTGGTGATATTTTCTACTACTTTTTACATTCAATTAGTATTGCTCTAATTATATTAATATTGGAGCTTATTAGCTATTGTTGCTGTTGCTGCAAATTGCCTATGCATTTGCCTTTTCTATAAATCAACAAAACATCTATCTTTTTCTTCTTAAGTGTGTCTTATTGTAGGTGCGAAGGCACCACCATAAATTTTCTTAATTATGTTTGTCATGTTGTGCAAAAAAAAAAAAAAAAAAAAAAATCAGACCAAAAAGAAAAAAAAAAACCACAACAAAGAAAAAATAAACCAAAAACAAAAACAAAAACTTAAAAAGGTAAAAATACAATGTTTCAATTCACATTCAGTTTCCATGTTTTCTCTCTGGGTGTGGATATCATTTCCCAGTCCAAGTCTATTGGCACTACTTTGAATCACTTCACTGATGAAAAGACCCAAGTCCATTAACAGTTGATCATTATATAATCTTCTTGTCACTGTGTACAATGTTCTCTTGGTTCTGCTCAATCAGTTCATGTAAGTCTTTCCAAACTTTTCTGAAATCAGCCTGCTAATCATTTCTTATAGAACAATAATATTCCATTACATTCACATACAATAACTTATTTAGCTATTCCCCCCAACTGATGGGCATTCACTCAGTTTCCAGTTCCTTGCTACTACAAAAAAGAGCAGCTACAAACATTTTTGGACCCTTTCCCCTTTATTATGATCTCTTAGGGATACAGGCCAGTAGTAACATTGCTAGATCAAAGGGGTATGCACAGTTCTATAGCCCTGTGGGTATAGTTCCAAATTGTTCTCCAGAATGGTTGGGTCACTTCACAGCTCCACCAACAATGCATTAGTGTCCCAGTTTCCCCCACATCCCCTTCAACGTTTACCATTTTATTTTCCTGTTATCTTAGCTAATCTGAGAGGTATGAAGTGCTACCTCAGAGTTGTCTTGATTTGAATTTCTCTAATTAATCATGATTTAGAGCATGTTTTCACATCACTAGAAATGCCTTTAATTTCTTTATCTGAAAACTGCCCATATCCTTTGACCATTTATCAATTGAGGACTGATTTGTATTCTTATAAATCTGAATCAGTTCTCCATATAATTTATAAATGAGGCCTTTATCAGAAACACTGGCTGTAAAAATTTGTTTATGCAAAAACTTTTTAATTCAATATAATCAAAATTATCCATTTTGTATTTCATAATGTTGTCTAGTTCTTCTTTGGGCATAAATTCCTCCCTTCCCCATAAATCTGCTAGGTAGACTATCCCTTACTCTAATTTGCTTATTGTATGATCCTTTATGCCTAAATCACAAACTTATTTCTTCCTTATCTTCATACAGGATGTTAGATGTTGGTCATACTACTCTCCAATTTTTCCAGTAATTTTTGTCAAATGGTGAGTTTTTATTCCAGACACTAGAGTCTTTGGGTTTACCAAACACTAGATTACTATAATTATTGAGTATTGTCTGTATACCTATCCTATTCCATTGATCTACTACTCATTTCTTAGCTAGTACAAAATGGTTTTGATGACTGCCACTTTATAATAGAGTTTTAGCTCTGATATGGTTAGACTATACCTTCCTTTGCATTTTCTTTCATTAATTTCTTTGATATTCTTTATGTTTTATTCCTCCAAATGAATTTTATCATTTTTTTAAATCTCTAAAAAAGCAAATTTTTGGCAGTTTGCTTGGTATGGCACTAAGTAGATTAATTTAGATAGAATTATTATTTTTATAGATCTATTAAAATACAGTTTCTGATGACAGAGAAGTTCACACAGGATAAAAGGGACAATTTTGATTATATAAAAAGTTTTTATAGACATAAATCTAATGTAACGAAAATTAAGGAGGGAAATAACTGGAAACAATTTTTGCAACATCTATTTTTGTTAAAGGTTTAATATCCAAGGCATATAAAAAAAGAGATTCATATTTATAAGACTAAGAGCTACCTCTCAATTGGTAAATGGTCAAATTACATGAATGGATGATTTTCAAAGGAATAAATACAAGCTACCAACAGTGATGTAAAAATGTTCTAAATCAAAATAATTAGAAAACTGCAAATTAAAGTTACTTTGAGGTTCTATCTCACACTTGTGAACTGGCAGGGACAATAAAAGAAAATGACAAAAGTCAGATGGGTTGTGGGAAAATAGATATAGTATTAGTGTATTGTTGATAGAACTGTCAGTCTAGAAAACAATTTGGCACTATATACCAACAAATTACTAAAATGTGCAAAACCTTTTGATCCAGCTATAAGACTACTAGTTTTAAAACACACACAAAAAATTGGGGCAGCTAGATAGCTCAGTGGATAGAGAACTGCCCCCAAACTCGGAATCCAGCTTCAGACACTTAGCTGTGTTACCCTAGGCAAGTCACTTAACCCCAACTGCCTCAGCCCCCCCACCCAAAGAAAACACAAAAAAATTTAAAAATATTTATAACATCACTTTTCATGGTAATCAAAAATTGGAAACTAAAGGAGCAATCTCATATTGCAGAATGGCTAAACAAATCATGGTGTATGAATGTAATGGAATACTGTGCCTTAAGGAATTATGAAACAAAATTTAAAGAGAGCAATTTATTTGATGATACCACCATTATAAAGAAAAACTATTCTGAAAGACTTTAGAACTCTGTTAATAAAATGACAAACTAGTAATTCAGAAGCACAAAGACAAAGTGTACCATTTACCTAACAGAGGTAATAAAGTTAAAATGCAAAAAGAAACATTCATTTTTAGACATGGCCAATAGAGGAATTTGTTTTTACCATATTATGAACTATGTGTTGAAGGCTTTATTTTTTTCTTCTTCACATGCTCAGTTTTGGGGAGAGGTAGTAGAGTAGTAGATTAAAAAAAAATAACAAAGGATAATCATGCCATGATATGCCCGTTACTTCAATATAATTTATTGTTGTACAGTGATATTGCTCTTAATTAAAACATTGAACCACACTACCAAAGAGGGATGTTGAAAACATACTGCTTCATTTTGTCCCCTAAAAATTGTACTTCAGAACACTGCTTTAATGGGGTAGGGTTGTTATCGACACTACTGTTACTGGGAATGAAGACAAAGTATTAATTATTTTAAATGTGCTAAGAGCACAGAATGGATATGATTTGTATGTTTAAATCACTCTTGCTAAAACATATATACTATGTAAATTTTTAAAAATTTAATATAGAATTCATACTTTTTTATCATAGTTTTCAGAGAGTCCAGTGATCACTAAATTCTCTTTGTATCCCAGGTGAGTTGCTTTCAGTATCAAAAATATTAACTCTACAATTTAAAAAAAAATTTTTAATTTGGTACAGATATTTCTTGTTGCCTCAAAGAGTCAGTGATTTCTGTTTGATCTATTATAATCTTAAGGGATTTCATTTCTTGGGTAAGATTTACCACTTCTAAACCACTTATTCTCCTTTTAATTCTTTGTTCCAAGTTTTTTATTTCATTTTTATCTCTTGCTTCATTCCTTTTAGGAAATAATATCGTTCTTATGGAGAATTCATTTTTTTCCTTTGAGTCTTTGCTTAAGGTTAATGCCAAATATCTCCAACTAGGCTGGATTTAAAATTATCTTGGAATTTATTATAATCCTTTTATAGTAGTATATAATCTCTTTTCCAGTTTTAGTTCCTCAATCAGGACTTTGTGACAGTTTAAGGGTCTGCTTCCCATATGCTTTTTCAGGAAGGTGGTTGGTCCGACCTGGTCTTGACCTGGGTTTCTATACTGACCTTTAATCCAGGGTGTCCCAGTCTGAGTCCTGCTTGAACTGGAGGCTCCCCACCTTGTTCACTGCTACTCATGGTCACTTTCCAGGTCTACACTATAGCTTTCTAACCACATGGGGCTTTCTCAGGAGAGTCCTCCATTCTAGTCCCTTCCAGGTACTGAGCCATGTAGACCTCATATATCTCTGTATGATCTCAGGTATGGTGGAAAGCTACTGACTTGTTTGCCCGTATAAAGGCACAGGCTTTTCTAGTGGAGCCCCTTTCCTCTGGGGGGACCTCTTGAATTGTAGCTGATATTTGTGCAATTCTGAGTTAAAAGAAATTACTTAATAATTTCTTGATTATTATTCAATTTGATGCTATTTAAAATTTTTGCTGGAATAGGAATATGGGAACTGAGTTTCCCACCACCGTTTAGGCAGCCATCTTGTCCAGAAGTACAATTTAAATTACAAAGTATTCCCAAGTCCTTCCTTTACTAAAACCTCTGGAGGTTGATACTGGAAATATTACAACTTATATACTGGTATTATAACAAATCAGAACCTTACAATGCAAAATAATGCAAAGTTTTCCTTGAATAACAACCAGACAGAAATGAATAAAAAAATTAAATAAATTAGTAAAACTAGTAAGGAGCTTTAGAAAGTAAACAAGAATTGAAATATTTCATTATTTTATCCAATGTAATCTGTCTTTTGTCAGGACCTACAATTCTGGAAAAACACTGATTACAAGAGTTGTAAGAGTTTATGTGAAGACAGAACTAATAAGAATTGGCTACTGAATAAATGAAAGGGTGAAGGAGAAGGAAGTAAAGAGTGAAGTAAAGAGTAAAGAGGAAGTAAAGAAATGACCCCAAAATTGTGAACCTGGATGACTGGAAGAACCCTTAGCAGAAATAAGAAAGTTAGGGAGAGATAGTTTATAAGGTAATGATAATGAATTCTGTTTTGAACATGTTGAGTCTGAGGTGCCGATGGGCCATGTAGGTGGACACACGTGTCCATCAGGCAGTTGGTAATGTGAGACTAGAGGCCGGTGGATGGATAAGGCTGGATAAGCAGATCTGGAAGTCACTTATTTAGAAATGACAGCTGAAACTATGGGACTTAATAACTTCACTAAGAGCAAGTGTATAGTGAGAGATGATGACTTAAAAAAAGTTAACAAGCCAGTAATGTCACACAAACAAAAAGGAGAACATATACAGAGGATGTAGTCATCATCAGTGTGAAAAGCTGCAGAAAGGTCAGAAAGGATAAAGTAAAAGAAAAATTCAATGGATTTGACAAATAGATCACTGGTAGAGAATAGTATCAATTGAAAAGGATTGGAAACTAGATATTAGGAACTGAAATGTGAATAGGGAGTGAAAAAATAGAGACACTGAGTGTAAATTTTTTTCTAGCTGAATGGAAGCTTATTGAAAGATTATTAATCACTCATAATTACACTGACCAAATAATTACATTCTTAAAGGTTAGTTTATAGGTTCCAAATTTCTAGTAGTCAAAAAGTATATTGTATATAATTTTTGAAAGAGCTCATATACTTACCCATCTGGCTAAGGCTTCTTTAATTGTTGTTGCTTTTGCCTAAAAAAGGAAATTTAAAGTAAGATGTTTTTATTGGTTTCATTTTGTCTAAGCTAATTTGTGATAACTTTAAAAAAAATCAACTTTTTAAAATCCCATTAAAAATATTAACTTATTTTCAGTACTACACATTGATAGTGAGCTATTTACATTTTCTGAAGAGATATCAGGGTGCTTCACTTAAGGATGTTGAAAAAAATGGTCAGGAATTCAGGGTCATAAGTGTTGAACACCATATGTATAAGAAATTTATGACAGAGCAAGTACAGATTTATATACTACCTTGGTTTTTATTGAAATTTGTTTTAAGAACAAATTCTAAAAATGCAAATTCAGCTATTTAGTTAGGCTTCTTAATCTTTAAAAAATGGTGGATACCCACTGATTTTTAAAAATGAAATTTTTAAAATGGCTGTTGTTCAGTTGTTTCAACCATGGTGACTTTGGAGTTTTTTTTGTTTGTTTGTTTGTTTTTGGCATAATTCCAAAGTGGTTTGCAACTTCCTTTTTCAGCTCATTTTTATAGATGAAGAACTAAGGCAAACTTGCCTAGGGTCACACAGCTAGTAAGTGTCTTGAAGCCAGATCTGAACTCAGGAAAAAAGAGATTTCTTGACTGCAAGCCCAGCACACTGTCTACTGTACTACTTTACTGTCCCAGTTTTTAAATAGAGGAGCTCCAAATTTTAAACTCCCTCTATTCTGTTTCCTGAAGTAAAACAAAGAAAATTAAGCCAGACAGAAGATGTAATTTTAAAACATTTCACACTACAATATGAGTATATAATGTTTTTAATTGAATGAATGCTTTGAATCATTATTTGGATATGTGATTAATCTATCTACAAATACTAAATGAACGATTTTTCTATGTAGCACCCATACACACTTCCATAGTTTTTAAGTCATATTTAAAATCATTCTTTTCATTTAAGTGAATTCATTATATATGAACTGACCTTTCCCAAAGTCAAGAGGAGATAATTATATAGTTTATATCAAAGGATCTAAATCAACACTAGCCTAGAACTTTTTCATAAATATCAGATCATCATATGCAAGCCGTATGTACTTGAGTGTGATAAAGCTAATTTTATGCAATATTATAGCATAGAAACTGAGTCATAAGGGATTTGAGAAGTCATCTAATTCAACTGAACAGAAATTCCCTCTATGATATACCCAACAAATAGTTATCAACTTTATAACAGAAGACCTCCAACCTACTTTTAGACTCTAATTTTAGGAACTAATTTAGCTCTAATTTTAAGAAAACAATTTTTTTGTGTTTATCCTGAGCTGAAATTTTTCATTGTTCTCTTCTTGTTCCTAGTGCAGTTCTCTTGGGCCAAAGAGAATAAGTCTAATCTATTTCCTACGTGACCGTGCTTAAAACATTTGAAGGCAGCCATCATGCCAGGGCTAAATACCTCCTTCTTCACCATTCTGGTGGCCTCTTCCGGATACAGATTATCAAATGTCCTTCCTAAAATGTGGTACCCAGAACTAAACACAAAACTCTTGTTGTTAGAGCAGGGCAAAGTACAATGGGACTATCATCTTCCCTGGTCCAAACACTATTCCTCTCTTAAAGTAGCCCTAAGAGTGAACTCGTTTTTACAGTGTTGACTGATACCCAGTGTGTGGTACACTTAGATTTTCAGAAATTTCCATACAAACTGTTGCTAGGCATACCTTCCTTATCCTCTATTTGTACAGTTTGATTTTTGAGCTCAAGCACATGGCTTGCCATTTATCCCCGTTACATTCCATCTTATTAGATTCAACCCAGTGTTCTAGTCTTCGGATATGTCATTGGCCCTGAGGCTCCTATCTTTCCCTTGTTAGCTAACCTTCCCACTGTCATATGTGTAAATGTTAAGTATGCCATCTATGTCTCTATCCAAGTCACTGATAAAAATGTTAAAACACTAAAAGGTCAAAGGCAGGTCCCACTTGCTGAAAACCTCCCTTCAAGCTTTATAAACTATGAGTACTTAATAAATGCCTGTTAAATTGCATTGATCCATACTTTGTGAGGGGGGCAAATGTTTTCCGTTATTTCATTGGTGTAGGAAATGCCTCCATTGGTACAGATCAGTAATTCATCCATAACTTAAATATTGGTTGCCTTAGATGAAAAAAAAACTTTCTAGACCAGACTTTAATTCAATATTTTAAAAATGTCTACTTTGTATTTCATTTAGCTTATAGTTTGGTATGGAAATAGGGTATATAGCTAAGAATCATAATCATCATGATCCCTCATCAGAGGGATATAAAACAAGGCACCATTTACTTTGCATTTAGTCTGTATATACTATGTATGTACACCCTGTATCCCCTGATAGAATCTAAGCTGCTTGAGGACAGGGACTGTCTTTGCATCTCACAGTATCTGGCATATATTATGTAAATCTATAAAATGAGAAGAGTAACTAGATGATATCTAAAGTTTCCTTCAACTCTAAAATCTTCTTATGCTTGAAAAGTGGAGTTGGATGTCAGAAAGGATAGAGGAAACTGAAATTAACTTAAAGCTCTTATTAGTTCAAATTTGACTTAGTCCCATAAGTCATGTCACTATTAAGATATATACTTTAGTTTAATTAAATCAATATTGTGTACAAATGCTAAATTAACTTTCATGTTTGAACTTCAGTACATGCAAATTTTGTCTTTCAAGTTAAAACTAGATAATTTTATACTTAAAGCAAGTCAACATTTTATTTAGGTAAATTAATCTCAATACTGATGTTGTTTAAAAAGTCTTGAATAAAGTTTCTCTAATTAGTTTTCACATATAAGATTATTTCATCAAACAATTCATAATTTTGCCACGCATTTTTCTAATACCTTATACATTAATTGGTCAATCAACATTTGTTGAATGCATGTTAAACTTTGTTTTATTTTTAAGTCAAAATATATATCATTCTAACTGTGCATGAGATTAACATTACCTTCAAAAATGATAGCTAAGAATTTTAGTTATTTTAATGTCTGGTCATTGCCTCCCAAAAACTGACCAGACTAACACCTACCAAATAAAAAGGCTGTGAATAACTTCTGTGAATAAATAAATTTCACTTACACTTTAAAGAGAAAAACTTAGAATGAATGACAACAAACAACAAAAAGATGTACAGCATTATTGGTACTTTCCCCACAAACTTAAAATTCATACATTTTTAACGCCTCCAACCAGGAGGTTGCATGGATGAAATGGGATTGGATTTGGGATTCTGCGGGATTTCACTGGTACCTGGATGTGCTGGTTGTTGTTTAAATTTTATACTACACTTTGTGACCTCATTTGGAGTATTCTTGGCAAAGATAACTGGAGAAGTTTGTCATTTCCTTCTCCAGCTTATTTTATAGATAAGGAAACTGAGACAAACAGGGTTAAGAGACTTGCCCAAGGGACGCACAGCTAACACCTGCCTGAGTTCACCCTCACCCTTGCAATCCTATCCACCCTCCTAGGTGGCTGAGGAGGTCTCAACCAGACCCACCTACGAAAAATTCCAGCCCACTCATCCATTGCCCATATAGGCTGAATAGCAATCATCCTACAAATTAACCCCACTCTCACCATCCCAACCCTTACTATTTATGTCATAGCCACTCTGAATTCAGAACCTGCAGACTCCAGGGCACTTTATCCACTGGACCACTCAGCTGCCTGGGTGTGCTCAAGTCACCTCCAGCTTCTTAGAGCCAAATGTTAAATTTTCAGAGACAGGGGTGTGTTAGAGGCGGATTTAATCGCTGAGAAGATTGTTAAATGTTTCCTGCCAGTATTCCTACCTTGGAAATAAGCAAATTACAAAGTAGGGGGTGATTTAATCTTTCATTGATTGTCTAAACTGAATAAAGCGATGAAGAAAATGTTCATGCAAATACAATTTTTAGGGGAGGGGAAGCTAGAACATTTACCAGCACACCTGAAACTCCCTCAACCAGCCCAGGTTAACATTTATTTTCTCCCTAACTTACAGCCTTGGAGAGCTGTCCGGAGGCAATGAGAGCTTAAATGATTTCCCAGGGCCACAACACAGCACCAGAATCCAGGCTTCGGGAGTGACCCAGCCAGTACTCTGCCCACAAGCCAAGTACTTCTTCACTTTCTGGTTTTACTGATTGCTGTCTTCTTCGGTTTTGCTAGTATGAAGTCTGTCTAGTAGTTCAAAAGGCATCACTTGCTCGAACCTGTTAATTAACTTCCATGACTCACACCCGAGCCAGATAAAAAAAATTTCTTTGGCTAAAATGTATAACTACCGTCCAGAACCTTTTAAGCTTTTAGCTCTGACCGCGTAATTGCAGCAGGAATAGGGAGGGAGGCTCATTTACGGAAAGAGCGGTCATCGCTCTTCTCGCCGCGGGCTCCCTCGCCCTTCCCACCCAGCCAGCCCTTGGCACCGTTGCTGCTTATTCGAGCGCTGAAATTTCCAGAAGAGAACAACTAGCTAACCGCGCCTACTAATAAGCAACAGTCGCGGAGGATGAGCACTTACTGTCCTAAATTTTCTCTGTGGCCGCAACACCGCGCCAACCAGTCAGTACCTATTCTCTTTGGAGAAGCCGGGGTGAGTTTGCGAGGCTGTAAATAAGCAGAACGGCTCGCTGGGGCTCTTGGGTTACCTTGAGGCGGTCAGTGCCCTGTTACTAGGCGAACCAGGGCTCCGCACGGCAGCTGAGACAGACGCAGGCGGCTTTGCAGCAGTGCCGCCCACTGATGGTTCTCACCGTTAATTAGAGATAACAAGTGTGCATTCCCTGCTGCGCCAATCACGTCGGATCCCTCCCCGTCTCTCCGGGGAAGGGCATTCCTCCAGTGCAAGAGGCTGCCTTCCCCTTCTTCTCCGCACCTCCCCTTCGCTCCGTCCCGCTTCTACCCCCGCTCCTTCCTGCGCTCCCCCAGCCCTTGCAAGCCGCAGCCATCCGCCCCAGGCCCCCCCCCCCCCCCCCCCCCCCCCCCCCCCCCCCCCCCCCCCCCCCCCCCCCCCCCCCCCCCCCCCACAGACCCTGCCCTCCCCTTCGTCTCCGACTCCCTGCCCGAGGAATGGTCCTCTACGCTTCTCGCCCACACTTCCCCGCCTCCGCCCCCCGCTCCCCCAACCCCAAGTTAGCCTCCCCAAACCCTGGAGGATACTCACCATTACGCTCCGTTGCTACTGTCACTGCGGCGGTTGCTAGGGCCCAGCTTGGGCCTGGGCGCATGCGTACTTCCCGGAGGTACACACAGACGCGCGCGCGGGCAGCAGCACCACCTTCGCTCTCGGGCGCGCGCGTAGGGCGAGAGGCATTGTGGGATGACTAAAAGGGTCGACTGAATCCTTCCGCTCCGGGCAGCCGGCTGGAAGGAGGCGGGGGAGGTGGAGGGAGGGGGGAGAGGGGGAAGCGGGGGATGTGGCTCTCTATGGTTCTGACGGCCGAACGAGCTGCACTAAGGAGCGCACAACTGTTTCTGGGAAGGCTGGCGAGAGAACTGCGGTAATTCTCTGCAGTTGCTTCCGCTCCGGGCTGCCGCGGGGAATTAGCAGGTGGAGAAGAGTGCTACTGATGCCCTTCGCGTATGCATTTGCTCCTCATAAGTAAATGGATATCTATCTAACCAAGTTTGTCCAAAAGGCCCCCCCCAAAAAAAAAACGTCAGAAAAGAGTAAAAGATCGGAGACTCAAAAGTGGGGGTGGGGAACAGGATACATATAAGAAACATTGTATATGTACCTATCGGGTAGTCACTTTCTCTAGTTTGTCTGACACTTCGGCGCCCTGATTTTTTAATAAATGCTAACTGAGTGAATGTACATACTGGGATGGAGGCCTAGTGAACTAGAGCACAGCATGGGCCCAGATGGGTAAAGTATCTGGTAATTTAAAGATAAAAATTATTAACGATAGGAGGATTCTCTATCCTTGAGTTCATACATTTGATAAGGGGAAAATGACATCTTTGTGTTCAACTACAGTTTGGTTTCTGTGTATTTTATGTTATGAATTCACGTTTTATGTATTTAAAAGTCTCATTTTGAATAGGGGTCCATAGGCACCACTAAGAGGGCAAAAGGGATTAGAAATTGAGAAAAGGATTCTTGTTGAGGCACAGTTGGGACAGTTTGTGCAAAGGCAGGGTGGCTAGAAGTAAAACAACTGGAGAACAGTAAAACTAGGTCAGTTTGACATGAAAAGTGCATGGAGGAGTAATAGAAAGGAAGGCTGGAGCCAGATTCTGGAGGACTTTGAATGCTAAACGGAGGAGTTTGGAATTATACTCTGGAGTCAAGCAGCAGTCACCGAAGCTTCTTGAGCAATAATGACATGGTCAGCAAACCTGTGTTTGAGATTAATTTGGAAGCTGTTGTGAGGAAAGGATTGAGAAATGAGAATAGGACTTTTGGAAAAGGGGAGTAGAACCTACTATGTGTCAGGCACGGTGCTCATCCCTGTGTACAAATAGAATCCCATTTGATTGTCAAAACATTTCTGTCAGGTTGGTGCTATTATTCGACCTATTTTACAGTTGAAGATCAGATTTTCTGACTCCAGCCCCAGGACTCTATCTGCCCTTCTGCTAGCTACTTCATTCACTGTGTCACTGGCTGCCCTTTGAAAGCACAAAGATTAAGTATGAGACCATTACAATAGATGAAATGAGAGATGATGAAGTCCTCAACAAAGGGTGGTGGCAATGTGAGTGGAAGGGAAATAGATGAGACACTGAGATTATGTGGAGGCAGAATGAACAAGACAGTAACAAACCAGAGCTGGGGTATAAAGAGCTGAAAATGGTACTAGGGCTGAAGGATAATGGAGTCCTCAACAGTTTGGGGGTGGGTTGTGTTCTGTTTTCTACTTGTTAATTTCAAAGTATAACTGGGATGCCCAGGTGATGTCTGCAGGCATTTGGTAACATGAGACTGGAGCTCAGTACACTTGTAAGGGCTGTATACAGAGATTTGAGAGTCAGATATCTGCTTGGAGATAATAATTAAGCCCATGGGAGTGGATGAGATCGCTGAGTATACCAAGGAGTAGAGAGGGTCTGGACCTGTGAGCCCAGAATGATACCCATGATTATGGGGAAGAACACAGATGGTGCTTAGCAAATGAGACTGAGAAGGGGTGAAACACCAAGAGGGAGGGAGTAGTTTGCAGCAATAATAATAGTAGCTAGCACTCCAAATTAAATATGTTTAATTCATTTAAGCCTTACAACTCTGTGATATAAGTACTATCATCACCCCCATTTTACAAATGAAGAAACTGAGGTACAGTAAGTAATTTGCTCAGAGTCACACAGCCAGTAAGTATATGAGGTAAGGCCCAGTTGTTTCTGAAGCAAGTCCCATGCTCTAAGCACTGCTCGACCTAACTGCTTCTTACAGTTTTTCCTCATATATGTTAAGCTGAAACTTTCCTGCAGTTTACATTCCTTTAAAAGTTAAATAGAACTAATCTTCTGCTTTCATATAATTCTTCAATTACTTGAAGCCAGCTATTATGTCACTCCTCAATCTTTTCTTTAGGCTAAATATTTTCAGTTCCCATCACAATGCATACTGCACATTTTCTTTTATCTACATGTAGTAATAAAGAACTTACTAGATTTAGATTTAGGAGGCTTGCATTAGAATCCCAGCTATAACACTTAGCACTGCCTCACTTTAGCTCTCTGTCTTAGTTTCCTTATCTGTACAAAATAATTCTTATCTGTATTAGCTATCATTTAGGGTTATGAAGAAAGTACTTTGGAAGCAGGGTTGTCCTGATAAATGTTTAAAATCAGTTTCAGGGGCAGTAAGGAATGTATGTAGGATACATTTTTAAGTTTAATCAACATTAACATTTTCCTTTTCACTTTTTAAAAGTCTAGATCATAATAAATCAAGCCCTGATTTGTAATGTTCACCAATTTCTGCAATGTGAATGCTCATTCCAAAAATTTAACAATCAGCTCTCCAGAGGTGCTTCCAGTACATACTACTGTTTGCTAACCACAAAACACTATATAAAATGATTTGTTTTATTATTCAAACAATCTTATTCATCCAAGAAGAACTGTTAGAATTCTTCCTTTCCCGAAAAACATTCTTCCACCGTTTTATGGTTCTATTTATATCAGGAAATTAATTCTCAAGCAAATCTTCTAAACCGTGTAACATGTTCATGTAATTGAATAATATTTTTAACTGCACTATGGCAAGATCATTGGAATAGGAGTAAAGAGATTTGAGTTCTAGTTCCAGTTCACCCACAAGCAGATAGTATGAGCCTGGACAAATCATTTCAATTCTGAGACTCAGTTTCATTATATGTTAAAGGAAGGGATTTGGGTTAAATAACTCTTTAAATTCTTCATGCTAACTTTCTATGATTCTAGGTTGTCATTTGTTCACAAAATAATGTTATCTTAAGGCTCAGAAACGAATGTTGTTATCTTATTTTTAAGATCTCATTTTACTGTTATCTATTCTTTTCTCATTTGGTACCACAAAGGCTTGTATACAAGCTAAAAGTAATGACTGACCACAAGTAAACTATATAAACTCAGCATATGTTCTTCAGAAATTTATTTGTGTTTGAAAATTAATTTAACAATATTCTGTACACACATTTTAGAGAAACATTTCTGATTTCAAAATTTAAGAACATTTATAAAAAAAAAAAAAGTGATGCTGTGTTCTTTACACCCTTAATATAAACAAATAATTCCACAACATGAAGCTAGATATTCTTGTGTCTTTTTTAAACACCCTAACAAATAAAATTTAAAGTCAAACAGCTCTATTTCTACCTAAAACAACCTTAAAAAAGGAAAATCAGTAGAGTGTAGCAAAGATTTACAATCCTAAAATAGTCAAAATAATTTAAAAGGATTTCACAAATCAGAAAATTCAGAAAAAAAAAAATCTATCCATAGGAAACTTTGAAATACTGCACAAAATAGTGTCCTATGATTGAAAACAGATACAAACAGTGAGAAAAATGATAAATATAAATAAATACAATTTTTAAGTAAGTGCATAGTTTGGATGAGAGGGGAGGTATTTATGAGGTGTAATGGCCTGATTAGAGAAAAAATACTGTTTTGACATACTTTATTTAAAACACACACAACTGAAAAACCTAGCTGTGTGACTAATACCCCTTTTTCAGGATACTTAAAACAGTCAAATTCATTCAAATTAAATTAGAATTAACAGTACATCAAAGTTCAAATGGCAACCTCAGATCATGGCTCTTAGATTTTCAAAGGCACATTTTCCTTTACTGTTGTTTTAGAAAAGAGATTTCAAAAAAATCTGACTTGCCACGTTTCTATTTCTTACATGAATGTAAGAAAGGGCAGTAACTACTCAATCTGCTGAGGTTTCGTTCTCTAATATTAAACATTTTGAAGTGTGGCTTTACTTAAGTAATAATGTTATAAAATGCATTATAGCAATGACTCATACTGGGGATTTAGGGGTAGTTCAACTCACAGTCACAAATCCTCCCATCCCCTCCTCCCAATGAAATGTGTGGACATCAGGGAAAGGAGCCTAAATGAAAACAAAACCAAAGACTTAATTTCCTCCAACCCAAAGCATCAATTCTCCAAAACAAACAAACAAACAAACAAAAAAAAAAAAACATAGGATCAATGGTGATTTAAAAGCAAATCCTTTCTCCACCAATAAATTTAATTTTAAATGTTGGGAGTTACAGGAAGAAAGATTCTGAACCATTAGAAAAGAACAATTTCTGTACTGAAATTGTTTATTTTGGAGGATAATCTAAATTCAATAAACTTTTGAAATTCAAATACATATTAATAAAGACAGAAATGGAGAAGAAAGATGCAATGAATACCGAGACCTATTCTCAGTACTGGACTGCTGTTTGCTGGAGAGACACTTAGATTTTCTAAGTACTTTTTTTAAGATTTGTTGAAATCTTTGCTGATCCTTAAAAAAGTGGGTTCCACAAAACCTAAGGTCAGTGCAGCTGATCTTACAGCTTTATGTTGACATTTACATTGCCAAAGTAAAGTTCTTTATCAAAAATCCAATGCCATGTATTCAATAATAAGATCACATTCAAGTACGTACTCTGGTCAAGAAATTTTTTACAAATATTTCTGTGGCAGATACAGAAGAATATTTTTCTGAGTAAAAAAGAAAATGGAAAAATAGAAAATAGATAAGCCACTGGTGTACAAATTGATTTTTAATGCCCAAAGGGGCCATGATGAAAACTATTTTTGCTCTTTCATTTAATAATCATCTCTCCCTTTGTAATTGAAGCCTCTATCTTCCTCTAGATAAGCCAAATTAAAACCTTATTCAATAGATAGCTTAAGAATAACAGGCTCTGGTAAACACAAAATTGAAATACTTCTGACCCTTCAATCAGTTTCCTTGAACTGCTACCAAAAAAAATAAATAAATACAATTTCCTTAGTAATTTTACATCCCCCCAAAAAACATGTAGATGAATATGAGACCTTAATTTTCATTTTACAAAGCCATACAGATTCAGGCCTTTAACTTCCTTTGAAATCAATTTGTTGCACTGTTTGGGATTCACTTCAACCTAACTTTATGTTTTTATACTTTTCACTCTAGATGCATCTTCAAAAATTCTAAGATCTTCTTCCAAGATTCCTCCTGAGCAATAGCATGAGCTCTGCACTGACCCCCACCCAGAATAGGGACCCCTAGCCACCGATCCAAGGCAACTGGAAAAAAGGGGCTATTGGGTGGATCAATTCGATGACCTGCATTAGGGTAACTCAGAAGAGTGTAATTTTTTTTTCCATGCTCTTCTAAGCGCTTGATTGCCAAGTCAGCATACAAAGAGCTATTCCACTGTTTGTCATCCTCTCCAACCACAAAAAGGAAATGAGAGTTAGCCTTTTCTATGGGGATAAGGCTGTCTCCATAAGCAGGATCCAAGGGGTCTACAAGGGCTTCTTTAACATCATATACTCCTGAGGAAGTGACAGTGATTTTATCCAGGTCAAAGGGAAGCCCTGGAAGGATTACTTGGCCACATTGAAGAGTGGTGCCCGTGTTGGAGATGCACCCATTAATACTGACCACAGCAGCCACATCGGGGAGGAAGGTGGCCATTGAGAAGGCCAGTTCTGCTCCTTTGCCTGATCCAATCACTCCAATTTTGGGACCTTTCACCTTTAAAGAGAAAGAGAAAAAGGGAAAGAGACATAGAGAAGGGGTGGGGGGAGAAAGGAACAAATGTTAATGAATTACAAAGACTACTGTGTATTTATCTTTACTGACTTGCTTAGCCACTGATTTATTATTCACACAGCACACATTTATTTTCCTATTTGTGATTAGTGTTTTCTTCTGCCATACCACTTACCTTTGGGTGATTCTGCACAAATTTAGCAGCCTGAGCAAAATAGTCAAGATTTAAATCTTTCATGATGGGAGGTAGATCTTCAAAAGCAAAATATGGCAAAGCTAAGGTAGCAAAGCCTCGACAAGCAAGAAGACTAGCTCGAAATTCATGTAATCCCCCTTCATCACCGAACATGTCAATCACACCAGGAAATGGACCATCCCCTACAAAAGCAAGGACAAAATGTAAGATGACAATGTTGTTCTTGACTTCATATACAAGAATCTGAAACATTTAAAGGCCAATATTTGCTAAATATGATATTTAGGTATAGCTTCAAGTTCTATTTGTTCTTAATTTACATTTTACTTTGACTTCCATTGGCAAGTACAGGTATTCAAATACGAGAATAAAAACATGAAAAAAAAGGAACATATGAGATAAAATGAAACCAACCTCCTCCAAAGAAATGATAAATTACTGAATTTGTCTATAATTTCCATTATTTACCCATCAAAAGAAATGTCTCTGTTTACTATATCGTAGCAACAAATGTAATGCCAGAGAAACTGAAGCAAGATAGAGATTAGAGAGTTTTTAATATTTTGTTTGAGTTTCTGAGAGGGAGAGATTTTCTGAGGGGGCAGATCAGAATCCATTTGTCCCCCCAGGGCTGAATTGGACTTTTGTCTCAAAGAATTCAGCATTGAATGTGAGATTCCAATGATTTTCATATGGTCTAATGATCAGGGGAAACAAAGGCAAGGGGTGGAATCCAAATACTGGTGAGCTCGGGAATTTCCAGGAAGGGATGATCAATTCGCTTCTGATAGGTTGAGGATCGGACCATAAATTCTTGATAACTTAGGAGAATTTAGGAGCCAGGATGTCTGAAATAAAAGATCTTCCCTTATCTGAGGTTAAACAATTACAGTTTATGATCCTAGAATAGCCAGGTCCAAGTTATAGCAATCCTAATAATCAGGAAGGGGGGGTTGAAACCAGGGGGACTGAGGCAGAACAATTCAGGGAAACTGAGGTGGAACAATTAGGGAAACTGAGGCAGAACACTAAAAGGAAACTGTGGCATAACACAACCACACCTTTTTTTGTTGTTTGCTCTAAGACTTTGTTGCTGTTTCATCTCTATTTTTTTGTCTTTATTTTATCTCTTTATTTGTCTCTCTATTCTTTGGGTTCATTCCCCTCTGGGCTGAATTGACTTCCTAGACTTTCCCTATCAAGTCCCAAAAACCTCTTCACAGTGGAAACTCGCTGCATCCCTGCAGCTTCTGACTGGCTGGTTCCTCCCAGAACTTGCATTTTTAAAGTAAGATGCCTGCTCAAGTCATGTATTTCTTCCTCTCTTGAACCACACTAGTCTCTCTAGAGGTTCTCTCCTCTGCTCCTACATCAGTACCTTCCTTTATCTCTCACCTTTTCTTCTCCCAATCCCCACCTTTTCAGCTTCTTTTAATATGCTGCCTTCCCCTATTAGAATGTAAGCCCCTTTAAGGGAGGTACCTATCTTTCTTTCATCTTGTATGTATATTCCCAGACATTAGCACTGTACCAGGCACTTAAGAAGCACTTAATTGTTTGATGATTGGACCTGATTCTGTTCTCTTCACTCCAGATAATTTTATATAGCTATTTATATATGCCCTTTAAAATTCTTCATAGTTATAATCTTGGGGTGGGGGGAAGAATAGGGAGTAGGTTCTATAATTTTATTATTTTATACCAGAGGTGTCAAATACACACTCCACAGACCTTGTTATTTTCTAAGTCATCACAATCCTTATGGACAGTTTAATATTTTCTATTTCTGAGTTTGACACTGCTGGTGTCCACTGAAAACTTCCCATAAGGAAACCCCTTCAATGCAAATCTCTGATTTCCAGTCTTGCAGAGCTGTTCTGAGGTACATAAACAGATTAAATGATTTGTCTAGGGTCACAGAGTCAGTATGTATCAGAAGCAGATGTTGAACCCAGCCTCTCTTGCTAGTACAATATAATGCCTCATAACTTCTTATGACATAATAATATTCTATTGTATTCACATACCACCATCTGTTCAGCCTGATCTAATGTAAAATGTTTCTGAACTAAAAGCCAATCCTTTATTGATAAACACTTAGTACATTTCCAATTTTTTGACATCACAAATACGTTAAACATGTCAAGAACGTCTTTGGAAATTGATGTCTCCCTGTCAATAATATCCTTGGGATATATTCTCTACCGCAGAGAGATATTCTCTATCTCTATGAATCAAAGAATATGCTTACTCCTAATTCTATCATACCATACTGCTTCTGATTTCCAAAGCGGACCAATTCACAATCCTACTAGCACAGCAATATCAGGCCTGTTTTACCCCAGCATTACCAGTTGTCATCTTTTATCTTGTCAATTTGGGGCTCTGGTAGCTCAGAGTTGCTTTAATTTGTATCTCTGATTAGGGATTTTGAATATTTTTTCATGAAACTGTTGATAGCTTACATTCCTTTAGAGAACTGTCTACTTGACAACTTATCAACTATAAAATAGTTCATGCTGTCAAGTGTCAATTCTTTATATATTCTGAATGTCACATTTGTTTTCAAACATTTAATGCAATAATTTCACCTATGTTTCATTCTTTGATTCTAGATTTATGGTTTATATTTTATAAAAAAGCTTTTTATTTTTATGCAATCAAATTAAAGTATTTCTTCCCATAATTTTCTGAGTCACAATTTAAAAACTTATCTCCTTCCCAAAACTGTGAAAGTTTTAATCATCTCCTGTTTTCTAGCTTTTTACAATGTTTAAAAAACTATGTTACTGGTATATATGTGGGTGTGTGGGAGTGTGTTGATCAGGTCTCTTCTAAATGTTTGCTAATAACTTTTGCGGAATAGTGACTATTTCCTCCAGTGATTTGTGATTCAAGTATACCGAGTATTTTACCATCTAAATCTAGCTCTAATTCATTACTAGCTAATCTATTCATTAATCTGTTAATCTATTTTGTAAAATTACATATTGTATATGTTGTGTAAGTTGAAATCTAAGATGCAAGGTCCCAATTCTTCCTTTTTCTTTTAAATGATTGATTTCCCTCTGATATTCTGGACTTTTTGCTTGTCCATATGAATTATTATTATTTTTTTACATTTTCAATTTTCATGGCATATGATTACATGTGCTACATGTTGTTTTTCTTTTTTACTATTCTTCACCATTCAATTAAGGGTTTTTTGTTCTCATTTTTTAAAAATTTCAGTAATTTGATTTTCTTTTCTCTTATTTGGTTAATTGGTTAAATCATGTGGCTAATGATTTGCCCTAGACTTTTAAAAATTAATTTATTTTAATTTAGTTGTATGTGGTTTGCTTTCAAGTCTTTTGTCTAAGTGATAACTTCTGTTAAGTTTATTTTAGTTGCATTAATATTGATTTTCTCATTTTAAAAACTGAACTTATCTCATTAACCTTCTCTTTTTTTCTTTTGTTAGTATAAATATATAAATTTGCCTCTAAGAATTACTTTTGCTGCAACCCATAAATTTTGGAATGTTACATTATTATATTATGAAGAAGAATCATGGATTATTATGAGCAGTATTGCCTCATAAAGGAGAGAGAAGCACTAGAAGATAAAATAATCCTAAAGAAAACTTAGCAAGATAACTAAAGAAGTAAAGTCATCCCAAGGGCATTTAAGGAGAAAATCAGAAAAAGGGCTACAAACAGAAGAAATATGGTAAAGATTTGCAAAATTTATCACAAGAAATTAAAGATTAGACCTTAAAATCATTGTCCTTAACATTTATGGAGAAAGCAGAAATTATACAAGAGAACAAAAATGGGGGGAGGGGAAATCTAAATTAAATGAAATATAGAGAGAACAGATCCCAAGCTATAAATCTGTGGTGTCAAACTCAGAAATAGGGACCACTAAACTACATATAAGGATGCCTGTTGGACATATAATTCACTTAGAAAACCACATGTTAATATTATCTATGTTTTATTGTATTTTTATTTGTTTTGTTAAATATTTCCCAATGATTATTTTTACTTAAGCAGCACTTGGGAGTATTAGAGGCCATAATGCTATCTCTGTTTGATATGTACTAAAGATATGGACTGTGAGGGTCCAGAGGTACCAATGTGGAAGATAACAGATGTGGACATTTTTGATATCAAAAAGATGACCAAGAAAACACCAACCAACTACCAATCTTTTCCATTAAAATAAAATTCTTATGAAGGTAATATGATTATATAAATTTAAGGCATCTTGATGAGGGCATTTTGCAAATGCCCAATATTACTACTCCTCATGCTCCTCGTTCTAGCTTTATTCTCACCAGATTTGCTTGGAGACCTGGACAACTTCTGACCAGCCAATCCACTAAACACCCCTCCTTACATCAAACCAGAGTGGTACTTCCTATTTCCATATGAAATTCTCCGCTCTTTTGTAAATGATATTCAATAATGCACTACATCATTACCATCTAACAATTGCCTGAAAGATATAAAATAACTGTTTGCTGCAATTTTTCCTGAAGTTTTGCCTCTTCCCCTTTTTTGTTTTAGAGAATGAGTATCCCAACGAGGGAAGAAATGTGGTGGCCACTCACTAAATTAATGTTGACTTGATGTTTTCCTATGATTTTTGGTTATTAGAAGGACAGCAGCAGAATATATATACTAAAATTCTAAATATAAGGCAAATTCTTCTAGTTTGTCTTTCAAACACAATTTCACTCAACTTTTCACACACACATTTAAACTATCGAGAACATTATCAATATAATAATCAACAATAGCATATGCAACAATTTACACACATAACAATTTTCCCTTTTAATTGACACAGCTGCAAATTGCAATAATCTTTCTGGGATTCTGTCTAGCCCGAGTAACACTGGTGATATTTCACCCCTACTCAGATAAAAAAAAAATTCTTTTAAAACTAAATTACTCCTAGTTTACTTGTATAGAAAATTTCACAATCTAAAGTATGACTTACTTTGACTTCCAGTAAATTATGTTCCAGCTCTCCCCACTATTCCCTTCTCCCCAGTTAATAATTCTGGAAGAAATAGAGTAGAGTACCTTATGGTAGGTGATGCTTTTTTGGCTAACCTTTGAAATTCTCTCTTTACAGGTGAATAACAAATACTGGTGAACTAAATGTGGCATTTCTCTTTAAGACATCTAGTGATTTCTATAGG
This sequence comes from Sarcophilus harrisii, assembly GCF_902635505.1. Taxonomy (NCBI): domain Eukaryota; kingdom Metazoa; phylum Chordata; class Mammalia; order Dasyuromorphia; family Dasyuridae; genus Sarcophilus; species Sarcophilus harrisii. The sequence continues at coordinate 307,163,862 of NC_045427.1, forward strand.
TCTGATTTGGGCAAATTTTCTTGATCAATGTCCTTCTTAATGGTGATTAGATTCTGTATTTTTCCCAATAAACCCATAATTTTCAGAACTCTGAGCTCCATCTTCCAGAGCTATTATCTTTACTTGTAGTGTTTTCTACTTTCAAATTCTATTAGATTATGTTCTTTGATCTGGTTTTGGTGCATTTTCCAACCTGAGATTTTTATTTCCCACCGATTCCATCCTTCATTCCAATTTTCCACCACCTTAACTTTTATAAGTTTGACTTTTTCCCTCTTTACTGATAACATATCTCATTAGAGAGACCAAATGTTACTTTATTGACAATAGATGATTCTTCATTTCCTTCAAAGCACTTACAATTCAGTCTGTTGTGTTTTAGGTTAGGTTCAGCTTCATATCTAGGGTAACTGTTGAAACTATTTTTTTCTGATGACTTCTCTTTAGACCTTCTAACTTATAAAATTTTTAATCATATTGGAGTTTCTTTCTGATGTTTAGTCATTCCTTAGTTCTCTGAAAAGATATTCTCTATGAAGGCCCTTTACTCTCCATCTTTGCTCTCCTTTCCCTTATGTATTGTGACTACCAGGGGTTAAGGGAAAGAATGGAGGAATGAAAAGATAAGTTCTATGCTCTCTCTCCACCTTCTTGCTAGAACATCACAATCTTAAACATTTGTTTTCAATCTCTATTTTGATTGGAAGGAATTCTGACTGAAATAAATACTTTACTTGAAGTTATTATGAGAGAAAGCATTTTAAAAGCCATTTAAAAATTCCTAGTTTTATATAAGATATGAAAGGCTAGGGGCAGTTAGGTGACGGAATGGAGAGAGCACCAGCCCTTAAGTCAGGAGGACCCAGTTCAAATCTGGTCTTAGACCAGACTCTGGGCAAGTCACTTAACCCCAAATGCCTCAGGGGAAAAAAAAATGTGAAAGGCTGTGTAAACAAATCATTTTTTTTTTTTTAGAGCATGTCATTTAACTGCAATTTACCTTCATTTCTTCACCTAGCAAATGGCATCTACCTACCAAGATTGTTATGAAGATAAAATGAGATATTTGTAGTATATTATTATAGAACCACATAATTAAAAGAAAAAAAAAAAAAAGACATAGTCCCCCAAATCAATGGAGTGAAAGATGTGCCAAAAATCTCTACACATTCTATTCACAGGATCACAGATTTAGAATTGAAAGGGATTTTGGGGGATCATCCAATCCAGTAATTCTCAAAGGGTATGCCTCAAAACTTCCCTATACCCTGAGCCCTCCATATCCTGGAGCTCTGAAGAACTGCCTGTTTTTCCCAGTTTGGTATCAAAAAAAGTCACAATAGCAGCTTTTGATTAGAGGTCTGAAGTAACAAAAAAGAAGTGGAGTGGAGGAGAGGAGTTAATGATAGTAATAGCAGCTAGCATTTATGTAGCAACTATCTGTGCAAATGTTATCTCATCTGATCCTCACAACAGCCCTGGGAGGTGGCTACTATTATGATCTCCATTTACAGTTGAGGAAACTGAGGAAACCAGCAAGTGACTTGCCCAACATCATACTGGTAGGGCTAAATTTGAGTTCAGGTCTTGACTGCAGGCCCACTGTTCTATCCAGTGAAACATCTTGCTGACTCTTAGGAGACTCAGGGAATCCCAAGTTCTGGATAGCAGGTCTGGAACCCTTCCTTGTTGCCAACTTAAACATAGTGTACCGCAATTTCTCACAGCAAAAAACGTTGTGCTGTGAGCAGAAAAAAAGTCTGAGAATTGGATCTACTTCAATCCTTTCATTTTACAAATGTGGAAAGAGGCCCAGAGAAGTCCAGCAGGCATTATGGAAAAAAACTAGGATTTTAACTTAGGTCCTTAAAACTCCAAATTCAATGCGTTTTTTTTTTTTGTTTTTTTTTTTTAAGGAATTAAACAGTATGCCAAAGAAAAAGACTTAATTATTTTCTGAACTGTTAGATTTAATGTTATGTAAATGTCACATGCAGAATGGTAGTGCCTGGAATGCATGATAGACCTGGTTTTAAAATAGCTGAGACAGAATCCTGGCTTTGACATTCATTCACTAACACTGTGACCTGGAATAAATAACTTAATTACAATTTCCTTGTCTGTGAAATGAAGGAATTCAATCAGATGACCTCTAAAGATCCTTTTCAACTCAATATATTTTTGACCAACTGGAGTGCAAGCCTCTTGTTTCCAAATTCTTTCTGGTGAAAACAGAATAAATTTGTATGGCTAATCCCTTTTCTGCCCTCTAGCCCTGGAGTCACAAGTTATTTAATAATTTAATCAGAGACCTAGAGGCAAGCTCCCAAGTGACCACCTCCTCCTCCCCATTTTGATTTCAGTTCAGAATAAATAGGCTAAAAGACAGGCCAGCTAATTTCAGTTCATTCTCCTCTCAGCCTATTAGAATTCCTAGATTCTTTCAGGTTCAGTTTAGACACCATGTCCCTCTGGAAGCCTTTCTTGATTCTCCCAATTCTTAGCCTGTTCTCCTCCTTAAATAACTGTGTAAATGGTGGTGTAGTGGATAGAGCACTGGACCTGGAATCAGCACTACCAGAGTTCAAATCTGACCTCAGCCAGCTCCAATTCTCAATGTGTAAAACAGGGATAAGAATAGCACCTATTTCCTAGGTAAGCGAATGGAGAAAATACCTAGGAGATAGGTGCTATTATTTATTCTATTATTTTGTGAAAATCACCTGGAACTCCCCTCTGAACAATGACTTCCTCGGCTAAAATCCTGACTTCTACCTGAAGCCTTCTCCACTCCTCTTAATTCCAGTGCTTTCCCTCTGCTAATCATTTCCTATTTATCCTAGGTATGTGTGTGTGTATACATACATACATACATATATCTATATATATGTAAATATATATAGATATATGTAGATCCGAGTATACTGTCTCCCTTGTTGGACTGTAAGCTTAAAACAGGAACAATCTTCTGCCTCTTTGCATTCTTAACATTCAGCACAATGCCTGGCCCATAGTATTGCCCAATAAATGTTTACTAATTGGTTTCCCTCTTTTATTGATTTCCTATTATTCCAGCAAATAGCTTGCTTTAAATACATTTGCATGTCTCCCCTCTGTAAGCACCTTGAGGACAGAGACCGTCTGGCTTCTTTAACTATCTCCAGAACTTAATACACAGTGTCTGGCCCTATAACAGGTGCATAACATTTCCTGATTTGCTTTCTCTTTTAATTATTTTCCAGCTTGTATACAGCTTGCTTTGTATATATTCAAAGGTTGTCTCCTCCATTCGGCTATAAGGTCCTTGGGTGCAAAGCTGTCTTACTTTCTAGAGCACTTCTCACAGTATCTGAGAAGCAGCGGGAGTGAAATTTAAGAGATGCTTACTGACTGGTTTTTCCATTTTTAATATTTCTTATCTACCCAATATGTAAGCCAGCACACGGCAGGCACTTAATAAACACTGATTAGTATTTGTAATGTGACCTTTGGAAAGCTTTAAAGGTTCTATAACTAACTATACAAAGCACCTCGAGGGCAGGAGTCCCTAAATCACTGCACCCAGAAAATGTGTGCTCACTCGGACTGCACCTCGGCGGGGTTTCCGGGAGCCCTGCTGCGCCATTCCCTACCAGAAGAAAACGCCGCTCCCTGCTGGAGAGAAGGGTGACTGAGGAAGCAAGGTCTCACGCACCTGGGGGCAGGAAGAAGGACCCTCGCACCGTGCCCTCGCGGACCCTGATGGCCCGGATCTCGGGGGTGGCATACCAGCGCTCCACCCTGGCCGAGGCCAGCACCTGGCCCAGCAGCAGCCCGGTCTGGTTGTGCGCCTGGTGCACGGTCACCTCGAGCTTGAGAGGCTTCTTGAGCACGCTCCGCTGCACCATGCGGATATAGGGGTTCTCCATGCCGGCCGGGGTCAGGCTCCACATCAGCCCCATGGGCTCCACGCCCGTGTAGTCGCCTCCCTGGGAGGGGTCCTTGGTCAGGTCCAGCGCCCCGATGTTGTCGGCCTCGTAATGGGCGCACGACTGGAAGAGGCGGCCGTAGTAGCTGACGGCCAGTGCCCGCACCGTCACGGGCTCGCCGGGGCTCAAGCCCTGCACCTGGATGTGCAGGGGCTCGTCCGCCAGGCCCACCGGGGGCGACACGCTCAGCGTCACGCCCTTCTGGGCGCCGCTCGGGGACGCCGAGAGGCCCCGGAGCGGCTGGCGCCCGAAGCCCGAGCAGGCTCGGAACGCGGCCCCGGCCGACCGCCACATGCTGCTGCCGGCTGGTGACGGGCGCCTGGAATTGACAGGACCCCGGCACGCACGCACGCACGAGAGACACGGCCGCCGCTGTGAGGAGGGCGCCCAAGGAGGACAGACACGGCCTGGTGCGCAGGCAAGCTGTAGCGCCGCCCCACCTGCCGGGGCTGGGATATGGTACTGCAGCACCGCCCCCCCCCACCCCCTACCCCGCCCTCGGCCGGTTCCCCGGCTCGGCGCGTGCGCCCCTTCCCTTCGGGGCTGCTGCTCCGGCAGCTGAACAGGGTCAGCCTGGGGAGAGGAGCTGAGGGAGGGAGTTCCCGGGTTAAGGGAAGGGCCGCGTCTCGGGGGCTTCCAGCATCAAAGCAAGACTTGGGAAAGCATCTCTTCCAACCCCTTTCATGTAACATTGGTAGAAACCTGAAGCAGTAGCATGCTCAAGGTCATAGATGCTACATTGACAGGAGTCACTTGGGGGGGGAGGGGGAGGGTCCTTCATTTTCATGAAATATGTTTAGTGATAAAATTATGAAAGACTTAAAATTATCAATAGGACTTCAAGTATCTTTTAAATTAGAAGCCGAGGTACCTTTAAATTTTTGTATTCTACCCAGTAGGGATTAACTTTAGATTGGGACTTTTAAAAAGTGAGTAGTCCATATTACCAGGGAATTGTCGCCTTGCAAATAGGCTTTGGCTAAATCTAGTATGAATTTTGCGCATTCTGTTTCAACAAGTGGCTACATCCATTATTCAGTATCTTCCCAAAAGCTATCATTGAACACTCCCCTCCTTCCAACACACACAGACACTCAAAGAAAATGTCCCAGGACAAATGTTGAACTCAGGAAGATGTCTCCCTGACTTCCTGCACTCTAACCACTAGCCGGCCTAGCTGCCCTAGCTTGGGACAGGGTCTGCATTTATTCATTGTTATTTCCCCATGAGCTTGTAAGCTCCCAGAGGTCAGGGACTGCCTTTTACCTCTATCTCCAGCCAGCTAGCACCGAAGGCACTTAATAAATGTTGGTTGAGTGTTGTCTCCAGGGGTATCTCTTGGAGTTTTTCCGATCCCCAGCACTCAGCACAGTGGCATATTGTAGGAGCTTAATGAATGTTGATTGATTGATTGATGGATGGAGGCTGGGAATGAAAAGCAAGAAGAGAAGCAAGTTGCAAGTTCCTCTCTTGAGGAAGGCAGAAATTTAGTCGTGTGGCTTCCCCTCCATTCCGATACAAGTAAAAGGAGTCTGTAATTTGGGGATGTAAAAATGTTTTTTGGATGTAAGTGGGGCCTTCAGTAAAACTCAGGGTGTCCATGAGGGGACACTTCCAGTCCTAATTATATTAAACTCAGGAGGTTGCATGAAGGTTGCTTCCTTCATGGCTCTTCAAGAGCTGATTCTGTTATGCTCCTCAAACTATATAATTAAGTTCGTCTTTACCTCCAGAAATGTTCCCAGGGGTCAAGTCCTGTTTTTCACTGAAAGTGCTTTTTTAATGCTGACTCCACTGTCTTGTGTTTAGAAGGCAACTGAGTGGAAGGTGAACCTAAGGTCATCACACTCCCCAGAGAAATAGAAAGTGCTAGGGCTGCATCCACAGGGTCCTCAAGCAACTTAGCCCTTTGTTCAGCAACCAACAGGTTTATAATTTTTAAAAATTAAACTTTATAGTTTGTACAAAGATTTACTCTTCCTTCAATGCCCAGCTAGATAGATTGATAAGGCAGGGGCTCTAAAATGAAGTCATGTAAAAGATATTTTCTGTTGCTGATGTTTGTACCAATTAAAAAATACAAAAAGGCAGCCTAAAAGGGAAGTATGATTTTATCAAATGTAAAAATAATTTTCATGTTCAATATTTGATTTTTCTTTCTTATTCATGACATTCTGGTTAAAATAAAGAGAAAAATAGAAGGAAACAAAGGAGCTAGTAAAAATGAGACCAAGGAGAAAACAAAACTCTTCAAAGTTTTGATTACGCACCCCAACAAATTTCCATATTGTTGTGGCTCTTATTTGATCTTCCTTTTCAAAGATGACCATCATGGATGATGTCTTCATTCACTTGGATTTCAGTGAGGCAGAGTGGCCCAGTCATCAGCTTCACTCATCAAATAACAATGGCAAGACTCAAGTCAGGAAATCTAGTAATGGCCCTGGGGATACACTAGATAACTTTTGCCTTCTTCAATACTTTAAGCACTCCACAATGCCTATTTCAGCAGTCTTCATGGCAGTTGGAACAAATTGTTTTCATCTGCCTATTCCATTGGGGAAAAGTCTTCACATGCTTGGCATAGACACCCCACTAACTCACCATGGGTTTAAGGACTGTTGGTTACCCTCAAGCTAGTTTAGATTAATGAACATAGGTAAAATATCTGAGTCTGCTGAGATTTTGTTTACTGCTTCTTGCTACAGCTTCTTGGAGTTAAAGGTGAGTTGAGTGTCAGACACCAAAAGTGATAAGCAGCTCTGAAAAGGGCTGAACAAGCCCTCACACCAGAGGTGGTCTTGCCTAAACATCCTGAGGTGTGTGTGTGTGTATATATATATATATATATATATATATATATATATATATATACATATATATGTATATATATATATGCATTTATATGCATATACATAATTCTTTATTTGTTGCTTATATATAGGTATTACTGAACCTTCTTCATTGCTGGAGAGTGATTGTTCATTCCTCTCTACCAGAATGGAGGCAAAGTTATCAAGAGTTTGTAAGAACCAACAAAAAAAAGAGATTTTAAAAAATACTTGATTTTTCAGTTGTTAAGGAACCATGGGAAATCATTGAAAAAGGGAATGATGGCCAGAACTTGCCTTGTGGCAGCAGTGAGGAGGTGGGATTGGAGTGGGAAGAGACTAGAGGAAACCAATTAGGAGAGTATTGTTAGAATCTCACCAATATGGTATAAGGGTCTGACTGGTGGCTTATCCAAATGGAGCAAAAAGAATGGATGGGATAGATGTTGTAGAAGCAGAATCAGCAAGGCTTGGCAACTAATTGAATATGTGGAGCAAAGGGAATAGGAGTCAAGGACAATACAGAGTTTTCAGAACTGGATGAGCCAAAGGAGAGCATGGCTCCCTGTTTTAGGAAAGTTTATAAGTAGATTTTGAGATAGCAAATGAGATTGGTGAGGCATATCACAATCCATACCTTCTCAAGTAGTTTGTGCTGCTTGTTCTGTCGGATCAAAAACCGACAGTGGGATAGGGTTCGTAGTCACCGAGATAGTGGGGTATATACCTGGAAGAGAATGTGCACAGCCATTGTAAAAGGCACAGTGGGAAAAGTGTTAGATCATAATAGGTAAAGGGCAGGGGTTGAGTTAGAAACAAACCTCCCTACCTCACAGAGAGGAATTTTGGCCACCTCAGTCCTCTATTTGACTATCTCTTGGCTTTATTCCCCAACTAATTGGGTGAAGAAGGATTGCTTTGGAAACCACTGAAATAGCAGTTAGAAATGGGAAGAAGGGAAGGACAGAAAAAAGAGCACAGGTGAAAACGTTAAGAAAACAGTTACATCCCTCCCCCCCCAAAAAAGGGATATGTGGAATCTAGACCAAGGCTGAGTGTGTCACAGAAACTGATAGATTACTAAGAAACAGCAAGTTCAGATTTGTAATGATCCAAAAAAGAATGTGCTCTTTGACTTGAGTCAATAGATAAATCACTTTCAAATTCCTGAAAACTCTCATCTAAAGTATTAATTATAAAATGTGAAAATCATAATAAATTGTTTTTCCTTAATCCTAGAATAATTACTTCATTGATTACAATTAAGTCAATTAATAACCAGCAAACATTTTCTTTGTTCAGAATCCTGTTCTTGGTGCTACATTTAAGAGACATATAAGCCAGAACAACCATAGGATGTCAAACTGATCTCAAGGATTAGAAAGATTATAATTTACTTTCTATCAAAGAGTCTGAGCTGGAGAAGACTTTATTGGCCATAAATCTGAATTCATTCATTTTATTAATGAGGAAACTGCAACCCCCCAAATTAAGTGATCTATCCAAAATTACAGAAATACTTAGGGACAGCAAATTTAAGCTCTTCATTTTACTGATGAGGAAAATGGGGCCCAGGTGGATCAAGTGGGTCACCCAAAGTCACAATTATAACATATGGTAGGCCTCCAGGTCCAACAAGATGGAAGACCAAAAATACTCAAAAAACTCTGCAAAAGAGATAGAACAAGTAAGCTGTTTCCATAAGCCAACACACCAAGGAGCCTAATAGACTAACAACCTTGTGAATTAATAGTAGAGTACCCTATTTCCTAATTTGCACACTAAGTATCAGTACCCCTGTGCATGACTGCAGGACTAACTGAGCAATTTCCTTACTATCATATCCTTCCCCTCTCTTCACCCTACTAGTCTGTGACCACCACTTGTGGAAGAGGGGGTTTAATAAGGCTTGGGGCAGAAGTGGTCATTCAAAGAATGAAATAAAGAGGAGGAATTGAGAGGGGCCAGCATGTATATCTGAGGACTGCACTAGGGATGAAGGAAAATGTGAGAAATACTGAAAAGTTGGGTTTCCACAGAGTGGCACAAGCTCAGAGTTACTGTAGGGTAGTGGGTACCACTGACCAAGAGGTTTTCACAATGTGAGAATTAAGGAAAGTTAAGATTCCACAGAATAATTAAGTTTCAATCTTAGAAGCCTTGAGCAAACAAGGAACTGGGGAGCTAGGAAGGTACAGGTCGATTCAGCCAATCAGAAAGTCTTGTGGATTTTGAGAAAATCATAAACTTAAAATAGAAGTTCGGATCAGGGACCTGACTTGACCAAATCAGGATTGTGCCTGCTTGATAGGCTAATTGAATATTAAATAACATACCCAGTAGGAGGAGTTTTCTGCCATTTTTGAATATGGGATGTATGACAAGGGAGGGGAGACATGCTTATACATATTTAAGGGAAACATATAGTAAATGTATTACAAAAATTGTCACCTTGAAAGGAATGGACCAATCCATTCTCTGAAGGGAGGGGCTGTGCCGAGCTAACAAAATAAAGCTTCTCCCACTTCTGTATCCAGGGCTCCCTCTTCCTGAAGAGGAGTGGGCCCCGCTTCTTGCCAGAAACGTTAAGATGATTCCTTAAGATTCTTCTTTAATAAAATGTTCTCGATATCCTATTTTCAGTGTCAAGAGTATATTTCTAACAAAACTAAGAACCCTGTGCATAGAAACCCATCAAGTTATGTCTGAATGTCAAGAGAAAAATCAGAATCATAAAACAGACTAAAAAGCTCCAAATGGCAGAATTCATGGCCTGCACAGAAGAAATAATTAGCAGAATAGAAAAACTCAACTCTGTGATGACAAGTCTCTGCAAAGTAGTGAAAGAGAAAATAGCTTATTGAAAAGACAAACATATGAAATGAAAACAGTTTGGAAGAAAGGAGTAGTGATAAAAGAACATGGGATATCTGAGTAAAACACATCATTCTCGAAAAAAAGGATATATAAATAAGTAAGAGCTAGAATTTGAACCAAGACCGAAGTTCAAATTTGAGCTCGGAAGTCAGCATGGCATAAATGGGAGCTATTTTCATTGCTATTGTTTATTTCTAAGGGAATCTAAAGGTAATACTCATTGGATCTCAAAACACAAAGCAATGAAAATAGAAAGACAAAATGACAAGTAGAAATGATTTGAACTGAGAATCAGGAGACTTTAAAAAATATTTCCTACTCTTTCTAAGCATTTGCTTCGTCATTAAAATAAAAGTTCAATTCAACAAATTAAATTCATTTTAATAAACATTGGGTATAAAGTGATAAAAGAATAAGCTTTTAGTGCTGAAAGCTATTCATCTAACTAGACTGGTACTGGTATCAGTGAGTTGACATTTTACACATGTAACTTGCAAGTTAAAAAAAAGCATTTTGACTCTAGATCACATGTCATTGAGCTATTACCCTGTTCACATGAGATATATTTTCCTTTTCTGAGGCCTTGTCAGATTACTATCAGAATAAAGTAAAAACAATATTTCAATATTCTAGCATGACTTCTTATTCCATTGCATTGTTAGAATACAAGGTAATGATCTTTCTGATCAGAAATTACTCAGCCAGAAACGAGCAGGGCCAGGAGATCATTATATACTTCAACAACAATACTATATGATGACCAGTTCTGATGGACCTGGCCATCCTTAACAATGAGATGAACCAATTCAGTTCCAATGGAGCAGTAATGAACTGAACCAGCTACACCCAGCGAAAGAACTCTGGGAAATGACTAAGAACCATTATATTGAATTCCCAATCCTTATATTTTTGCCCACTTGCATTTTTGATTCCCTTCACAAGCTAATTGTACAATATTTCAGAGTCTGATTCTTCTTATACAGCAAAATAACGGTTTGGTCATGTATACTTATTGTGTATCTAATTTACACTTTAATATATTTAACATCTACTGGTCATCCTGCCATCTTGAGGAAGGGGTGGGGGGAAGAAGGGGAAAAATTGGAACAAGAGGTTTGGCAATTGTCAATGCTGTAAAGTTACCCATACATATAACTTGTAAATAAAAGGCTATTAAAATAAAAAAATAAATTACTCAGCCAGTAAAAATCAACTATTTGTTGTTCTTATTTGTTGGCTGAAGGTGCCTGTAAGCCCCTGCCTTTTCTTTCATTTCTGGGTATAGATGTGATTAGAAAATGCGTTTCCTTTTTCTGATTCCAAATGCAGGGTTTATTCTGTTTTACCACCTAGCCCAGAGCAATCAAGTGATGTTATGTAGAAAGGAGGACCAAAGAGGACCATGATGTTAGTAACCTCAAGTATACAGAATGAGGTCATCAGGGAAGAAAGGATGAATGGACCCCTAGTAAGAGGGAAGGATGACTGATAGAAAAGCACCAGCTGTGCTGATGTCCTTGTAGTACCAGAAGCAATCAAGGAAGGCCCCCAGGGTAGATCCCTTGTACTGAATTTATAGAAGAACAAGACTTTTCAAGGGGATGGATGAATTGTGATCTGAATCTCAAGTAGGGACTACCTACATGAATGATATCAGAGCAGTATTTGAGTACATTTGAAGAAGGCAATGACATCATATTGAAAGGCCAGCTTTATTTTCCTCTGCCTATTTTGTTGATACAAATATCAAGAAAACATTGGATTGTTGTGGGTTTTTTTACACACATTTTTATATACATTTTTATTTCATTAAATATTTCCCAATTACATATAAAAATTTTAACATTCATTTAAAAAAAATATTGAGTTTCAAATTCTTTCCATCCCTCCTGACCCTTACTTAGTCAAGTTCTACAAAACATATTTTCACATGAGCCATATTGTAAAAGAAAATACAAACAAAATAAAGTAAAAAAGTATGCTTCAATCTCCACTGTTAACCAATTCTTTCTCTGTATGTAGATAGCATTTTTCAATATAAATCCTTTGGAATTCTCTTAAATCATCGTTTTAATCAGAGTAGCTAAATCTTTCACATTCAATTATTTTTACAGATTGTTTTAATGGCTCCCTCTTGAAATTACCTGATATTTAGTTGATTTTACACACACACACACACACACACACACACACACATTACACTGCTTCAGGGCAAAGACTATTTAATTTTGGTCTTCAGTGCCTCCCACAATGTCTAGTACATAATATCAAACCTTAATTTAAGGTACATTGTTTAAAGGCCTCCATGGACATAAACTTAAATGAGTATTAAAAATTCTCATGTGAAGAGGACACTAGAAAAACTCTGTTCCAAATATGGAATGGAAGTCTGATGCATAACTGCTAAATTAAATGTAATTTCTTTCAAATAAAAATATTCTGTCCTTAAGTACCAAAAAGTAATAATAATTAGCACTTCTGAATATACAGAATAATAAGACTCTTGGTGGAAAATTGATTACTCTGCGATCGTTACATGCAGTAAAAAGTTGACAGAAGCTTGGGAGCAAATATTCTTGCACTTGCTTCAGGAAAGGATACACTTAGTTCCAGGAACCTCTTCTGAAGAAGACCTTGAAGCCAATGTATCTGGTCAAAAGCATGAGAACAAAAGTCTTTCTTCTCCTAAGCTCTAGACACATTGCTTCACACAGTGATCATCAAATAATCATTCATCACTAATGGGAAGAACCTTATGCATGTGGACTTGAACCCCAAGTTACAAGTTACAGAAAAGAAAGGTGAATGCATATAAATCCTCAAATCTCTATTATATACAGCTTGCTTTTTTTAAACATTTATTTTTAATAATAAATTCAACATGTTTCTTTGGAGGCTGCTCTCTGTTTCCTTCTGAATTTCCTTCTTTTTGTCTTTGTGCTTTTCTTTTAAATATCTACATAATTCTTTTCTTTCTTTTATTTTTAGCAATATGTCAATATTCTTCCTTTCCAAAGCCCCCCAGTTTAAAAAAAGAGAGAAAAAATCCTTTTTAATATGCATATTTATAAAAAACCAATTCATATATTAGTCCATGCATTTGAATACAGCATCCATCTTTCTGCCTTGAAGTACATAGTTTGTTTCATTGTCAGTACACTCAAGTTAAGTTTGATTATTGCTTTGATCATAGTCTTTATGTCTTTCGAAATTATTTTTCTTTAAAGTGTCATTGCAGAAATTGTTCTCTTGACTCTACTCATTTTCTCTGCAGAAGTTCATACAATTCTCCAGTTTTATGAGGTTTTTGTCATTTCTTACAGAGTAGTAATATCCCATTATATTGATATTCATAATTTGTTCAGTTATCACAGTAAATGATTATCTCCTTAATTTCTAGGTCTTTGCTATAACAAAAAAACTGCTTTTTAAAAATATTTTAAACATAGGATCTTTTTTCTTCATTTTTTAATTACTCGCAAGGGTGCTCAAACTACTACTCGCAGGCCAGATGCAGCAGCTGAGGACGTTTATTCCCCCTCACCCAGGGCTATGAAGTTTGTTTATTTAAAGGCCTACAAAGCAAAATCTTTGTTTTAACTATAGTCTGGCCCTCCAACAGTCTGAGGAACAGTGAACTGGCCCCTTATTTAAAAAGTTTGAGGACCCCTGCAGTCTAGAATATAGGCCTAGTAGCTGAATTGCTATGCCAATTAGTGACTTTTTGGTTATGTTTCTAAATTGTTTGAAAGATTAGACCAATTCACAATTCCACCAATAATTACATTACTATATCTACGTGTGTATATATATATATATATATATATATATATACATACACACACACACACACATATATATATATATACACAATATATACAGTACATTACTGTATACAATACTGTATACTGTATACAATATCTGTCTTCCCCAAACCCTGCCAACAATCATTTTCCTCTTTAAAAAAATGTTTTTGCAAAAAAAATTTTTTTTTGCCAATCTGATAGGTATGAAATGTTTTATTTTGCATTTCTCTAATTATTAGTAATTGGGGGTACTTTTTCAAATGGCAATTTTTAGGTTGGATTGGTTTTTAAAACTGCTAAATCAAGTATGAAGCAGATAACAAAAAAATAACCTACTAGGAAGCAAAGATGGAAACTCATGAATATGATTTCTTTAACTATTATATATCATTTCTTGAACTGGTAATTTATTGTTACATATTTTGAATCCTCCCTGATGGGCACTTGACAATATTCTACTTTGTTTTGTTTTCCTTTTCTGTTTTTCTTTTTTTCAATTGTTTCTTTTTAATAACATAAATTTTTAAAAAAATTAAACTGCTAATTCATATATTTTTACCACATATCTATTGGATAATAAGCCTTATTCTTATATATTAGAATCACTTACATATATGTACATATACACATACATATATATGCATACATTTCATATTAGATCTTTATTAGAGAAAATTACTACAGAATTTTTACTTGGATAACTGTTTCTCTTCTAATTTAAGCCACATTGATTCTGTTTGTGCAGGAACTTTTTTAAATTATATATAATTTTTTGAGGTAGCAATGTGGAATAGTTGAATACAGCACTGGACTTGGAGTTAGGGAGATCTGAGTTCAAGTCATCCTTTAAATGTTTACTAGTTGCATGACCCTGGGCAAGTCACTTAATCTCTCTCAGCCTCAATTTCCTCATCTATAAAATGGAGTTTTATTTATAGGACTGTTATAAGGATCAAATGAAATAATGTATATAGAGCATTTTGCAAACCATAAAAATAGAACCTTAAATAGGATGTATCGTACTATATTATAGCTTAAATATGTATTTTAATGTGCCAATATATAAATGTTACGTTAATACATTGATATGTGTAAAACATATATATTATGTATAGCTACAAAAGCTATACAAATGTTAGTTGATATTATTATATAATCCAAATTGTCTATTTTGTCTTCTATGATACTCTCTCTCCATTCGTTATGATCTGTTCCTCTACCCATAGCTATAAAAGATCTTTCCTGCCTTGATCCGCTAATTTCTTTGGATCCTATATCTACTTTAAACTTATCTGGGTATATGGTGTGAGATGTTGGTCTAAGGTTTAGATTTTAGTTCTAATTCTACAGGATCACTTTCCAGTTTTCCCAAAGATAAAAGGTGCTTAATAACATGCAGTAAGAAATTAACAAAGCAATATACTAAGGAAAAATACAGACATATTTTATTTTGGAAGTATAGTTACGGTGATACATAACTGGAACTCTTAGCTGTTATATGCTGATGAAGAAAAGCTGCCAGTCAAATATTCTGAGACGAATTCCCTTGGAGCTGAGCTCACTTGCTTATTAAATACTGTTACAAAAAAAAAGCAAGACATATGATATTTCCATTTCATATAAAAAGGATCCTTCTTAGCATGGAGCCCATGGTCATGAAATTATGGCTACGGGGGGAACAATATTCTTACCCCTACTCTCCTATGCAAGCCAAGCCAGTTTTTCCTTAAATGGTATTGAAACTATCTTCAGGATTTGACTGGCTCAGGAGATTAAAGGCTCAGGCTCTTAGCCCCATTTCCTAGTTGCCAGACTACAGATTGCTCCCTGATGCTGGTGCAAAAGATGAGCAACTCAGAAAAGAGTGTTTCATTTAGCTGAATCAACATAAGGTGACTCAATACCTGTTCTTGATGAATATTTTTCTTCTGCTGTTCCTAAATAACTCTCCTTTTATTGACTGATGATCCACAAGTTCCAATTTTTGTGATCAGTCATGTCCAACTCTAAGTGACCTCATTTGGGGTTTTCTTGGCAAAGATACTAGAGCGGTTTGCCATTTCTTTCTCCAGCTCATTTTACACATGAGGAAACTGAGGCAAACATGGTCATATACAACTATTAAGTGTCTGAAGCTGGATTTGAATTTATTTCTTTTTGCTCCAATATCCAACATAAATTACCAGGGGATTGGCTTGAAACAAGCCCAGCCCAGAAAAATGGGGCCGGGACCAAAATGTTATATTTTATTATGAAAGGATGAGACTTGACTGTTGAGGTGTTTTTGGAAGAATGTTTGAATTTGCTTCCAACTCTCCACCTGTGCCATGGAATGAGCCTTTGACTCACCTCCCCAGAATACTCCTCGACCTACCATTCCATGAACAGACATTAAACATGGAGGAAAATAAGGGGGATCAATGTAGTGCCCGGTGTTTGGATAGCAGATGATCTGAGGTTTTTCTTTACCA
Organism: Sarcophilus harrisii; assembly: GCF_902635505.1. Classification (NCBI taxonomy): domain Eukaryota; kingdom Metazoa; phylum Chordata; class Mammalia; order Dasyuromorphia; family Dasyuridae; genus Sarcophilus; species Sarcophilus harrisii. The sequence goes on from NC_045427.1 coordinate 307,179,815, forward strand.
TGAGATTGTAATCGTTCAGAGGCTATATATGCAAAGGATTCACTCTTCCAGTTATGGTCGTCTTGACCAACAATGAACAAGAAAGGCCCCTGGGCCTTTTCTATTGGGATGAGGCTCTGGCAGTTTTGCTTTTCTAACGGATGGCTCCAAATATCCACAAGGTCTACAAGGCCTGATTCAGTGATCTTGAGTCTCTCTAGGTCACTTCCAATATTAAGAAGAGTCATTTCCTTATAGTGCAGCGGGGTCATTGTGTTGGCCACACAGGCATTTATAAGCACTGTGGCTGTGACACCTTTCAGGAAGGAGGCCATGGAAAGACACAAGTCACCTCCTTTCGAGAATCCAAGTAGCCCAATGCCTGGGCTTTTCACCTGATGAAAGAGAGAAAGAGAAAGCCATTCTAGCAACCCAAAATAGAAGAAATAACAAGGTGATTTTTTTGGATTCAAATGTCCTAGGTCTGAATCTAATCTCCGACATTTACTAGCTGTTTCATCCTAAATTTAATCTTAAGATTCAGATCCTCATCTGGAATATGGAGATGAAAAATGTTTACATTACCTACCTCACAGTATGCTTAAGTAATGCAATTATATTCCAGTTTCTCCCTTGAATCTTTTATTCCCTTGGACCATGAATGAAAGTTTATGCTTTGCTGATTCTGACCATAGAATAGTTGCTCCTCCTGTCTTCTTCATTAATACTCTTGTGATGCTGAAAGGAGCTAAAGACTATCACCCACATGGGATACCATATAAGTCAGTCAGTAAACAACTTATTATGGCAGTGTACAGTGTTTGGTTTTAGGCTCTGGCCCTAGGCAAAGAGACCCTAGAAAAGTTTGTAAACTATAGTTTATAGTAAACTATTACTGCTGTACACAAGACAGATTCCTTGATATAGCAAAGTATGATCTTTAACAAGACGATAGATGGTAGATAGATAGATAGATAGATAGGAAGGACATGGTTCCTCATCTTCACTAGAGTATCAGCTAATAGATGAAATAAGACAGAAAAACTAAAAATGTAATACTTTTCAAAAAATCTGTTATTTCACTTTTGTGGCTATTTCTTCTACCAATATATAATACATTAAGGGACTATTTGAGCCTCTCTAAATTTATCAAAATAGGATTTCCACCTAGCTATCTCATTATAGTATTGTGTTAGATAAAGGATGATGTGATTGAGGAAACAATGGTTTGAGCTTCTAAGCATATTGGTTTATTAAGCAGTGAATGTTAATTACCTAACAACTTGGAGCCAGGCCCCTCAGCTATGGCACCGGGCTCTGAATACAGAAGGAGACAGACTTTTATGTATAAAATTAATTAATCAAATTAGGCCAATAGATTAAAAAATTAACCATGATATTAAATGGGAGGAATGATTAAAGACATTCCACATTGGGAGAGAGATCTGGTACAGAAAAAGAGGTGTCCTATTCCCCACAAATATTTCTATTCAATCAAAGAAATATGGAAACAATAACTGATTGACCAGAACAAGGTCATTTTTCAGATAAAACATATGGGTTGCTTGAAATGTATAATTGTGAGAAAACTCCTTGCATCAGTCTTTGGATCTGATTGGGTTTATGGTCAGCATAATCTAAATCCTTAGTTAAGGTCTCTACATAGGAGGTAAAGGGGAGTCTAACTCCTCAGCTATATGGTTCAGAGAGGTTCAAATGATATTTAAAAAGTTTTCTCAAGACAGAAATTGGACTAGACCCATAACTGATTAGAAAAGGAACTGAACTAGCTGTAGAATTGAGTCACAAGATGAGAGTTATTGTGGTTTCTCAATTCCCACTACCAATTGTTTTAATCTCCTCAATTCCTTCAGTATGGAAGGGATCCTAGGACTTCAAAAACTATGCCAAAAGAGTACCAGCTCTGTAGATGTCAACTTACCTGGAAAGGTTTCCAGAAGGAGTTCAGTAATAGCCTAACCAGCTAGAGAACCAGCCCATGTACACACACATACACACCCTGCTATGTATCATATCTGACAGCAAATGACCATAATCATGAAACAGAAAATAACATTAGAAGACATCAGACTGATAGATTTCAGAGGGATGATAATAATTCATATATACCTCTTTACTATCATTAGAGAAGTGGTGTTCTACAAGTAAAGAATAATTTTCAAACATATACAAATAGTAGAGTTGATGTAAACTGTCTCCCTGATCTTTAGTGGGGAAAGGGTCAGAAAAGCCCTGATGTAAACTGTGTCTCCTTTAATCTTTGGGGGAAGGGTGGTCTTGAGTCTCAAACCCTCCAGACCTCTGAGAGGGGCCTTATCCTTCAGTTAGAGAAAACTCCCAGATAGTAATCTCCTATTCAGTTGGAGATCCTTGCCTGGGGCAGGTTACCAACCCCTATTGGAAAGTCCCCAGCTCCAGGCCAACAAGATCTAATATAATAGAACTGTGTGCCCAGACCTTTAGTAAAAGTCTTAACAGGATTTTGCCCACTGAGAAAGATATTTTTCAGTGTAATAAACTCATTCTTGCCACCAAGCTCTTCCCTGTATTCATTGGGGTTTGCAAAGCAAAGCCTACGACAGGCCAAGGGGTCCCCTCCTGCTGTCAGGAGATCTCTCAACCCTCATTTCTTATATCCCAACAGAGTGATTCAGTAATTTGCAGTAAACAAAATTCAAGGAGGAAACTAATAATAAAGCCCAAGGCCTCAGATATCTTTAGATAGATGTAAAAAATATGGGCAGTAAACAGGGTGAATAATGCGACGATATCTGATTTTTAGCTCTTTGAGACTCAGGTTGAAACTCCTGATTGAAACTGGGTAGTGACAATGCGGTGGTTAGAGGGCTGGGCCTGGAGTCAGGAAGATGCTTCTTTCTAAGTTCAAATCTGAGTTCTTCCTATGTGGGTGATCCTGAACAAGTTTGACTCAGTTTACTCATCTGCAAAAATGAGCTGGAAAAGGAAATGACAAGTCACTCCAGCATCTTTGACAAGAATTGACAAGAATTTGACAACCCAAATGGGATCATGAAAAGTCAAACTTGAATGAACAACAACTTGACTGAAACATGACTTTGGAAAGATGGACCATATTTAAAAGAGGGAAAATGGAGAAAAAGTACCAATTTTATTTTAAAATGAACATTACTACATTTTAAATTATATTATGAAGTCATTATTATTTAAATTATCTGGGGCAAAAAGGAGGCACAGTGGCTAGAACACTGGGCCTAGAATCAGAAGACTTGAGTTCAACTCCATCCTCAGACACTTAACTGTGTGATCCTATGCTAGTCATTTAACTTCTGTTTGCCTCAGTTTCTTTATATACAACATGGGGATAATAATAGCACAGGGTTTTTGTGAAGATCAAATGGAATAATAATTGTAAAGTGCTTAGCCCAATGCTTGGCACATAAGAAGCACCATATAAAAGTTAGCTATTATTATATTATTAAGTAGTTTCATGGAATAGATAAAATAAACAATACCTAGAAATAAATATATGACAACATATTGTTCAGTAAACCCAAGAAAACCCAGTTTGGTGGACCGTCATTTTACATCAGAGGTATAATTAATTCCAAATGGGTAAATGATCTAAATTTTTAAAAGTTATATCACTAAAAATTAGCATTAAATGGAAGATTTTACAACTATAGTAAAAGGGAAAATTTCATAGCAGATAAAGAATAGAAGAGATTATAAAAAGCAAAACACACAACATTCATTACATAAAATTAAAGAGTTTCTAGACAAACAAATTAATATGGCCAGAAACAGAAGAAATGTAAACAGAAGACAAAAAAAACTTTGTGCATCAAACATGTTCAATAAAAGTCAGAGATCTAAAAAAGTTATAGAGAATTAACCCAAGTTTATAAGATTTATAGATAAATTGTGAAAGAATGTGAAGTTTTAAAAAGAAATATAAATTATCCATTATCTTTGAAAAAAAATATTCCAAATCAATAGCAATCAGAGAAATGCAAATGAAAACAAGTCAGAGGTATCTATTCCTACACATCATCAAAGTGACAAAGATATTAAAAAATGGGAATAATAAATGTTGGAAGGGCTGTAGGGAAAAAAACACACTAAAGTTATGCTGGTTATGATTATGAACCAGTTTTGCCAAACAATATGGAATTATGGGGAAAAAAATTACAAAAAATGTTCATTCATTTTGATTCAGTAATCGCTGAAGTATTGAGGCCCAAAAACAGAAAGACAAGTTCCATATGTACCAAAATTTTTACAGAAGGAACATTTGTAATAGTAAAAATATAAAAAATGTAAAAGTTATAAAAATATCAACAAATTATATGCCTAATAATTGGGGAGTTGTTAAACAAACTATAGTAAATGCTGTAATGAAATATAATTGGACCATATGAAATGACAAATATGAAGAATTCAGAGAAACAATGGAAGAAACCTATGAATTGTTGAAGACAGCAGAACCACAAAAACAATATATACAATGTTGTTTGGTCATTTTTTTTTTTTGCCATGTTCAACTCTTCTTGTGGGATTTTCTTGGCAAAGATACTGGAATAATTTGCCATTTCCTTCTCCAGTTCATTTTACAGATCAGGAAACAAGCAAACAGAATTAAATGACTTGTCCAGCTAGTAAGTGTCAGAGACCCAATTTACATTCAGGAAGATGAGTCTTCCTGACTTCAGGCCCAGTGCTTTATTCATTGTACCATATAGCCGCCCTTATACATGAGGTTAATATGATTGAATACATTAAAGGCTACAGAATTCTTGTCAAGTAAAATGATAAATATTGGTTTCAAATTAATGAGATTAAATTACCAGCTGATAATTTCTTGGCCTGTCTTAATGTTAATTTTATTCTGTAAAAATAGAAGAAACAACAAAAGAAATGCTATTCTGGAGCTGATTCTCACTGACAGAGGAAAATCAACTGCTAAAACAGAAATGATAGGAACCTCATGGGGCCTTTATTCTTTCTTAGAAGAAAAGAAAGCACTCCAGATTATGGGAAAGAAGATTTCAAAAAGTTCAGAGAAAGATTAAGCAAAGTTTCATGCCCTAAAATTCTACAAAGCCCAGGAAGTGGTTATGGAGTGATCAAGGATGACATTTTGAATATGTATAATGATGGATTGGGAAGCATAAGCAGTACATTCGGCTAATATAATCCCCATGTAGAAGAAGAAGGGGACCTGCTTCCAGAAAGGCATGATGATGAAGCGGGGTTGTGGTCCCTTTAAAAAACTGTATTTCCTATTGATCTGTGATTCCTTTCAGATTCCCAGCCCCACTTGGCTGAGACATATCCTCCCCAGACAAGTTATCTCTCCAGGATGCCAGAGCCTTTGATTCAATTACAAATCCTGGTCAAAAAGCATCCCTTTGAATTCCAGTAGGAGATCTGGGCTTGTCCCAGCTCCCACTGGGTCTGAGCCAACTTGGCCTGTCCCCCAGCCTCCACTAGGTCTGACTTGCTTGGGCTGCCCCAACCCCCACTGAGTCTGACCTGCTTAGGGCTGTCCCAACTCCCACCAAGACACTCTATAATAGCTTCCATCAACGAAGGTCTTTTGCAGATGGATCTTGGTAGCTCCCTTTGCTGCCAGGACCTTCTGTCCACTGAGAAATGCATTCTCAGTGAAAAACTCCATTTTCCATAGATCTGCCACTATAGACGTCAGTCTCTTGGTAAACTGATTTCTATCTAACAATAAACTTTCATTTTGCAACTAATATTTCAGGAATGAGTGAATTCTTAACTCCTAAATTCACTCCTAAAACCTGTGGCCGATTTAAGGGGATTCTTAATAACTCTCTTTTAGCCACTAACCTCTAGACCACCAGGAATCTAGACCACTCAAACAGCATCAATGACATGTAATAGAAGAGGCTTGTTTCCCTCCCCAATGTGTCCTGCTATGTGATGAAGAACCTTTTTGATTAACTGTGGAGATGGAACTGGATGTATTCAAAAGGTACTACCCAGCAAAAGGGAATCCCTTGCTCCTCCTTTTCCCAGCCTGGTTGGAATTTTAACAAAGGTGAAGGAATAATGGAAATAGCTATAAATCAGTGAGCTGAAAAAGGTCAGAATGGTGAGGAAAGAAGAGAAAAGATGGAGAGAAAGGGCCTGCAAAGAGAATATTCATTCAGAGAACTAAGGAATGATTAAACATCAGGAAGAAACTCCGATATGATTAAAAATTATGAGTTAAGAGATCTAAAGAGAAGTCATTGAAAGAAAATAATTTTAGTCTCACCAGTAACCCTAGATATGAAGCTGAACTTAACCCAAGACACAACAGACTGAACCGTTAAATGCTTTAAGGAAATGAAGAATAATCTATTGTCAATAAAGTGACATCTGGCTTCTCTAATGAGATATCTGTCATCAGTAAAAAGGGAACAAGTCAAACTTATAAAAGTTAAGATGGTGGAAAATTTGAATGAAGTATGGAATCAATAGGAAATAAAATTCTCAGATTGGAAAATGCACCAAAACAAGATCAAAAAGCAATTAATTGAATTTGAAACTAGAAAACACTACAAGTAAAGATAATGGCTTTGGAAGATGGAGATTAGAGAATTCTGAAAATTGTGAGATTACTGGGAATAATACAAAATCTAATCACCATTAAGAAGGAAATTGATCAAGAAAATTTGCCCAAATCAGACCAATTCACCAGTTGTCCTAAAAAGAAATACCACATTTAGTTCACCCATATTCTTTGGGAGCTAGGATCCATGCTGGGCTTTACTATCATGTAACCCACCAGTGAAAGTGAGACTGGAGAAATGACCTGAAAGGTATAGCCTGAAACCAGGACATAACCAGTATCTGTGCTGCGTCTGGAAGTGAGCATGGTGAAAGGAGCAGTATATAGCAATTGATTTGAATCTGAGCACAGTCTTCAGGGACTAAGATACTATAAGGGAAAATGTGCCCCAAAATATTAGGGGGAAATGTTTGTATAGTTATCCCTTCTACATCTCAGAGAGGGAGTGGAATGAGGAGCGAGGTGTCCTCCAGATCTGGAAAATCCATATAAACTGTTTTGATCCTTTTCAATGTAAAGAAATCTGAATTATTATGACCTTAAAAAATACAAAATATATTGATTTTATAGAATACTTATACGTGACAAATATGGAAATGTTTAAAACAATTGCACATATTTAACCTACGTCAGATTGCTTGCTGTCTTGAGGAGGGGGATGGTAAGTAAGGGAGAGAAAAAATGTGGAACAGTCTTACAAAAATAAGTGTTGAAAAATATCTTAACATGTATTTAGAAAAATAAAGTACCACTGAGAAAAAAAATTCAAAAGATGAAAGCAAGGATGGTTATAAAAGATAAATACAGAAATGTGGCATAGTTGCACAAGAATGATGTCAGGAATGTTGAAGCTTAGAATGGGCTAAAAAAGGTTTCAGTTTGAGGATTAGGTTTGGTTTTGGTTTCTGTTGTTGGTTTTATTTTTTTTTTCCAGTTCCGTTGAAGTAAAAAGGAAGATCAAAGAAGGGAAAGGTATATACTACTATAATCAAGAATTCCAAAAGGAGATGATTAAATGATATCCCAAGGGATTGCAGATATTAATGTGAATAATTACCTCTGGAATCTTCACTGTGTTACCATAATATAACTCTTCTGATGGAATTTCTGGATAATAAATCTTAATGTTCCCATATTTATCCTACCCTCTTCCCTCCCCCAACCTCATTTGGTCTACCCTAAGCATGTACATTCATACCCATACCTCTGGATGCTGCAACATGTAGTTCAGGGCCTCTTCAAAATATTCCAGATGTAGACTATACAACTCGTTGGGGAGATCTTCAAATCGGAAATAAGCCAGAGCAAGCACAGCAAAACCATGTCCAGCCAGCAAGCTGGCTCTATATTCACAGAGACCACCTCCAGATCCATGTAAGTCAATGATCCCGGGGAAGGGCCCTGCTCCTAGAAGAGGTAACAAATTGGAAGGATTTTTGAATCCCAAAAGACAAATTTAAATTACACTACTAGTACCTGAAAGTAACAGATTTATACCATGTCTTTGATTCTTAAAATTAACTTTAATATTTATGTTTTATAAATATGAGCAATGTCTCTTCTGGCCCAGACCAAAATTGTTCCCCATTTTAATAAAATGATTTCATGAGTTGTTCAGGTACCAGAAAGTATCCTCTGGTGGCCAACATTGTGGTGATGAATCTCTCTTAACTTAATGAGGCTATTATTGAGTTATTTGGGGGAGCAAATATGACTAATCTTGTTTACTGAGATCTTTGAAACATGTAGCACAACCCAAGCCCCCTTCATTTGACTGGGTGGGCAGGTGCTTCCTGTTTCTTTATTCTTTCAGGTTGGCTACCACCATGAAAACTGACTCAGCCCAAGACACCTGGCTCGGAAATTTCTACAGATAAGGATCCTTTCGCTAGTTTGTTGCTGGTTCCTTAAAAACCAAGCCTGCCTCACTGTTTGCAATAAAATCTGCCTTGACTGACAACCAATTAACTCCCTGAAGTTCTTTTCCAGAGACCCCAATTGATCCTGATTGATCCTCATTCTCATCAATACCAACTAATATTTATACTAAGTTCTGAAGTTTACAAAGTACTTCATAATAGGATCTCATTTGATGCTCATTACAATGCCTGGAAGTGGGCATTATTATCCTCATTTGGGGAAACTGAGGTAGGCAGCTTAAGTGACTTGCCCAGAGTTATACAGCTATGTGTCTGAGTCTGGTTTGGAATCTTCCAGATTCCAAATCCAACAATATCCATTTTAGCTGCATTAATATTATAAATAGTAATAGAAACATAAAACACAAAGGCCCAAGAAAAAATATTTCTTCTGCTGTCATCCTCCATTTGTTTAGAGCTAAATTGTGGAGTATTTGGAATACCAGGATGAGGAAATCGGACTTTAATCTATAAAGAATATGTAAACCATTGAGAGTATATTGAACTGGCTGATGGACCTGGCCATCCTCAGCAACGAGATCAACCAAATCATGTCCAATGGAGCAGTAATGAACTGAACCAGCTACGCCCAGAGAAAGAACTCTGGGAGATGACTAAGAACCATTACATTGAATTCCCAATCACTGTATTTTTGCCCCCCTGCATTTTTGATTTCCTTCACAAGCTAATTGTACAATATTTCAGAGTCTGATTCTTTTTGTACAGCAAAATAACATTTTGGTCATGTATACTTATTGTGTATCTAATTTATATTTTAATGCACTTAACATCTACTGGTCATCCTGCCATCTAGGGGAGGGGGTGGGGGGTAAGAGGTGAAAAATTGGAACAAGAGGTTTGGCAATTGTTAATGCTGTAAAGTTACCAATGCATATATCCTGTAAATAAAAGGCTATTAAATAAAAAAAAATTTTAAAAAGAGAGAGTATATTGAACTGGGAATGAATATGGACAAAAAATAAATGTGTCTAGCAATGGTGTGCAGAAAGGATTATAAAAGTTCAGGGGGAGAAACTGAAAATCACTTTGATTTTCAAAAAATGAAAAATCACAAAAAAATTGGGAGAAAAAGTTTCCCTTTTATATCTTATCCCTCTATTCTCCTGTCTGTCACTCACACAATTTCACAATAAAATAATAAAAATAAATAAATAAATGTCCCGATACAGACAGTGCAGTGTTATTTCTTCCTAATGGGGAGAAATGTTTTCCTATTTCAGAATTTCCATTTAAAAAAAACCTAGTCTTTCCCACCCATGATTTTTAATTTAAAAAAAAACCTAGTCTTTCCCACCCATGATTTTTAATTTTCCCTGTCTTAAATCTCTTTTTAAGTATGATCAAAAACAGCAACTGATTTAACTTGTGAGGAGCAGAAGATCTGATAATCATCTCTTTTGAATGGATTTTAGGTGCATAATTTAATCCCTAGTAGGTATCCAGAGTAGGAATTCTCTGAGCCCCACGATCCTTGCCAGTTTGGTCCTTAAGGAAGCAAATAGAGCAGCGCTGATTCAAATGGTCCTAAGAACATAGATTTAAAGTTGGAAAGATCCTCAAAGGCTATTGAGTCCAATTCCCCTCATTTTACAGACAAGAAATCTAAAGCCAAAGGGGATGGGACTTTCTAAAGTCACACGGGTTGTCAGTAGCAGAGACAGGATTCAGACGTCCCTATAGAGAAAATGCTCTCTCTGCAGTACCCAGTTATCTTTAAAGGGGAAAAACAAAACAAAAACAAACAAACAAACAAACAGAAAACAACACCTGCTTCCCAAGACACCTAAGAAATCAATATAATAGGCTGGCATAAGGAATGAGTGACAAAATAGGATCCAGAACAGGCTGCTGGGAGAAATCAGGGAGCCCAGGGGATGCTTGCGAGAAACTGAAACACCTGCACCCAAAGGAAAAAGAAAACGAGTAAAGTGGGCGTGCAGAAACGAAGGCGGGTTCCAGCACGCACCGGGCGGCAGGAAGAGGGTGGCCCGCACGCTGCCCTCTCGCACCGGGATCCTCCTCACCCCCGGCCCCAGGAAGCCCCGCTCGTGGACCGCCCGCGCCAGCAGCTTGGTGGGCTGGGGGTCGTGACCCTCGTACACCTCCAGGTCCACGCGGAAAGGGGTCTGCACGTCCCGCTTCACCAGGCGCCAGTAGGGCTTCTCGGGCCGCAGGCTCCAGAAGAGCCCCATGGGCTCGACGCCGCTGTAGCTGCCCCCCAGGGCGGGCGCCCGCGCCAGGTGCAGCTGCCCGCCGGCGTCCGCCCGGTAGCGCGCCGAGGCCTGGAAGAGCTCGCCCTTCTCATCGCGGAGGCCGGCGCGCAGGGTGACCGGCTGGGCCGGGCCCAGACCGTGCACCGCGATCTCCACCGGCTCGTCCCACAGGCAGCGGGGCCCCGGGCTCAGGGTCACCGTCACGGCCATTGAAACCAACCGAGGGCACCCCGGAGTCCTCCAGAACAAAGCAAAAGGGGCGGTCCTCTCGTTCCCATTGGCTCCCCTGTGGGCGGAAACTTGGGGGATGTCCAATGGCTTCTGGAGAGGCGAGAAAGAGCCCCGAGGGGCGGGGAGAGCGGGGTGGCCACGTGGACAGCTCAAAGTCCTTCCCTCCTTGTAGTTCAGTAATTTTCAGGGAAGCACCGGGATCTAGAAGCTTCGGAAATGGTTTCCGGAAAAACATGAGATTTCCGATGGGTTTTAAAGGCAGCCTTGGGAGGGAGCGGGCGGGAGAGCCTGCCAAGCATCGAAGACAGACGGAGACAATGTCAGGAACGGGGGAAATGGCGAGCCTTGTTAAAGGAATAAACCGCTAGGGGTCTGGTGTTACTGGGCGTGAGAAGACTGAAAAGACGGTCACAAAGAACAGCATTTTGTTTTTAACCTGGGGCAATAAAGAGTCCCTGGAGTTTATGAAGAAGGGAGTTGAGGGTATGACGAGATCTGATGCGAACTCGAGGGAAATCGCTTTGTGGCTGGATGTTGATGGATTGCACTGAGGAGAGACTTAAGACACACCGACTCTTTCGCAGTTTATTCATTAGCCCGAGGCACGAGGCGATGAGGGCCCGCGCTAGAGTGATAACAGTGTTTGAGGAGAAAAGGGGATATATTTGAGATAGGCCTTGCAAGAGGTGGCCGGAAGTGGGAGGAGTGAGAAAGAAGGAGCCGTCAAGCTTGACCCTTAGGGTGCAAATCTGAGGGACTGAAAGGATGGTGGCGCCCTCTGCAGTAATAGAGGAGGAATGAGCAGGGGAAGGTTTAGGGACAAACTATAAGGCCCATTCCTAGAGACAACACCCGAGACCCCGGGAATAAATGGAGTTTTCCTTAACGTGGTTTCTAAAACCATCAGCAAGCATTATATGTAATAGGGAGAAACTAGAAGCCTTCGTAATAAGAGCTGAGGTGAAACAAGGATGCCCATTATTACTACTATTATTCAATAGTGTATAAGAAATGTTAGCTTTAGAAATAAAAGAAGAAAAAGAAATTAGGTGCTGAGTGAAGTGATTAGAACCAAGAAAACATTGCTCTATATTACAGTGATGGATTAGACACTTTTCACCAAGAGAGACATTCAAGGCAGTTCTTTTAGGTTTGTGATGGAAAGAGCCATCTGCATCCAGAGAGAACTATGGAAACTGAATTTGGATCAAAGTATAGTGTTTTCACCTTTTTGTTGTTGTTTGTTTGTTTACTTGGTTTTTTCTTTCTGCTTTTTTTCCCCTTTTGATCTGATTTTTCTTGCACAGCATGAGGAATATGGAAATATGTTTAGAAGAGTTGCACATGTTTAACCTACATCAGATTGCTTGCTGACTTGGGTTGGGGGGAAGGGAGAGAAAAATTTGAAAAGCAAGATTTTGCAGAGGTGAATGTTGAAAACTGTCTTTGCATGTATTTGGAAAAATTAAAAAACTTATAAAAAAGAAAAAGAAATGAAGAATTAGAATAGGCAAAGAGGAAACAAAATTAACACTTTTTACCAATGATGGGATGGTATATTTAAAGAAGTCTAAAGAATGAACTAAAAAACTACTTGAAATAATTAACAACTTTAGCAAAGTTGCAGGATTTAAAATAAGCCCTCGTGAATCACAGGCACTTCTACATATTCCCAACAAAGCCCATCAAAAGTCTATTTAAAATAACTATAGACAATATAAAGTATTTGGGAGTCTATCTGCCAAGACAAACCCAAAAGCCATATGAACACAATTATAAAACACTTCACACAAAAAAGTCAGATCTAAACAAATGGGAAAATATCAATTGCTCATGGTTGGGCAGAGCTAATGTAATAAAAATTAACAATTCTATCTAAAGTAATCTACTTATTCAGTGCCATACCAATCAAACTGCCAAAAAAAATTGTTCTATAGAGCTAGAAAAATGAATAACAAAATTCATCTGGAAGAACAAAAAGTCAAGAATATCAAAGGAATTAACAGGGGAAAATACAAAGGAAAATAACCTAGGCATCCCAGACCTAAAACTATATTTTATAAAGTTGCAGTCATCAAAACCATTTAGTACTAGCTAAGAGATAGAGTGGTGAATTAGTGGAATAGGCTAGGTACACAAGACATAATAGTCAATGACTATAGTAATCTACTGTTTGATGGGATAAGAAGCCACTATTTGACAAAAATTGCTGGGAAAACTGGAAAACAGTAGGACAGAAACTAGGCAATGACCAACATCTAACACCCTATATAAGAATAAGGTTAAAAGGGTTCATGATTTAGAAATATAGGGTTTTACTATAAGCAAATTAGAAGAGAAAGGAATAGCTTACTTGTCAGATCTTTGGGAACAATTTATGACCAAAGAAGTACTAGAGAACATTATGAATTGCAAAATGGATAATTTTGATTACTTTAAATTAAAAAGGGTTTGCACAAACAAGGCCAATGCAGCCAAGAATAGAAAGGAAGCAACAAGCTAGGAAACAATTTTTACAGCCAGTGGTTCTTATAAAGGCTTCATTTTTAAAATACATTGAACTGAGTCAAATTTATAAGAATAAAGGTCATTCCCCAATTAATGGTCAAAGAATATAAACAGGCAGTTTTAAGATAAAGAAATTAAATCCATCTATATTCATATGAAAAATTAGAGAAATGCAAATTAAAACAACTTGGAGATACTACCTCATACCTATCAGACTGACTACAATGAAAGGAAAAGATAATGATAAATGTAAGAAGGGTTGTGAGAAACTGGGACACAAATGTGTTATTAGTGAACTTTTGAACTGATTCAATCATTCTGGACAGCAATTTGGAACTATTCCCAAAAGGCTATTAAACTGCATTCCCTTTGACCCAGCAGTGCCATTACTGGGTTGTATTCCAAAAAGATCATAAAAAAGAGAAAAGTATCTACAAATGTAAAATTGTTTGTAGCAACTCCTTTTCTGGTGGCAAGGAATTAGAAATTGAATGGATGCTGATCAATTGGGAAAGAAGTTGTGGTATATGAATGTAATGAAATACAATTTTCTATAAAAAATGATAAGCAAGCTGATTTCAGAAAAGCCTAGAAAGATTTATATAAACTGATGTTGAGTAAAGTGAGCAGAATCAGGAGAATATTATATACAGTAAGAGCAAGATTATGTGATAATCATGTAGGATAGACTTTGCTCTTCTCAGCAATACAGTGATTCAAGACAATTCTGATGAGGTTTAGATTTGGGGAACCCAAATGAAATTAGGGTTTCTGGTAGTCAGGAAGTTAAATGAGGTCTAGTGGTAGGTTTGGGGTTCAGGGTAGGTTTTGGCGCAAGGGTAGGGAGTTTTGGGGACTCCCTTCTGGTGACACAGAGGCTCCCTATAAAGGAATTTACAGACCCAAAACCCTAAATTGATAAAAGAAGTTTATTAGGGGGAGTGGAAGTCAAGGATAAAGTCTGGTTAGGGAAATAGGTGAAGGTAAAGAGAGGATGACACTGGAAAGAGTATTCCAGTGGGCAGAAAGTCCTGGCAGTAAAGGGAACTGCCAGGGTCCATCTGCAAAGATCTTAGTTGATGGAAGCTTGTTATATTGCTTGTCTTGGTAGGGTTTGGGAAACCTGAGCAGATCATCAGAATAGGGGTTGGGAGAGCCCAAGTTGGCTCAGATCCGATGGGGGCTGGGACAAGTGCAGATCTCCTATTGGAATTCAAAGGGGTGCTTTTGACCAGGATTTGTGAATCAAAAGTCCTGGCTTACTGAATTGAAATGCCTCAGCCAGGAGGGGCTGGGAACAATCTGAAAGGAATCACAAATCAATAGGAAATACAGTTTCTTAAAGGGACCACCACCTGCTTCAATTGTAATAGACTTGGGATGGAAAATGCCATCCACATCCAGAGAGAAAAGTAAGGAGACTGAATGTGCATAGAAACTACATGTTCACCTTTTTTGTTTGTTTTTCTTTCTTTTGTTTTTTCCTGTTTATTTTTATTTTTGTTTCATAATGTGACTAATATGGAAATATGTTTAAAATGCTTCTATATGTATAACCTACATCAGATTTCTGGCTGTCTTGTGGAGAGGTAAGTAGAGAGGGAGAAAAAAAAATTGGAACTCAAAATCTTAAAAAAACGAATTTTGAAAACTATCTTTATATATAATTGGAGAAAATAAAATACTATTGAGAGAAAAGGTCATTGGATTTAGCAATTAAAAGATCTTTAATGACTTTGGGATGATCAGTTTTAGTACAAGCATAAGGTCAGAAGCCACATTATAGGAGGTTAAGGGAGTGAGAGGAGAGAAAGTAGAGTAATCTATGGTAGACTACCTTTTTGAGGAATTTAGCAATAAAGGGCAGAAGATATATAGGACAATAGTTAATGGGGATAGAAGTATCAAGTAAGAACTTTTTCAGAATAAGACATGAAACTTTTTGTAGTCAGTAAAGAATGAGTCAATAGATATGGAAAGACTGAATGTAAAGGATAGAGTGAGACTGACTCATCTATAAAATGAGTTAGAGAAGGAAATGGCAAACCACTTTAGTATCAGGGTCACAAAAAATGGGATACAACAGAATAAATTTGTATATTTTTATTTTAAAGTGTGATTCTTCCTATCCTGCACAAAAATATTGTAGATGTTTAATAAATACTTGTCGACTTGATTTTGATTCCCTATCTCTCCCTGAAAGTGGGCAGATTTGCTCTTTAGACAATTTGGTTACTCATCCCTCTTCTTCAAAATCCTGGTTCAGAACAGTGCAAACATGCAAAATATAAGTTCTTGCTGTTCAGAAAATCCACCAGCTTCTTGACTTCCTGGTAACTAGAGTTAGTGGCATGAAACATCATACCTACCTGTCTTTGGTTTTTATATAAACAGTTCTGATTATATGGTTACATTTTTCTTGGGAGAGTTCCCCTTAAATTCTTTGTATTTCATTGTTGGTGGAGTTGTGAACTGATCCAACCATTCTGGAGAGCAATTTGGAACTATGCCCAAAGGGATATTTACTGTCCAGCAATATCTCTACTGGGCCCGTATCCCAAAGAGATCATAAAAAAGAGAAAAGGACCCACATGTGCAAAAATGTTTGTGGCAGCTCTTTTTGTGGTAGCAAGGAACTGCAAACTGAGTGGATGTCAGTCAGTTGGGGAATGGCTGAATAAGTTATGGCATATGAATGTTATGGAATATTATTTTTCTGTAAGAAACGACCAGCAGGATGATTTCAGAGAGGCCTGGAGAGACTTACATGAACTGATGCTGGATGAAATGAGCAGATCATTGGACAGAGCAACAGCAATATTATATGATGATCAATTCTGACAGACGTGGCTCATTTCAGTGAGGTGATTCAGACCAGTTCCAATGATCTTGTGATAAAGAGAGCCATCTACACCCAGAGAGAGGACTGTGGGAACTGAATGTGGATCACAACATTCTCACTCTTGCTGTTATTGTTTGCTTGCATTTTATTTTCTTCCTCATTTTTTTCCTGTTTGATTTCATTTTTTCTCATACAGACTGATAATTGTATAAATATGTATGGATATGATTTAACATATATTTTAACATATTTAACATGTATTGGACTACATTCCATCCAGGAGAGAAGGAGGGAAGGGGGGGAAATTGGAACACAAGGTTTTACAAGGGTTAATGTTGACAAATTATCCATGCATACATTTTGAAAATAAAAATCTTTAATTAAAAAAAATTAATTCTTTGTATTTGTTGTGATTAAGTTTACAACAAAAATTATCTAAACAAAATTATAAAGACCTAAAAGAAATATTTAATCAGTTCTGGCATGTTTATATATTTAATATATTAAATAGATATTTAATGAGAATCTTTCTTCTGTCTGTCTGTCTGTCTAGAGAGATGTCTTGTTACCTTTCAGTTTTACACATAAACTCTTTACATTTCAGAGACCATATGTCTGTGGCCACATCTCTATTTCATCAGTTTCCCAGCACTAGAATCTCTTGGGGAGCTGCCCAATAGATAGCCTTTGTAGAGGTAAGAAACCTCCCAGAGTCTGTAAGGTCAGTTAGTAGAGATCCCAATCATTTTCAAGAAACTCCAGGCCATATAATTATCTTAGGAACTTAGGAATATAGCTATTGGGAGTGATGTAGCACATCTTTGGAGAATGTGTATAAAAGGGAGTTGGGCCTGATATCTTTATTCCACTGAGCTATCCTTCAAGGATGAGTGATTTGTCATTCAAAAATCTGAGCTGCTATCTCACACCTAGACTCAGAAATAAACCCTTCTTAGTTTCAGGAGAAAAGAACCGGTTTATTGTTAGCCCCCATTACCAAACTTCCCACCAGTCTTTTTGATGAGGATAGGGTTGTGAAGGAGAGGTGTGGCAGAATTAGGTGAGCGATTTCCTGGTTCTCTTAGGCATGGGCTTGTAGGGAAGGAAATTTGCTTAGTCAAAAGCTGTGATTTTTAAAAAAAAGGCATTTATTGTTAGAGAGATACCAAGATAAGAGAGCATTCTTGGCAGGCAATATCATTCTCAAGAGAGAAGTGATTTTTTGTAAAGAGACATTTTCTGAAGGCCTGCTTTATACAGAAATCTAAGAATAGGCATGACCATTTGAGTTTGTATATGAAAAGAGATGTTCTCTGGATATTCATCTTCCTGGCTCCAGAGGGTGTGAGACCATTTAAGTTTGTATAACTTTTCGTTGGTAATTTTACTTAACTTTACAGGGCTGTCTGGTTTTGCTCTCATCATTTTGAAGTCCAATCCCATGATGTCACTTACCCATCTCTTTTCTTTATTCTGTTCTCCTCCAATCCCTAAAAATTTACCTGCTTATTCTTTATTCTTTGCTTCTCTTCTCTCTTGGAATTTAGCCTACTTTAATTTGCATTATAATTATAATAAAAATCTGCCTCTTGGAGATTATCTAAGCTTCCAAATTCTTTTGGGATACCTGTGTCATGGGCCCAGAATACCAATATTCTGGGGTCTCCCTAAACCCTCACAAAGTGATTTGTTATGGTTTTGTCTTCATGTAGGAAGAAGTCTAAATTTGGGGTCTTAATGGAGAATTGTCTTTTGTGACTAAGAGGTTTGTTGAGAAGACCATAACTCTTTTTCACTCCTACCTGTTGATCTTCAACACCCCTGCCCCCATCTTCATATGGAATCTTAAAGATTCTATTTGGTGCAAATGAAGATAGCCTAGCTGTGCCAGACCTAAAACTATATTATAAAGTAGCAGTTATCAACACCTTTTGGTATTAGCTAAGAAATAAGAGTAATGGATCAGTGGAATAAGTTAGGTTCACAAGACACAATACTCAATGACTATAATAGTCTAGTGTTTGATAAACCCAAAGACTCCAGCTCCTGGGATAAGAACTCACTATTTGACAAAAATTTCTGGTAAAATTGGAAAACAGGATGTCAGAAACTAGGCACTGACATCTAACAACACCTAACACCTCTATCAAGATAAGGTCGATCAGTGCCTATTTTCTGCCATACTAGTTTCCAATTTTCCCAGCAATTTTTGCCAAACAGTGAGTTCTTATCCCAAAAGCTGGGGTCTTTGGGTTTGTCTAACACTAGAGTATTAAAGTTATTTACTGTTTTGTCCTTTGAACATAACCTATTCCACTGATCAACTAGTCTATTTCTTAGCCAATACCAAATGGTTTTGGTAACTGCTGCTCTATAATATAATTTTAGATCTGGTACAGCTAGGCCACCTTCATTTGATTTTTTTTTCATTAATTCCCTTGAAATTCTTGGCCTTTTGTTTTTTCCATATGAACTTTGTTGTTATTTTTTCTAGGTCATTAAAATAGTTTTTGGGAGTCTGATTGGTATAGCGCTAAATAAATATATTAGTTTAGGTAGTATTGTCATCTTTATTATATTTGCTCGCCCTATCCAAAAACATTTAATATTTTTCCAGTTGGTTAGATCAGATTTATTTTGTGTGGAAAGTGTTTTGTAGTTTTGCTCATAAAGTTTCTGATTTTCCCTTGGCAGATAGATTCCTAATTTTATACTATCAATAGTTACTTTAAATGGAATTTCTCTTTGTAACTCTGACTGTTGGATTTTGTTAGTGATATATAAGAATGCTGATGACTTATGTGGGTTTATTTTGTATCCTGAAACTTTGCTAAAGTTGTGGATTATTTCTGATAGCTTTTTAGTAGAATTTCTGTGACCCACACTTAACACCATACACCAAGATAAGGTCAAAATGGGTTCATGACCTAGGCATAAAGAATGAGATTGTAAATAAATTAGAGGAACACAGGATAGTTTACTCTCAGACCTGTGGAAGAGAAAAGAATTTATGACCAAAGAAGAACTAGAGATCATTACTGATCACAAAATAGAAAATTTTGATTATATCAAATTGAAAAGTTTTTGTACAAACAAAACTAATGCAGGCAAGATTAGAAGGGAAGCAATAAACTGGGAAAACATTTCTACAGTCACAGGTTCTGATAAAGGCCTCATTTCCAAAATATATAGAGAATTGACTGTAATTTATAAGAAATCAAGCCATTCTCCAATTGATAAATGGTCAAAGGATATGAACAGACAATTCTCAGACAAAGAAATTAAAACTATTTCTAGCCACATGAAAAGATGCTCCAAGTCATTATTAATCAGAGAAATGCAAATTAAGACAACTCTGAGATATCACTACACACCTGTCAGACTGGCTAGAATGACAGGGAAAGATAATGTGGAATGTTGGAGGGGATGTGGGAAAACAGGGACACTAATACATTGTTGGTGGAACTGTGAATACATCCAACCATTCTGGAGAGCAATTTGGAACTATGCTCAAAAAGTTATCAAACTGTGCATATCCTTTGATCCAGCAGTGTTTCTACCAGGATTATACCCCAAAGAGATCTTAAAGAAGGGAAAGGGATCTGTATGTGCAAGAATGTTTGTGGTAGCCCTCTTTGTAGAGGCAGAAACTGGAAATTGAGAGGATGCCCATCAATTGGAGAATGGCTGAATAAGTTATGATATATGAATATTATGGAATACTATTGTTCTATAAGAAATGACCAGCAGGATGAATACAGAGAGAACTGGCGAGACTTACATGAACTGATGCTGAGTGAAATGAGGAGATCCTTATATACTTCAATAACGATACTGTATGAGGATGTATTCTGATGGAAGTGAAATTCTTCGACAAAGAGAACTAACTCAGTTTCAATTGATCAATGATGGACAGAAGCAGCTACACCCAAAGAAAGAACACTGGGAAATGAATGTAAACTGTTTGCATTTTTGTTTTTCTTCCCGGATTATTTTTACCTTTTGAATCCAATTCTTCCTGTGCAACAAGAGAACTGTTCGGTTCTGCACACATCTATTGTATCTAGGATATACTATATAACATATTTAACATGTATAAGTCTGCCTGTCATCTAGGGGAGGAGGTGGAGGAAAGGAAGGGAAAAGTTGGAACAGAAGTTAATAATGTTGTTAAAAAAAAAAAAAATTACCCAGGCATATGTTCTGTCAAGAAAAAGTTACAATTAAAAAAAATAATAATAAAATTAAAAAATAAATTTTAGGCAAGATATATTAGTGATCCTGAGACTCTCTAACTATTGTTCTGGCAGTCTTATCCGTCAATGATTCTAAGGTCTTCTGGCTTTAGAATAGTCCTAGGTCTGTTGGTCAGTGATAACCAAATTCCTGAGACCACTTCTCAGTTCTACCTCTAGGCCATAAAATTAGCATATCAATAACATGAAGAACTAGTATATCCTTGCTTCAGGATCCTTGCTTACTTTTTTTCAATTTAGCCTTCAATTAGTGTTACAATTATAATAAACTTTGCCCCTTGACTTGGACATGGATTCAAGCCTACAAATTCTTTTGAGACATCTCACTGTCTGTGACCCCAACCTTTTGGGGTCCCTTCCCAATCTCAGCAATCTCACTTTCTCTAACTTTGGGTTCTCTTTATTCCTTATTTTACTTTCTAACACCCCCTTAGCTCAGGTCTTCTAATGAGCATGACAGATCTTTAAAAGGCCAAATGGGAAGAACATTGAGAAAATTGTGATCAATATGCAAGTCAGCCCCTTTACTTACCACTACTGTGTGAGATGCAAAAGAAAAAAGACCCCTACCAAAAAATGACTACTCAGAGTTCACTCAAAGTAAAAAGCAGGAAAGGTTTATTATAGCACTCATGAGTACGAGCAGTCCTGCCTAGAGAACAAAAGATGAAAATTTTCACAGCAGGAGGGCTAAAGAGTTAGTACAGACATATCATTTTATAGGTTTCGTTGCCAGACATTGCACCATAAATTAGAAAGTATCAAGAAGCATGTGGTCTTCTAATGGAATATCACTGTCAAAAAAAAATGGGAATGGAATATTTCAGTTTCCCTGAAATTACCTGCCTTGTAGGAAACCTTAAATCAGCAGATAACTGAGCTGACAGTGTTTAATAGGTTAAACAATATCAGATATTGATGAATGCCACCAATTTAGGTTAAGTAAATGTGTCTGCAACTGGCCCTAAATTTAAGTAAATAGAGGATTACACATAGGTCATAAGGAGATACAGAAATCATGAAAATAAAATAAAGAAAAAGTATTCACGCATCTCTGTAAGTTCTTCATCTCATCTTTCATTCCACACACTACTAATACTCCATTTTCTTTTTTTGGTTTTACGAATTATTCCCCACAATTTCTGTAAAGTAATGGAACCTAGCTTTAAAAGAAACAAACAGGAGTTATTCCTTGAAAAAGCCAATACAGTATCAGGACTCAATCTCCTGCTCACTTGAGAGGAAGAAAGGGAGCTCAGGTATTGTCATTTATACTACTGCCCATTGTTAGCTGGGAGAAGGGGAGTTGATTTCCTTAACATTTTCACTGGGGATGCTTTAGGCCTTTGGATAGTAGGAAGGGACTAGTCTTGTCTGATAGAAATTCTGAGTCAAAGTTCTGAGCATGATCAATTTATTAGTTTGGCTAGCAGTAACGAATGAATTGGGTTCTCTCAATGCCCAACACTTTGAGGGCTAATAGGGTCTTTTATAATAATTGGAAAGATTGTTGGTGGATATGTAAAACTCCAACCATTCTGGAGAGCAATCTGGAACCATGCCCAAAGGGTTAGAACACACTGCGTACCCTTTGATCCAGCGGTGCCATTACTGGGTCTGTATGCTAAGGTAATCATAAAGAAGGCAAAAAGACCTACATGTGCCAACATGTGTGTAGCCGCTCTTTTTGTGGTAGCAGAGAACTGGAAAAGGAGTGGATCCCGTCAATTGGGGAATGGCTGAACAAGCTGTGGTTCATGAAGGTCATGGAATGTTATTGTTCTATAGAAAATGATGATCAAGCTGATTTTAGAAAGCCCTGGAAAGAGTTACACGAACTGATGCTGAGCAAAACAAGCAGAACCAGGAATACACTGTACAAAGTAACAGCAAGAATGTGCAATTGTAGAGGGCAGAAGTGGAATGGAAGCTCCAGTCTAGCCAGAACTTTGGGGCAGCTGTACCTAGGAGAAAATGCTCATTCGTCAGCTAAACACGGCTCTCCCTGACCCTAAGAATTTGATGTGTGTGCAGATTTTATGTCTGAGAAAAACAAGAAATTGGCTAAAGGTATGGGTTCAACCAAAAAGAGCAAGAAACAGCACTTTCACAGCTGTTTATACACTATTTGGGATTTGCTCTATAAAAATCTATCCCTCCAATGAATAATCAGATTGCTCCTTTGCATCCCACCTGACCCACATCTTTCTTATCTGCGCCACACTGAGCCAGGGTTGGGTCTGCTGGGCGGACCAACTAGTGGTCATGGAACCGGAGAGGATCCCTTGGTGAAGGAGTCCCCTGTAAGGCGCTCCTACCACCAACCGTGTAAGTTGGGGAAGGCTGTGAAACTATTATTAGTTTCAGAAGCTGGAGCTTCACTCAGGCACAAGGTTTTCACAGTTTCAGGCTTATAGAGGGAAGCTTTGTGTTGCAGAGCTAAAATTGTCAGAATGGGACAAACAATTCCAAGTGAAGATGGATGGGAGAGCAAATTAGCCTTATACACTTTAAATTTGGGGGCAGTACAAAGAGACAGGGATACTCCCACTTCAAAGCAGTTTTGTATTCAAGAATCACAAATGACTAATAGACACACAGGTACAATGAAAGTTATATGGAAAGACCCGAAAATAGATGTTGGGCAGGGACCGGCAGAATTACTACATGGGGCAGAGGGTACGCATGCGTTTTCACAGGAAATGGGGAAGAGATGGTTTGGCTCTTGGAGAGAGAGAAAACACAAGAACCTGTTAATGGACAAAAGAGTAAGAAGAAAAGAGGCCATGGAGACATAAAAAAAGATCCTTACTCATCTGGCAGCTTTACAGTTAACAGGAGCAGGGGCAACAGCCTATGAATCATTAAAAGGCCCCACAAAAACCACACAGTGGATTTTCATTCAGAATCCACCATGGCTGAGAGTATAACATGGGGTCAACTTATACTGGAAGTCATTCAGGTGGGAAACGCTTGGGGGGATGGGGGTGGAACAACAACATGAAGTAACTAGAAAAAATAGTACAGGAGGAACTATTAAATATAATTTTAGAGGATTGGCAGGGGATGTTTCATTGTGTTTTTCAAGAAATAACATGATGAAGAAATGTCTATAACCGATTTCAAGATCTGTTTGGATGAAAAGATGACAAATAACATAAATGGCAATGAGACTTAAAAACTGAGTATTCTGGAACTTAAAGGCAAGAGAAGTGATAATTGGACAATGCAGAAAAGTTCTGATCCTTTATGTGTTCATATGAGTTCACATTCAATTCCTACAAAATTGCCATCATTTATATCCTGTCAACTCCAAACAAGAAAAGTGTACCAGAAGGATGAATTATATTTGCAAAGCTGGACTGGAGAGGACAAAATGCATGATTTCAGAGGTTGGATTAACCCTAAATGGATTCCTTTGCAAGGGAACTGAGATGTGCATCTGGGGAAGGCTTGGGCTTTGCTAGATTTATGGAATCTATCAGAATCATATATCTCGCTCCAAGTCATTATTAATCAGAGAAATGCAAATTAAGACAACTCTAAGATACCACTACACCCTTCGATTTAAGAACAGGAAAAATAATGATTTGTTGGAGGATGTGGGAAAACTGGGACATTATTCATTGTTGGT
The DNA here is from genome assembly GCF_902635505.1 of Sarcophilus harrisii. NCBI lineage: Eukaryota > Metazoa > Chordata > Mammalia > Dasyuromorphia > Dasyuridae > Sarcophilus > Sarcophilus harrisii. Next base: position 307,204,004 of record NC_045427.1, read on the forward strand.
GGAGTTGTGAACGAATCCAACCATTTTAAAAGGTTTGGAACTATCCAAAAAGTTATCAAACTTGTATCCCCTTTGATCCAGATGTTACTACTGGATTATATCCCAAAGAGATTATAAAGAAGGGAAAGGGACCTGTATGTAAGAATGTTTGTGGGCCCTTTTGTAGTGGTAGAAAACTAAACTGAATGGGATGTCCATCAGTTGGAGAATTGAATAAATTGTGGTATGAAAAATTATGGAATATTACTGTTCTTTAAGAAATGACCAACAGGATGATTTCGAAAGGCCCAAAGACTTACACGAATGATGAAGTGAAATGAGAGGACCAGGAGATCATTATATACTTCAACAAAATTAGATGATGACCAGTCCTGATAGATCAGGCCATCCCCACAACGAATCAACCAAACATTTCTAACGGACAGTAATGAATGAACTAGCTATACCAGAAAAAGAACTCGGGAGACTAAAAACCCTTTAATTGAATTAGTCCCTTATACACACCTACTTTGATTTCCTTCACAAGCTAATTGCAATAATAATCAGATTCTTTTGTACAGCAAAAATAATGTTGTTATGTATACTTATTGTGTATCAAGTTATATTTTAATATATTTAACATCTATTCATCCTGCCATTTAGGGAGGGGGGTAAAGAGGGAAAAAATTGGAACAAGAGGTTTGGCAATTGTTAATGCTGTAAAGTTACCCATGTATATATCCTGTAAATTAAAGGCTATTAAATAAAATTAAAAAAAAAAAAAAAAGAATCATATATCTCAGAAAGTACAGAAAGTTTTTATTTTAGTAAAAATAGTCGAGCCTGTCTTGGAGGGAATCATGAATTCATGTTTGGGATGAATGTAAACAAACATGAAGAGGGATGGAACATTACTTGTGTGAACAGCACAGTATCAGAAAATACTGGGCCTAAGGTTCCTAAGTGTTGGAATCTTTACAAAGTGTTAAGCCATTAGAGTTGATAGAGACAATAATTATCTAATTTGGGATGGTTCAATATGTTGTTGATCAGAAGGGAATTTTGAGCTTGAAACAAATACTAAGACAACTGATGAAACGATCTTGTGTTCCCCTTTAAGATTTCAAGAAGCAAGAAAATTTGACTCATTGGAGTTCACATGTTTGGGAGATTTCAGGGTTTAGAAAGATATCTGAATTCACACCTTCCTTGAAGTTCTTAGGGCCAGAGACATGCTGGGAGATATCCCACAATCCCACTCTCGGAGAAGTAGCATAAATACAGCTCCAGTGAGCCACATGAGAGAGTTGTTTTGGGAACATTCCCAGGGGTCGGAGAGGAGCACTCTGGGAGGAAGTCTACAAGCCCTATCTTTGAGGCAAGAAAGATTCATTGTATCTCCTACCTTGGTGCTGGCTGGAGTCAGAAGGACAAACCTTATGGATTTGGAGACATTCGGGCGGAGCTCTTACAACCAAGCAGAGAGATAGGCCTCTGAGCTAACTGGGCTATATTGAAGGACACAATAAAAGATCTGAACTTTTATCACCTGGCTGTGTTTTGGAAAAAGAACACCACACCTAAGGACAGTATGTCATTTGATATTACTACACATAGATATGCTATCACACCTGTTCATTCCTCTGGATGGTATCTGTCAGCAGCAGACAAAACATTTCATAATCTGATGGCCAAAATAAAGAGATGCATTAGTTATGTAATTTTAGGGGTGGTAATGATTGTGACATCATTTACATCTATTGCTTCATTAACTGTATCTTTATCAAATCTGAATCAAATATGTAAAATCAAATTGTAATTATGTAGAAGCTTTAGTAAAAAAAAAAAGTTGTATAACCCTGAAAAAGCAAAATTGTGATGGCCGCATATTTAAAATCAGCTGGAGTCAGGAATTCAGATTAGGGGAAAATCTTCAATCTTTATTCTTAGTGGAGGTGAAAGGGGATCAGAGGTGAAGGGGGATCAGAAGTGAAAGGGGATCGGAGGTGAAGGGGGATAGCAATTGCAATGTGAGCAGTTGCTGATAAGAAGCCAACCAGCAGTCTCTCTCTGCCTCTCTTCCTGCCCCTCTGCCTCCACCCACCAAAATCGTCATTTCCTATACAACACATCAGGACTTGCACAAAGAGTGGGCAGGGGCCATTCTTTCTCCAAGCATATATATTAATAGAGTATGGTTCAATTACTATTTAGCCTCATGTGCTTGGGACCTCAGTGCATCAACTTGAGCTTCAGCCCATTATACAAAATCATATTAATGATTAATTTTATCATTTGCTTAATGAATTATGAGAAACAGTCCTAGATATAGGTGATGAAGTTGATATAATAAGAACCAGATTGCAAATGAAATGTGATCATAGATTTACTTCTGTATGTGTAACACCAATCCTATATAATGACACAAAATATGATTGGAAATGAATTAGGAACCACCTGAATGGGGTATGGAAAAACAGTATTATAGCATTAGATATTGAAGATTTAGAAAAGATAGTTCAGGATATTGATCAATCTACTAAAAAAGATCTGCAGTCTAATAAGACTGCAGTTCAATTATGGGACTGATTTCATAAGAATCCATTTACTTCCTTACACACTCGATTATGTCCCTTGTTCCACTGGCATGTTAAATATATGTTATACTTTGCTTTGGCCCAATAGTGATCAAATATTTGATTAATAAAAGTAAGGAAATTAAAACTCAGATGCATTGGCTGCATTTACAACAAAAGAAAGGGGAAGGAGTAGAGGGTGGAGGCGGTGTGCGAACTCTAATCCTGAACTAGAACTTTGGAGTAACTCACTCATCATCTAAAAACGGGTCTCTATGAACCTAAGACTTTGGTGTATGTGCAGACCTCATGACTGAGAAAAACAAGAAATTGGCTAAAAGTAGTGTTCAGCCAGAAGGAACAAGAAGCATAACTTCCACAGTTCTTTATACACCATTGTGGATTTGCTTTGTAAAAATTTTGTCCCTCCAATGAATAAACAGATTGCTTACTTGCATCCCATCTAACCTGTACAACATTGAGCCAGGACTTGGATCTACTGGGTGGACCCGACATGTAATCATTAACTATGAAAAACTTGGTTCTTCTCAGTGATGCAAAGCAATCCCAATAGACTTTGACAGAAAATGCCATCTGTATCCAGAAAAAGAACTATGGAGCTTGAATATTAATCAATACATGCTATGTTCACTTCTTTTTTTGTTTGTTTGTTTTTTTCTTTCCCATGGGTTTTCCTCTTTTGCTCTGATTTTTCTCTCCCAACATGATTCATAAACCAATGTATATTAAAAACAAATACATTTTTAAATAATAATAATTAGAAGATGGCAGAGCAAAATCTCAAGCAACATAGATATTTCTTCTTCTAATTGGCTATTGATGACCTGATCAGAATTGTGACTATATCATTTGGACCTCCCCTTCTGAAACTCCTTCAACCATAGCCAAGACATGTCTCTGACTCACAAGACAAAAATTCTCAGGAAATGGGAGTTGCTATAGGCATGGTAGTTCAGGAAGATGTCTTCCTGAGTTCAAATCTGGCCTCAAGACACTTACTGGCTAGCTGACCTGGACGAGTCACTTAATGCTGTTGACCTCATTTAGTGGGGAAAGGAACAGAGAGATTTAAAGGCAGGGGACAGAGTGTGAACAAGTAGAGAAAGGAGATGATGAGGCATCCCTCTCCCACACTGAAATTCCATCTTTTTTGGCTCATAAGTACAGCAGGGCTGGGAAAAAATCCATTTTCCCACAGTCACATATATGTGAGTGCATGTAACAGATCAGGCTTGATCCAGGCTGTTGTACTTCAAGTTTGGGAATGAAACAAAAAGTAGGAAAAGAATATTTGGTGAAGATACATCCTTAATGCAGATAAGCACAGCTTCCCTGCCATTGGTGATACCCTTGTCCAGCCTAAGGGAGTGTCCAAACCTTCTCATGGTCATCTGGCACCAAATATACTTGGGTATCTTCGCTCCTGGAGTCAGATGCCACACGTGGACTACCTCATAAACAAGAGAAGACTTCTGCTTTGAGCAGTATACTGTTAAGGTATTAGGAGAAACTGTTCTAGAGCTAAGACCCAGCAAGCAAGCTGTGCCCTGAACAATCCTTTGCATTCATTCTCTGGACAATGATCTTGCCGTCTGGCAAAATCACCCAATTATTGTATTGCTTTGTTCTCTTGAACTTGGACAAGCTAGAAAAAGTACTCATTTTCTAGTGTGAAGCCCTGCTATGAAATGCCACTCATTTTCAAGGCTACAACTTACTGTATAGAGTGGTAAAAGTACTGAGATCTCCCCACACTGCCTCGGGTCTTCCCATTGTGGGTAGGGCTTGGAACATGTGTCTAATCTGCCTCCTTGCTTTCGAGTCGGTACCCCACTTTGAAATTAAACATTCATTTGATTCCTCACTCTCCTGTTTCTAGCCTGTTCTGTTTGGATCTGGTCATCCACAAGTCAGAGTCCTGTTCTGTTTAATTGATATCAATTTTGGGACTCCATCCTATATGTAGTATCTTGTTTATTTTTATAAGTTTATTTAATATTTTATTTTTCCCCAATTACATGTAAAAACCATTTTAGCATTCATTTTTAAAACTTTGAGTTCCAAATTCTATCCCTTTCTCCTTCCCTAACCCCCCTCTTTGAGAATGCAAGCAATTCAATATAAGTTATACATGTGTAGCCATATGAAACATTTCTGTATTAGTCATGTTTTATTTATTTTTAAACTCTGCCAACTTTATTTTTTAATTAAAGCTTTTTATTTTCAAAACATATGCATGGATAATTTTTCAACATTAACTCTTGTAAAACCTTGTGTTCCAATTCCCCTCTTTTCCCCCTTCCTCCCCTAAATGGTAAATAATACAATATATGTTAAATATGGTAGAAACATGTTAAATCCAATATATGCATACATATTTATACAATTATCTTGCTGCACAAGAAAAATCAAATCAACCAGGAAAAAATGAGAAAGAAAACAAAATGCGAGCAAACAACAGAAAGAGTGAAAATGCTATCTTGTGACCACACTCAGTTCCCACAGGCTTCTCTCTGGGTGTAGATGGCTCTCTTCATCACAAGATCATTGGAACTGGTTTGTATCATCTCATTGTTGAAGAGAGCCACGACCATCAGAACTGATCATCATATAGTCTTGTTGTTACCATGTACAATGATCCCCGATTCTGCTCATTTCATTTAGCCTCTGATAACTTTCTTATGGCACAGAGAGAATATTTCTAGGAAATGTATAAACTTGTATAGACCCTAGGAGGTACCTACCAATTCTATGGGTTTATAAAATTTATACCCTATATAAGTTAAGTATGCTGTCATCATTTTTATGTTTCAAAAAATGATACTCAATTCTTTTACTCAAAAAAAAGTCAATAAACCCAACCAAATCTGAGAAGTTTTAAAATTATGATTACTTTCAACTTTATCTTAATGGTGAGAAAAAAAATCCTATTCCAGTTATTCTAAAAACAATCCCTCTAGTTGGTATCATTTTAACATGCCTTTAGTCTACACCATTATAAATTTTAAATGGTAAGTTACAATCTGGGAGAGTTCGTTATCTGATCATTTTCTAAATGTTTGTGAAAGAAGGCTTGGATTTGTTTCCAAGCATCAACTTGGGCCATGGAGTGGGCCTTGACTTCTCCTCCCCAGACCACAAGTTTTCCTACCAAATTGTGAAAGGAAACCAGGCACACAGGGAAATAGGGGGGCTCAATATAGTGTCCTGTGGCAGGGTAACAGATAATCTTGGGCTTTTTCTTCCCATGGGCTTGTAACAATTTGGCAGCCTCGTTAGCAAAGAATTCACTTTTCCAGTTGTGGTCATCCAGACCAACTAGAAACAAGAAGCAGCTCTCGGCTCTCTCAACTGGAATTAAGCTTTTTCGGTTGGGCTCCTCCAAAGGGTTGTTGAGAACATCGATGATGTCTACAAACCCCTGGTCAGTCATCTTGATACGTTTCAGGTTACTCCCCAGCGGGGGCATGGTCATGCCCTTATAATGCAGCGCAGCCCCTACATTTGCCACAGAGCCATTGATGGTGGCAGTAGCTGTGATGTCCTTCAGGTGGGAGGCCATGGAGATGCACAGATCACCTCCTTTGGAAAATCCCAGCAGCCCAACTCCTGGACCCTTTACCTGAGAGTCAGAGAAAGATGAGAATAACGTTATGACTAACAAACAAAATAATAGCTTTACTTTTGCCCTAAAAGATATTTTTGAGCCTCACTGATTTTTGTACTAGCTCTTGCTCACGTAAACATGATATGTAAAGCTCGATGGATACAGCATTTTCATTATGACCTTACATTAGAAATATTATGAGATCCATTTTTCAGATAGGAAACTGAGGACCAAATACTTGCCCACGATCAGAGTCACTTGAAATTCAAGAAAGTTAGATAGTACAACAGGTAGAGCACTGCTCCTAGAGTCAGGAAGACCTGACCCTTCTGGGACTCTTAACACAACCAGTTTTCTCAGTTGTAAATGAGAGACAATAAAAGCATTTACTGCAGAGAGTTTTTGTGAGGATCAAGTCAGACAACATCATGAAACATTTAGCAGAGTACTCAAGATATAGTAGGTACTAATATTTCAGAGTCTGATTCTTTTTGTACAGCAAAATAACGGTTTGGACATGTATACTTATTTTGTGTTTAATTTATACTTGAACATATTTAATATGTAGGCAATTGTCAATGCTGTAAAATTACCCATGCATATAACTTGTAAATAAAAAGCTATTAAAAAAATTTTTAAAAAGATATAGTAGGTACTTAATAAATTTTTCCTTCACTCCTTCCTCCCTTCCTCCCTTCCTTCTGGTGAGGCAATTCACATATCTAAGGGAGAGATCATGCATTTTAATTAAGGCCTTTTGGAGAAAATGTCTCTTTTCCAACTTATTAATGATTCTACTGGTGAGACTAACATCTGATGAATGAAATAATTTGGAACAGGGAGACATTGTGCATACATCAAGTCAAGTCCTCATCAACATTCTTCCTTGGATCATGCTCTAACTCACTCATTTTATAACTGAGGAAACTATAGCCCAGAGAAATTAAAAATGTGTGACTTCCTGAGGTGACACAGATAATCATTATCAGAGGTGATTTACATTTATCTCAATTTTCTCTTTCCAAACAGGAGAGTTACTGGTCAGAATTAAAATACTCTTTGGAAATAAGGGAAATTTTCAAAGCCAAACAGGCATTTAAGTGTCAAAACTGATAAAGAGCTGGGCCTGGAATTGGCTGGTCTCAGACACTCACTAGATGTATGACCCTGAACAAGTCACTTAACCCTGTTTGTCTCAGTTTCCTCATCTGTAAAATGAGCTGGAGAAGGAAATGGCAAACCAGACCCCTTTCAGGTAAACATTTATAATAGGAGTTTTCATTTCTGGTATAATTTCTAAAAATGAAGGGGAATCAGGGAAAGCCATCAACCCCTAGAATCAAAGAAAATAAAAGAGAGAAATCATAAAATAAGAAGACAACCTGGGAGTGGTTTTTCAGGTACTGGACAGCCTCTTCAAAATATTCCAGATGAAATTCCTTCATGTTTTTGGGAAGGTCCTCAAAGCCATAGTATGCCAGGGCCATAACAGCAAAACCATGTCCAGCCAACAGGCTTGCTCTGTATTCAAACAGGCCTCCTCCTGTTCCAGAGATGTCGATGATCCCAGGGAAGGGCCCTGAGCCTATAGGAAAGTTAAAGTCATAAAGCATTCCCTTTGAAGTGCTCCCTCTGAATTCTAAGGATGGGCAGGCTATTTGCTCTTAGATGACATATTCTGAGACACCATAAGACTCCTTGTTGATGTGTAATACATCTGCACAATGGGATTAAAAAAAAACCTAAAATAACTGGAAAATAATAACTAATAATAATAACTAGCTAATGTTTATATAGCATTTATATGCTATAGTTTATACAGTATAGTATATATATTTATTTAGTATATATAATATACATATGGTAATATATAGTATAGTATATACATATATAGTATATATTTATATATAGTATAGTATCTAGTAATATATTACATAAAATATATATACTATATAGCATATAGGAAGCAGCAGGTGGCACAGTGGTTAGAGAACCAGCCCTGAGTTCAAATCTCAGACATTTAACCCTTCCTAGCTGTATGACCTTGGGCAAGTCACTTAACCCCAATTGCCTCAGCAAAAATAAGAAAAAAAGAAGAAGAAAATATGTAATATTATATAATATATAGTATTTATTATGGACCAGGCAATGTTCTAAGCACTTTACAATTATTCTTTCATTTGTGAGGTAGGTGCTATTATTATCATCCCCATTTTACAGTTGAGGAAACTGAGGCAACAGAGATTAAATAACTTGCCCAGGGTCATATAAATAGTAATTGTCTTGTCTCCACTGAAATTAAGCAAAGGAGTAAATTGAGGCATATCTCTGTGCAAGATAATATTTATTAACAGAGGTGTGCTACCTGTTCACAAATGGATTTGCTACCATTCATGCCAAAGACCCTGAGCAAAAGGACAATTCACCCTGTATAACCTTAGGGGAGTTATTTGTCCTTCTTTCTAAAAGACAACCAATGACATCAGTCAAAATGCTGATGCGAAGTGTGGATTTAAGCTGTGCAAAGTTATCAACCTCATCCTCTCCTCCAGAGTCATTGAAGTCCAATGACAAGACAAGAGTAAAGATGACTGGCAATGGCCTGGGATGAAGGGGCAGTGGCTAAGGTTGGAAGGACCTTTCCCCCATGGCAGCAGGCCCCGGCGGTCCAGCTCTACAGGAAAGAGGTTTAGGGGAGTATAGAACAAAGAACAGAACACAGTGGATGACATGGAATTAAGGGCATCATGACTGGTTAAAGAGCTGAGACATGGGGAACAACATGATTGGTTAAAAATTTGATAATGGGAACTAGCAATAACCCCCCCTTCTTCCCTCACGAGTCTAAGAAGTATTTTTTATTGGAGTCTAGGTGTGAGATAGTGAACCAGACTTTTGGACAATAAACCAGACATCCTTGAAGGATAATTTGGTGGAGTAACAATATCACACCCAAACTCCCTTATTTTCTCACATATTCCCCAAGGTTAGCAAAATTCCTCAATCAGGAAAGCTGCATTTTTTAAATGTAATCCATGATGGTCCAGTTTGTGAGAACTGGATAAACATTTTTTTTCACAGTTATGAAACCTAAGTCAGAGAAATAAAACTGAAATTTAAGAAATGAAATCTAAAGGCTACAAAATTTATAGAGGGAAGCCATAAATTAGAATAGGAAATACATCATGAGATGTAATCAGGTGTGGGGACTCACACAAAAATCCAGAATTAGGCATTCTGGATAGACTGTAACCTCTGTTGCCTCCAGTCAATGGGGAATCAAAGGAAGGACTTGCATTTTGGGGATAAGATATAAAAAGGCTTGTCTTATTGATTTTAAGTGTGCCTCTGAGCTTGGACACCTACTTTTACAAGAAGTTAAAATAAATTTTTTTCCTGCATTCATCAGCAAATAAAGTGGAGTTCTTGATAAAGCATTTTGTTTTTTACACAGCTGAACTCTGAACTAAGTTCAGAGACAAAGAACCATAATTTAATCAGAGGACAAAAGCAGTTAATGGGCAAAATCAATTTCTTATAAATAGAATCCAAAAGAAAATGCTCCAGGATCAATTCTTCTTCATTTGTTTTTCAAAAAGCTGGGCTAATTTACTTTTTTGTTCTGTATCGTTTTCATTTTTGATTATTAAAATATAACTCTAAAAAGATAGGTTTTTAAAAAGATCATTGTCTTTTAAATAGAACTACATGGCAATACCTTAAAAACCCAAATCACTCAGATTGGTAACGTGTATCAAGGTGGGGATATGATAGGTTCATCAAGATTTCTAATTCTTTTTAACTGTTTTCCCTCTTTCCCCAGTAACAAAAATGCTGTAATCCCTTCCTCTATATCTGTATATTCCTCAGGTTCCTCAATTGTAAGGAATAGCAAATTTTGCCACTTCTTATTCTTCCTAAACACACTAGTATATTCCTTTTATTCTCTTCTCTTTCTCCTTTTACAATCCTTAGAATGGAATCAATTCATCTCCAGGACCTGTTTTTCTAATGTAATTCCTTCAAAACACTTTGACTACATTAAAGTTTTGAAAAGAAACTTGTTTCTTCTCTCCCATAAGCATGTTAGCACTATATCATACTATAGCTCCTGCCAATTATTAAAATAAATTCCTTTCCAGATTTTCTATGAGTCTTCTTTTCTATTTCAAAGTTCTTACTCAGCTTTTGCCAGTTTCATCAGAAATGCCTGGAAATCCTTTATTCAATTAAAGTTCTACCCTTGTTGCATTATACTTTGTTTGGGAGAGTTACTTTTGGTTGTAAGTTTATATATTTTATCTTTTGTATTTCAAAGTCTTCTCGCATTGACAGTAGAAGCTTAAAAGTCTTGTGTGATACTCACTGTGATTCCTTGGGACTTGAATTGTTTCTGAATACTTGTAGTATTTTTCTTTCATGACAGACCTCTAAATCTGGGTTTTGATACTCTTAAGACTTCTCATTTTAAAGTTTCTTGTTCAAAATATGTATTTTTTTTTTGCTTTACTCCTTTTTTTCCATCTCAGCACTACATGGAACTTTTACAAAAATTATCTAGAGCACAGTTATTTAATAAACAATTTTTAGGGCATAATGCAATAAAAACTAATTATTTTAGGCATTCCTAACAAAAAATGCAGACCAAAATATTGGTAAAAAAATGAAATCCTAAATAATGAGTGGGTCAAAAAACAAGTCATAGAAACAATAACTACATTAAATAAAATGATAATAATGAACAACATACCAAAATTTCTGGGATGCAGCTAAAGTAATCTTTGGGGTAAAGGGAGAAATCATATCCATATATCAAAAATAGAAAAAAGGAGGATTTGTGAATATGCATTTTGAAAAATTAGAAATCCAACAAACAGATAAATGGAGAAAAAAGCATAAAAAAAAGAGGCACTAAAAATGAGAGGGAAAATAAAAAAGTTGGAAACAAACAAACAAAAGAAAACCCTCTCACAGAAATGATAAATAAAACTAAAAGCTGGTTCTTGAATCATTTTTCCAGCCTTATTTTCTGAATTAGAACTTAATGAAAAAGCCAGACTCTGCCCCTTCCCACACTCAAGTGGAGTAATCAGGCTGTTTTATTTCTGAATTCAATCTCAATTATTCCTTCTACTGGCTTTCCTTTGCTGAGTGTGTTTATGCTTCAGTCTCCCTGTTCAGAACTCTATGGTCAGCTGAGCACTGGGGACTTTCCTGTCCTCCTTGAGGATTCCTTGATTAGGTCTCTGGATGTGAGGGAAGTCCTCCCTGATTAAGATGACAGGTAATCTTTTGTCCCTGGAGTTCCATCATCAGGAGTCTTGTTGTCTCTATATTCCTTTGGGTTTCCTTGATCAGGGAGTTTGGTGGTCTTTCTCTCTATTGAAGTGTTCTCTATCCCAGAGTTGGATGTCTTTCCTTTGGGCTTCCATGACGGGGGCATCGAATGGTCTCCTCAATTCACGCCTGTTTGTTCTATGTGATTCCTGTCCATGGCTTTCCAAAAATTCAGCACGAGGGGTCTAACACCATGGAGACCTTCCTCTTTTCCTCCCAACATTCCACCACAGAAACAATTAGGTGGTACAGCATTGGGTGTGAAGTCAGGAAAACCTCAGTTCAAATCCTGTCTCAGATACTCCCGAGATACATCATTTTGGTAAGTTTCCTTTACTGTAGGATGGGAATAATAATAGTACCTACCTCAGAGAGTTATTGTGAGAATCAAATGAGATAACATTTGTAAAGCACTCAATATAGTATATATTTATGTACACTTAGTACATAGCATTTGCTACATATACTTTTTTATTTTTTTTTTTTGCTGAGGCAATTGGGGTTGACTTGCCCAGGGTCACACAGCTAGGAAATGTTAAGTGTCTGGGACCAGATTTGAACTCAGGTCCTCCTGACTTCAGGGCTGGTGCCCTATCCACTGTGCGACCTGGCTGCCCATGCTACATAAATTCTTGCTATTTCTTTTTATGGTAGCAAGAGTTGGAAAATGAGTCAATGTCCATCAATTGAGGAATAGTCCATCAATTGAGGAATGGCTGAACAAGTTGTAATATATGAAAATAAAGGAATATTATTGTTCTATAAGAAATGACAAGCTGATTTTAGGGAGGCCTGTAAAGATTTACATGAACTGATACTGAGCAAAACAAGAAGAACCAGAAATATATTGTACACAATAACAGCAAGAATGTGTGATGATCAAGTATTAGAGACTTGGTTCTTCTTGGTGGTTCAGTGATCCAAAGCAATCCCAATAATCTTTGGACAGAAAATGCTATCTGCCCCAGAAAAAGATCTAAGAAAACTGAATATAAATCAGCACATGCTATGTTCACTTTTTTTCTGTTTTTTTTTCTTCTCCCATAGTTTTTCCCTTTTGCTCCAATTTTCCTCTCCCAACATGATTCATAAACAATGTATATTAAAAATAAATAAATTTACTGAGAAAAAAAAAAGCAGAAAATGCCATCTGCATCCAGAAAAAGAACTAAGGAAACTAATGTAAATCAACACATGCTACATTCACTTCTTTTTTTCTCTTTTTTTTTTCCTCTCCCATAGTTTTTCCCTTTTGCTCCAATTTTCCTCTCCCAACATGATTCATAAACAATGTATATTAAAAATAAATAAATTTACTGAGAAAAAAAATAAAAACAGAAAATGCCATCTGCATCCAGAAAAAGAACTAAGGAAACTAATGTAAATCAACACATGCTACATTCACTTCTTTTTTTCTGGTTTTTTCCTCCTCTCCCATGGTTTTTCCCTTTTGCTCTGATTTTTCTCTCCCAATATGATTCATAAAGCAATATGTATTAAAAATAAATAAATTTACTGACAAAAAAAATTCTTGCTATTATTGAAAGTACTTCTGGAGCACTTGCCATCCATCTGTGATTCCTCAATCTTTCCTGTCTTCTCTTCCTATTATGCAACTCCTTAATGGCATCATTTACTCCTATGCTTCTTTAGAGTTCCTCACTGTTTGTATGTTGAGCCTCTCAATTGCCCCCCATGTGATACACATGTTTAAGTCTTCAAAGGTAGTGACATTTCATATCTCACTGTAATGTAGAAACTCTGGGGAAACATTACTATTGAAAAGATGGGCCTTTGCTTTTGTGGGAAGCTTTGGATCAGTAAAAGAACTCTGCAAATTCTTGGAAGAAAAATCATTCCACTCTTCTTCTCCTATTCAGTTCTGGGACCATTGCCCATCTGTATTATCTGTATAGTGGTTGGTTTCCTTCACTCTCAAAGACTAAAATAATACCTACTATGTTAAGATCAAAGTACAGTGTGTCTAGCTTGGCTGATCAGACCAACAGGAGCTTGAAACATTAATAGTCCACATAAACATTTGGAGTGGAGATGTCTCTATATTTGCACAAATATAAATATATATTATGACATATAATAATAAATCATACAATACATTAATACACAATATATACAAATGCACAAATACAAGCTCTATAGGATATCCATCCAAATGTATGTTGACATCTGACCAATTGTCATTCTTCATCCAATTTTATCTTTCCTGTATGGAAAGACAAGCAAACTCCTTTGAGTGTTTATAGATGTTTTCTAAGAGATTTTGTAATGTTCAGTGATTATTTATGTTAACCAAAAATGGAAGAAGCAAATTATGTCAGCTCAAAGGGATCTTCATCCTTGACTTATTCAGGGCCTCTTGCATATTCCAGGTCCAGTATGCCTGGAAAATAAGGCAACTCAAGAAGACAATATCTGCAATCCCTATAACATTGGTCATGATGAGGCAACATTATAGGACTCCGTAGAAGTATGTAGGCAGTAACCAAAAGAGTATAATGGTCATTTACTCACACGCCCTTTATGGTACCTCACTGTGTTCCTTTTAAGGAAGCACAAATTCGACCCAATATCCCAGACCTTCTCCAGTGATGGGACTATGCTAATAATTTGTGGTCATAACCAGCACTCCAAGGCACTGCAGTACTCTCAATAATCAAATAAAAAAATAAATGAGGTTATTATGCTCTTCTTAGGAAAGTGGTTGAATATATCACAATGCAAGGTCAACTAGGATAAAGCTCCAATTTATGAGAATACCTGGGTGCAAGTTTTGGATATACAACTCAATTCATCTCTGGATCTCAGTTCCTTCATCATAAAATAAGAGGACTGGATCCAAAGATAACCAGAGAATATCCTTCCTAGACACTAGAGGTTCTACAAGCAGAACTGCTGACTTCTTTGGCTTGAATCCTCCTGTACAGAAGAGAAGTCACTTCTAATCCCATATAATAAGCACTTATTAAAGCAATAAGTGTAAAGGAAGGGAAAGGGAAGATAATAATTATTTTTTATAGCACCTACTATATCCAGGCATTGTGCTAACTGCCTTAAAATTAGCACTTACAAACTTACTTTAACCTTACTTTACAACTATTTAATTTAATTCCTAATGATTTAAACTTCTTTATTATTTGGTCTTCAACAACTCCAAAGGGATAGATACTATTATCTTCCTTTTACAGATGAACAAATTGAGGCAAACAAAGGTAAAATGACTTGTGCAGAGTCATATAACTAGTAGCTTTCTGAGGCTGGATTTCAACTCTACTTGACTTTAGGACTAGCACTGTATTCTACTGCATCACCAGCTGCCTTTACTATATATGAAGCACTGTATTAGATTCTAGGATTAGAAATACAAGCCAAAAATAGTCCCTCTCTGTTATAGAACTTATATTCTATATATGATACATTTACTTAGATAAGTATTGCATATTACTTAGACTATTACAGTAGTTTTCCTGCCTCCAGAATCTCCCCTCACAGCTATCAGAAAGATATTCCTGAAACTCAAGTGTGACCATGGAATTCACTTCCCTTCCGAAGAAGTTCCAGTGACTCTTCATTTCTTCTAAGATCAATAACTCTTCACCACCTGGCCCCAGCCCACCTTCTTAGGCTTACTACACATGACTCAACGTTATGTACTCTCCCGTCCACTCAAGTTGGTCTACCTAAGATCCCTCAAGCAAGAGATCCACCTGTCATCTTTGCTGTTCCATCATGTCTGGAATGTATTCCCTCCTTTCCATTCACTAAGTATATAAATTTCTTCAAAGCTCACTCTAAATACCAACTTCTACATAAGGCCTTTTCCGATTCCCAGTAGCTACTGGTGTTTCCCTAATCTGTCCTGAAATTATATTTACCTTAGATTTGATTTTTATAGGCTGCTAGGTGGCAAGGTAAATAAGTGTTTGGCCTAGAGTTCGAATGTGACCTCACTTATTAACTCTGTGACTCTAGGCAAATCACTTAAACTTGTTTGCCTCATTTTCTTTATGTGTAAAATATATTGGAGAAGGAAAAGGCAAACTACTCTAGTATCTGTGCCAAGAAAACACTAAATGGGATCATGAAGAGCCAAAATAACAACAGTAATTTGTTTTTTATATATTTTCTAATTACCTCTATGTTTATGTGTTGTTTCCCTCTTGTGCAAGTTTCTTGAGAGCAGAGTATAGTTCACTTTTATCTTTTTATTTCCCTTATTCTAGCATTAATAACTCCTCTGAGTTTAAGGAAGAGTCTTCTTATCCACTTGCTATACTATAAATCTATATTTTATTTAGAAAGGATCCATACGGCTACTATATTATTATCTTGGCTTAGCCTCAATTATTTACTTCTTCCTTTGTTCTCACCAAGATAATTCCATAGCTCCAATTTTATAGTCTTATTTGTGTCAGTAACTTAAATGTCTATGTTTAGTCACCCCAACATTTTTACATCAGTTTTTCCACCTCTGAGTTAATGATATAAAAATTCCTTCAATTTGTCTCTTTTCTGCTAAAGTAATTTTTTACCTGAATTTCTTCTCCAGTTTCTTAGATTTTCAAAAAATATAATCATAACATCTACAGAGAGAGTTTAACTGTTTATTTGACTGTTTATTCCCCAATTCCTTTTCACCATTACTTTCTCCCCCTTTTTTTGGGCTAAACTTACTTTAATATTTCTTTCTTTTCTTTTGAACATATTTCCATACTTGTTATGTTATCATCTACAGAGAGAGTTTAACTGCTTATTTGCCTGTTTATTCCCCAATTCCTTTTCACCATTACTCTCCTCCCCTTTTTTTGGCTAAACTTTCTTTAATATTTCTTTCTTTTCTTTTGAACATATTTCCATACTTGTTATGTTATCATCTACAGAGAGAGTTTAATTGCTTATTTGCCTATTTATTCCCCAATTCCTTTTGACCATTACTCTCTCCCCCCCTTTTTTTGGCTAAACTTTCTTTAATATTTCTTTCTTTTCTTTTGAACATATTTCCATACTTATGTTATGTAAGAAAAATCAGACCAAAAAGAAAAAGCATAAGAAATAAAAAAAATAAACTAACAAAAAGGGAAAATACTATATTCAGTCTCCATAATTCTCTCTTGGTGCAGATGGCATTTCCCATCCCAAATCTTTTGGAATTGCCTTGAATCACTGCACTGTTGAAAAGAGCCAAGTCCAATACAGCTGATCATCACATAACCTTGCACCGTCTCACTTTAATATTTCAAGTCCCTACGGTCTTGTCTCTGGGGCAGAGAGGGGACTCCCTCCACTAACTCCAAGCACAATATCTGTGTAACTGATGGTCTTTGACAATTTCAGTGGCTCAGAAACTCCTCGCTGAAAGGGAAGCTTGGTCAGGAGCTTATTTAGTCTGGTATTCAGAGAAAAAATGGGCGTGTAGAATCGGCATCTGATGTTGTAGGGTGCAGCTTGATTAAATAAAGGTAACGGACAGTGTCAGATATTTGCTGAATCAAGGTCAGGAGAACTGGAACGGGAATAGGGAGGGGTGTAGCGGTGGAGTCCTGGGCTGGAGCCTTCGAGCTCCCGGTTATAGATCAGAAATTGGAAAGGACCTTACACTGATTTAGTCTAAGCCAACTTCCTAGTGTTTCCCCTCCCGCCAAAAAACTCAGGAAAAGTCCGCGCCTCCGACGTTGTCTTAGACCGCGGGACTTCAGGACGCTGGATAGAACATCCCGCTGGGGGAAGTGCAAAGAAAGAGGGATGGTCGGGATCAGACGAGGGTCAGAGGGAAAAAAGCACGGGAGCGGGGGAGTTAGAGGGTTACTGACCGGGCGGCAGGAAGAGGGTGGCCCGCACGCTGCCCTCTCGCACCGGGATCCTCCTCACCCCCGGCCCCAGGAAGCCCCGCTCGTGGACCGCCCGCGCCAGCAGCTTGGTGGGCTGGGGGTCGTGACCCTCGTACACCTCCAGGTCCACGCAGAAAGGGGTCTGCACGTCCCGCTTCACCAGGCGCCAGTAGGGCTTCTCGGGCTGCAGGCTCCAGAAGAGCCCCATGGGCTCGACGCCGCTGTAGCTGCCCCCCAGGGCGGGCGCCCGCGCCAGGTGCAGCTGCCCGCCGGCGTCCGCCCGGTAGCGCGCCGAGGCCTGGAAGAGCTCGCCCTTCTCATCGCGGAGGCCGGCGCGCAGGGTGACCGGCTGGGCCGGGCCCAGACCGTGCACCGCGATCTCCACCGGCTCGTCCCACAGGCAGCGGGGCCCCGGGCTCAGGGTCACCGTCACGGCCATGGAGGAGGCGGCCCGTAGGGAGGAGAGCAGGAAGCTGGCGGAGAAAGTTGGAGGCGCTTTGCGACTAAGTAAGCGCGGTCTATCTCGCGGGACTCGGTGGCAAGAAGTGGGCGTCCCGGGGAATTGTGCCAGCTCCGCCAGGCGTTTTCCAAGCCGTGGGCTTCTCAGGAAGGACATGACGCGATCAAAGAAAGTGCCGATCTGATTTAAATAAAGTTTTCTAGGTGTTAGCAGAACCACCGAATAAGCCCGAACCCCGGTCCCGGAACAAAACGAACTTCACTAACAGGCCAAGGAAATCACAAGCTGTAATGACAGCATGTCATGTCATGAGCCTCTAATAGCATCCAGGTCATCCAGACCCTGGCCCCGGGCGGGAGGTGGCGGGGAGTCCCACAAAGAGGCTGAGATTCTCAGGAACTGCCTCCGATATCGCAGAGGAGACAAGCTTCTTCTGAAATGCGAGGAAATGCTCCCTCCCTCTGCCCCCTCCTACGCCTGCCTCAGGTTTGTTCCAGAAAGTCGCATTTCTTAACCAATCCCGTGAGCGCTACACCAAAAAAACACAATCCAGTAGAAGGTAAAGGGCTTAAGGAAAGAACTCGCAGGGGTCCTAAACTTTTTAAATAGGGGGCCACTTCCCTGTCCCTCAGACTGTGGGAGGGCCGGACTGTAGTAAAAACAAAAACTTTGCTTTGTGGGACTTTAAATAAAGACACTTCATAGCCCTGGGTGAGGGGGATAATCGTCCTCAGCTGCTGCATCTGGCCCGCGGGCCGTAGTTTGAGGACCCCTGCTAGGGCATTATAGTAGATGTTAGGAGAAAAAGTTCTACACTTTGTAGTCTTTTTTTTTTTTTTTAATCATTTTTTTTTAGGCAATTGGGGTTAAGTGACTTGCCCAGGGTCACACAGCTAGGAAGTGTTACGTGTCTGAGGTCACATTTGAACTCAGGTCCTCTTAAGATACTAAGGGACATGTGAGCATTCTTTTGCTTGGGCCTAATGACATCAAGGAGACAGTATCAAAACTGTTAATATGACATCATCTTACAAGAACCTCCTTTAAATCAAGTCAGTGCTCTACATTTTCACCAAGAGAGTTTGGGTTATTTGGGGTGTTCATTAGAAAATAACTGAATAAGGGGATTGATTTGATGCTTCTGGCATATTATTTCCTATGTTTTAACAGCAATTACCCTTTTAAATTAGAGCTTTTGTGATTTTTTTTAATGGCCATAATTTTTTGCATCTAGAAGTCTCAGAAAGACTAGAGATAGGATGTGATAACCATTTTCGTTCCTCTGGATTTTGAGTTGAGCCTCTATCAGCATCTGGGCAATACAAAGGCATATGATCTCCAAAGACTTTATGGGGTAGCAGAGTCACACCTGCTAGATGGAATTTGTAGCACTTAAAGAAAAGGTAGCAGCATCCCATATTAGGGTATAAGTATTGAAGAGAGCCTCCCCACTTTTCCTCTTTTTACAGAGATGTCTGGGGACCTAAATTTAGCCACATAGCTATATATAAATATTTATGTGAATGAAGCAAAATCAATTCATTCCAAAGATAAGCATTTGCAATTTTAAAAGATCTAAATACAGATACAACCTTATAGATATCAATACGTTAGGTTCACTTTTTTTTTCCTTTTTCTTCTGTTTTTTCCTTTCATGGTTTTTCCTTTTTGTTCTGATTTTTCTCTCCCAACATGATTCATAAGGACATATGTAAAATAAAATGAATGTACCAAAAATGTTGTTTCTACATGTAACTGGAGAAAATAAAAATTAAAAATAAAAAGATTCTGTGATAATCAATTGTGATGGACTTGGCTCTTCTCAACAATGAGGTGATTCAAGCCAATTCCAATGGAATTGGGATGGAAAATGCCAATCACATCCGTAGAAAGAACTACAGAGATTGAATATAGATCAAAGCATACATTTTTCACTTTCTTTGATTCTTTCTTTCTTGTGGTTTTTCCCTTTTGTTCTGATTCTTTTTTTTTTCACAACATGATTAATATAGAAATATAGTTAATATGATTGTGCATGTGAAAGAAGGGAAAAAATTATGGAACTCAAAATCTTATAAAGTGAATGTTGAATGAGGTGATTTAAGCCAATTTCTTTAGATTTGTGATAGAGAGAGCCATCTGAATCCAGAGAGAAGACTGTGGGGACTGAATGTAAATCACGGCATAGTATTTTTCACATTTTGTTGTTTGCTTGCTTTTTTTATGCTGCACAATAAAAATCATAAAATAATAATAAAAACAATAAAAATTGAAAAATTGAAAATAAAAATAATAAAAGTGAATGTTGAAACTATCTTTACATGTAATTGGAAAAAATAAAACACTATTTTTTAAAATAAAACTAACACATTGATATACAGGAAGAAAAAAAGAAGTATGTATAGGTTCATGAAACTTGGGATCCCAGACATGCTGTCACCTTCATCAATAAGATGGCTGCTTTCCCTGCTCTCCCCACCTCTGGTCATTAACCTCTACTGATTTCTAACTTCACAGAGAATGTTGACTAGACTCAGCTGGCAGTTTTATCAAAAATTCTTACCTTCTGACATATTTAACATGTATAGGACTGCTTGCCATCTGGGGAAGGGGGTGAAGGAAGGGAGGGGAAAAGTCGGAACAGAAGTGAGTGCAAGTGATAATGTAAAAAATTTACCCAGGCATGGGTTCTGTCAATAAAAAGTTATAATAATAATAATAATAAAAATAGCAACAACAAAATTCTTACCTTCTCCCTATCTCTGCATCTCATCTCTCTAACTTACTGTCACTGACCCCTTCAGCCAAATTGCATATGCTCAGGTGGCCGGACAGGAAGGGACAGCTAGTAAAAGACCTGCTCCCACTAAAGTAGTGAATGTATGAATGGTGCAGTGGAAACAGAATGAAGGGAGCACCTGAAAACTGGACTTCAAACCGAGCATCCGGTGACCTTCTCTCAGTCTTCTCTATATCATCCGACATTTATTTATTACAAACTCTCAGGATTTTCCTGACATTGATTATTTGGATCTCCTACTTAGGAGGAAAACTATTAGCTCAGAGGATAGGATGACAGGTCACATTCAAATCTGGCCACAGACACAAGCTAATTGTATGACTCAGAACAAGTTAACCTTGTTTCCTTCCCTAGTAAAATGGGACTAATAGCACCTTCCTCTTAGGATTGTTGTGAGGATTAAATAAGATACAATTTTTTAAAATAAAAAGGCATTTTGTACAGTGTCTGGCACATGGTAGATGTTTAGTAAATGTATATTCCTTCCTTCCTTATTCCTCCATTTTTTCCTTTTTTCACTAGTCTACATCACACCCTTTAACTGTATATATATCCTAAGGCTCTCTTCATTTTGGGTAGAGACTTAATTCAAGACCCAGAGGGACCTCAGTGGTCAGATTCTTCTGAGACCTCTTCTGGATGTTTTTTAAAAAGAAAAATCTATTTATCGATTAGACTTGGGTTGAAAAATGCCAGTCAATCCAGAGAGGAACCATAGAGAGTGGATGTGAATTGAAGTAAGGTTATCTTCATCTTTTTGTTTGTTTATTTGTTTCTTTCTTTCTTCCTCATGATTTTTCCCTCTTTTGGTCTGATTTTTCTTATGCAAAGTGACAAATATGGAAATAAATTTGAAATGATTGCATAAATTTAACTCATATAAAATTGCTTACTCATTCTTCAGGATGGCACTAAAAAGCAAAGAGTTCAATCATTCTTGTGTATTTTCTTATATCTTTTCATCTAAATAACAAGATGTCTGCTTGAATGGATGAGTTTATTTACTATTTCCCAATCTTGATAGTCCTTTTGTGTAAATAGAATTTGATGATTGCAAAATGTAAAACATATTAGATTGCTTGCTGTCTTGGAGAGGAGGGAGGTAAGAGAAGGAGAGAGAAAAATTTTGGAACTCAAAATCTTGCAAAAATGAATGTTAAAAACTATCTTTTTGTCCATGTAAATGTACATCTCAATACTATTGAGAATAAATAAATAAATGAACAGCAATTGATGGTTAGACTTACTTTCATGAACATAGGAAGTCATTCCCTGTCTTTGGGACAGCTTCCTCATCAGCAAAATAAAAGATTTGAATTAGATGATTTCTAAGGTCCCTTCCAACACTAAATACAAGATATTAGGAGATACCCTGTTTTCCAGAGCTAAGACCCAGCAAACATGAGCTTGGCATAATAACAATCCTTTGTACTCACTCTCTGGATAATGATCTCACACACTGGCAAAATCCCACAGAAATATTGTATTGCTCTGACCAGCACAGGTGTTCTCTGAGCTTGGACAAGCTTGGACAAATACCTGTGTTCTGGTCATGAGCCCCTGCTATGAATCAAACTTGCTGCTGTTACCCCTCATTGTCCTGCTATAGATCACTGTGTATTGGTATAAGTATTGAGATCTCCCCACTTTGCCTCAGATCCCCCCACTGAGAGTGGAGTCCCACCACATACGTCTTATCTGCTTCCTTGCTTGCAAGCCAATATCTTCACTTTGAAATTAAACATCTATTGGATTCCTGGCTCTCCTTCTTTCCTCCCTCTCTCCTTCTCCCCCTCCCTTTTGTCTATCCTTCCTTCCTTCCTTTCTTCCTTCCTTCCTACAATACAATTACAATTAAAATAATTAGTGGCTGTTCATATTTGAAAATTTACATTATTATTTATTAGTTGTTTTAAAACACACATGTTGTTGACCAAATTGTGTGTTGATCACACAATTGAATCATACACATTGACAGAATTGAATCACACACACACAATCACACACATTGAAAAACAATCTATAGAAAAGCATTTCTAAGAACTAAACTACTTATACAAAACATCTTGGAAGTGCTCATAAAAAACAATAAAAGAAAAATAAGAGGGGTAGAAGAAAAAATGAGAAAGGAAATGAGATATATGCATGGGAGAATCAATAGCTTGGAAAAAGAAAGAAAAAATTTCTGAAGAAAACAATTCTTTAAAAAAGTAGAATTAACCAAATGGAAAAAGATATACAAAAGCAAACTGAAGAAAATCACACATTAAAAACTAGAACAGGGCAAATGGGAACTAATGAACTTTGTGAGACAGAAAGAATCAATCAAACTAAAAAGAATGAAAAAAAGGAAGAAAATGTGAAATACCTCATTGAAAAAACAGCCATCCTGGAAAATAGATCCAGAAGAGACAATTTAAAAATTATTGGCCTACCTGAAGACCAGGAACAAAAAAAAGATTCTGGATAGATCATTAAGGAAAATTGCCCCAATATTCTAGGGGGAATACTAATGGAAAGAATCCAGTGATCACCTTCAGAAAGAGATCCCACAGGGAAAAACCCAAATAACAATGTTGTGAAACTCAAAACTCAACCTCAAGGAAAAAGTAATGAAAGCTACTGAACAAAAACAATTCAAATATCGGAGCAACAATGAGGATTACACAGGATCTGAGAGTTTCTACAATAAAGGATCAGAAGACCTGGGGTACCATATTCCAGAAGGCAAAGGACCTGGGGTTACAACCAAAAATTAACTACCCAGGGAGATTCAGCATCATCTTTAAGTAATGTCTACAATGAAGTAAGACACTCAATCATTTCTATTGAAAAAAAAACAGAATTAAACAGAAAATTTATTCTGGACTCAATCACACGTCTCAAGACAAGCATAGAAAGGTAAACAGGGGGAAAAAAAAAAATATATATATATATATATATGAGTAAATTATTTTCATCCCTAGATGGGAAAATGATATCTGTAACTCTTGAGAACTGTATCTGTCACTAGGACATACAGAGTGGGGCATCACATGGACTGAGGGTGTGGTTGTGAATGGATTCTGGTGTGATGACATCAAGTAAAAAAACATAAAGTTTTTGTACTGGAAACTGGTACTGGAATGGCACTACTGGAAAAGGAAAAAGGAGGTAAAATGGGACAGTTAATTCACATGAAGAGGTGCAAAAGACCTATTATAATCGAGGGAAAGAAAGGAGGGGGGTGAACATTATCTGAAGCTTGAGCTCATTAGTTTGGGCTCTAAGAGGGAATAACTTAATCATTCAGTTGGATATAGAAATTTATCTAATCCGTAAAGAAGTAGGAGGAGAAAAAAAGAAAGAAAAGGGAGGGAAAGGATAGAAAAGAGGACAAAAACATTAGGAGAAAAGGTAAGAGAAGGGGGAAAAGGTGATAGAAGAGAAAGTAGTGCATGGAGGGGGTTAAAGAAACACTAGTAAGAGAAGGAGGGAGGTAAGGTAGTGAGTGGCGTGGGTAAAAAAAACACGACTGAAGACAGGGTGGAAAAAGAAAACAGAAGTATATATAGGGAAAAAAAACAGGATGGAGGGAAATACAGAGCTGGTCATCATAAGTGAATGTTAATGGGATGAACTCTCCCATAAAATGGAAGCAAATAGCAGAGTGGATTAAAAAACAGAATTCTACAATATGTTGTTTATAAGAAACACATTTGACACAGACACATACAGAGTAAAGGTAAAAGTCTGGAACAGAATTTATTATGTTTCAGCTAACATAAAGAAAGTAGGGGTAGCAATTCCAATCCCAGATAAAGCAAAAGAAATAGGAAAACCACTGAGAATAACCAGAAGACTTTCAACCGTGTTTTCCATCATAACAATCAACTCTTATGAGTTGTATTTCCAATGTGAGGTGTTTAAATAACATTCTTTAACTTTAACAAAGGGCAAGGATTCAGAGTAAGTCAAATCTAGTCCTGCAGTTTTAAAATTATCCTAGTTGAAGATCTTCAACTAGAGCATCTTTATCAACCAGTTGACCTCTGCCAACTCTGTTTATAAGAGTATCAGTGGGTTTCATTAGAACTAGTTTCCTTTTTCCAATCAATTTATGAATTTGGGGTATCAGAGAAAGGGCCACCATTACAAAGTCTGATCACTGCAGCAACTCATCCAACTTTCACTGTAATGGACCTCAATCAACTCTCATATTTCTGGTATGTTCTGTTTGGCTCCAGACACCCACAGGTTAAAGACTGGTTCAGTCCAGTTAACATCTGAACCTCATTCTTCCTGAATCCAAGTTTGGCATTTTATCCATCACTCCACACTGGAATTCTCCTGAGTTCTCCTTTTACAAACTCATTTTGGAGTATATAGGTGTGCTCACAAGTATTTTTTCTGATGATAAGTATCTCGATTTCAGAAAAGTCTGGAAAAACTTACATGAACTGATACAGAACCATGAGAACATTGTACGCAGTAATAAGAAGATTATGTGATGATCAACTGTGATGGACTTGGCTCTTCTCAACGATGAGATGATTCAAGGCATTTCCAAATAGGTGTGGAATAGAAAATGCCGTCTGCATCCAGAGAGAGATCTATGGAGATTGAAAGTGAATCAAAACATAGTATTTTCAACATTTTGTTTGTTTCCTTTCTTGTGTTTTTTTGCCCTTTTGATCTGCTTTTTCCTTGCACAATATGACCAATATGGAAATATTTAACCAATATCAGATTGCTTGCTTTCTTGGGGAGGGGAGAGGAAAGAGAGGGAAGGAGAAAAATTTGGAACACAGTCTTACAAAAATGAATGTTGAAAACTATATTTACATGTATTTAGAAAAATAAAATACCATTGGAAAAAAAAAGACAAGTCTTTTTTCTGGCCCAGTGCTTGTGGATTTGTTACCAATATATAATGGACTGAAAAATGAAAAATTACAGTCTGACTTTGCCTTAGCTTTAAGGAAAGATTTTCTCATCAGTTTTTTTATCTCCATGCTCATTTAATGCCTCTGACTCTTTGTAATCCCTAGGATAGATTCCCTTCCCTTTCTCCCTAAACTCTTTCCAATACCAGCTGTCCTTTTCCTACTCCTATTCTTTAAGGCCTGGCCCAAATGGCACATACTTTGTGAAATCCTTATCTATCATCTCCCTAGCTGCATGTGATCCCTTTTTATTCTTGCCAAGATTACTCAGCTCATCTGCATTCAGAACAGAGTAAACTACATACTTGTTAACTTCCTGGGTCTGCCAAACTCTAGAAATTTATTTCTGAGGCAAGTCTAAGGAAAGTGAGAAGTGCCAGAGGCTCTTCCCTTTATGTCCAATAGTAGATTTGATGCTCAACTCCTTCCTGGTCCTAAGGGCAAACGAACCTTGTTCATACATGAGACAAAAGTGGAATCTATTTTGTACAGAAAACCTGGAAATACAGCTATCCCTTGCACAACGCAGGGACTTAGGGGCACACCACCACTACCATCACATCACCATCCAAATCTAGAAAATATTTATAAAAATTTTTGACATTCCCTTTGTTCCAGAGAAGTCTGATATTTTGTTCATTTCTTTTATGGAGTATTAAGAGTACATTATTGTAAAATTTGGGTTAAGCATTAGGTCAGAGACTCTGTCATCTGCTACTCTTTCACAAAACTCCCCCCAAATTCCTATTTAATTTCTTATGCCAAGTTGTGACAAGTTTCCCCAAGAGGGGGAAAGTCATGATGTCAAAGTTATAACTGTAAATCAAACCATAGCAAATGAGACATAACTGCTTAGGAAAGGGTGTTGTTTCTTTGTTTCTAAAGGAAGATTTGCTATAAAACCAAATTTGTCCTCAGATTAGGTCCTTACATTCTTCTAAAGATGATAGAACACAAAAGAACTTGCTGGTTGCTTGGAAACAATTGTAAACAGCTTCAGAAACAGGGAAGCTATTGCAACCTTAAAATACTAATTCTGTTAGTATTGATTCTGCCAGGACATTGTGAAAGAAATCACTCAAAAGGTAAATCTGAAATACTATACTACTCTTCATTCCCGTAACATAAGGAGGTTTCTCTTTAAAAACATTTTTCACTTTCAGTGAATAAAAAAAAAAAACAAACCTTTTTCTCACCTAGAAGGAGATTTTTTTTTTAACATCAATCGATAGAAGTCAATATTTCCAGGATTTCTGGGTTGGAGACAAGAAGTACTCAAAGCAAGGAATGGAAATTAAATATTAAAAAACTGAAAGGCAAAACTTGGACTCAAGTAAATCAAACCACAGCAAATGAGACACAAATGCTTAGAAAAGGGTATTGTTTCTTTGTTTCTAAAGGGAGATTTGCTATAAAGCCAGATATGTCCTCAGATTAAGTCCTTAAATTCTGACAAAGATGATAGAACACAAAATAAGTTGCTGGTTGCTTTGGAAACAACTGTAAACAGCTTCAGAAACAGGAAAGCTAATGAAACCTTAAAATACTAATTGTTAGTACTGATTCTGCCAGGACGTTATGAAAAAGTCACTCAAAAGGTAAATATAAAATACTATACTACTCTTCATTCCCATAACATCAGAAGGTTTCTTTTTAAAAAACATTTTTCATTTTTAATGAAAAAGAAAAAAAAAACCTTTCTCACTTTTTAACATCAACTGATAGAAGTCAATATTTCCAGGATTTGACTTCTGGGTTGGAGACTAGAAATATTCAGAGCAAGGAATAAAAATTAGATAGCAAAAAATTAAAAGACAAAACTTGGACTCATACAGGTTCTTGGTCAGAGAAGGGAGAGCTGAGGGGAAGCTTGAGGCACCATCTCCTTCCCTCCTCTCCCCCCCCCCCATTCCAGGATTAGAGGTACTTTACACTACTAACCTCTTATTTTTAAAAAAAAACAGAACTTGGAAAGAAGAAAGAACCCCACTATTGAAACATATTATGGAAATAGGAAAGAACCAGGGTTCATCTTCAAAGGAGGATATGTTCATTTAAAAAATTAAGTTAAATTAAAAAAAAAAGGAAAGCTTCTACCCCAAAAAGTAACATGAAATGTCTCCCTTCTCAGAGAGAATTTATAGAAGAACTTAAAAAAGAATTTAAAAATCAAATGAGAGACTTTGGGGAAAAACAAAAAAATTAAAATAAGAACTATTCAAGAAAAACAAGATTATTTTAAAAAAAAAGTTAACCAACTGTTGTGTCCTGCTTTCTAGAGCCCCCATGCTGGGGTGATTAAAAATATACCATCTTAGTGGAGAAGTGATGAAGTGGGACTCCTGAGGACAGTGGAAATATGGAGTCCGTTTATTACAAGGTCTTTCCCCTTTGTATACCCTCATACCCTTATGTAACCAAAACAACACTGAGCATGTGGGACCACATAAACAACTTGCTATTGTATGTAGATTGCCCCCCCTGGTATCACTCTGCTTCAATCACAACACAGATTGTCACCACCTCCCCCCACCCCCCCCACCCCCGACTTCTCAGGAAGGCCGAGAGCCCTTAGGGGAGATGGGGAGCTGAACCAGACATTGATAGCAGGTTCCCTCTGGGCTGAAGGGTCTTATATCTTACCCAGAGTTTCCCTCTACAACCTACTGTGACCCTCTACAACCAACTAGAAAAGGAAGTACTGAATCTCAAAGAGGAAAATGATTCTTTGAAAATCAGGCAAGAGGAAGCCTGTGAAGCTAGAAGAGACCAAGAAATAACAAAACAGATTATAAAGAATGAGAAAATATAACAGAATGTGAAACATCTTAAAAGAAAAATGACAGATCTAGAAAACAGCTCAAGAAGAGAAAAATAAGAATAATTGTATTAACAGAAAGTTGTGACCAAAAAGAGAACCTTGACACAATAATGCAGGAAATAATTCTTGAAAATTGTCTTGGAGTGATAAAACATGAGGAGAAAGCAGAAGTAAAAAAAATTCACTAATTATCACCTCGCCAAGATCCTTTGGGGAAAACACACAAGAATATTATTGCCAAATTTTAAAACCCCCATATGAAGGAGAAAATTTTGCAAGAAACAAGAAAAAAAAACAATTCAAATGTGCTGGAGCTCCAATTGGAATTGTATAAGACTTATCAGCAGTTATAATAAAAGACCACAGGTCCTGGAATCATATCTGCCCAAAATCAAAAGAACTAGGCCTGTGGCCAAAAATATCATATCCAAAAAAATTATCTATAATTTTGAATAAGAAAAAATGGATCTTCAACAAACTTGCAGGTTTTCAGGACTTTATCAACCAAACCTGTACTTAACAGAAAATTTAACATATAAGAGCCAATATCAAAAATCAACATGGACAAACTGTTTAAACCTGAACAAATTGTTTGTTATTTTTACATGGGAAATGTATATTATAAGTTTAAAGTTCAAATCAACAATAGGATAACTAAAAAAAAAATAGGCAGAGTTAAGATAAAAATAGTAATCATGTTATACAAATGAGGTTCAGAGGCATTGAAGGCAGGGAGGAGGGCTCCTAGTTCTGAAAACCTACTCACATTGGAAATGTTGTTCAGTAGACAACACTGCATATATGTCATGAAGGGTATAACACACTTCAAAATCTATAAAGAAATAAGGGGGAGGGATAGGCAGAATTACAAGCTCTTCTCCCACTAATGCCTCTGTGTCTATTCTTCCCTTGCATCTCATTTGTATGGCATGATTAGTATTTTTACCTTAACTCTGCCTCAATCTATCTTTTTGAGCTATTGTATTGTTAATGTCAATCTTAAACATATGTTATGCCTTTCTCATGCAAAATAAAAAAAAAAAAATTGTCCCTTGTTGAGTTCTTTGTGTTTGGGTTTAGTTGGCAGAAAGTCCTGAAGATCTGCAAGTTCATTAAATGTTCATTTTTTTTCTCATTCATTATTATAGGTAATTTTTCTAGATATGATATTTTTGGCCACAGGCTTAGTTCTTTTGATTATTGGTAGATATGATTCCAAGATTTGTGATCTTTTATTGTGGCTGCTGATTAGTCCTGTACAATTTTAATTGTAGCTCCAGCATATTTGAATTTTTTTTTCTTCTTTCTTGCAAAACTTTCTCCTTCATATGGGGGTTTTAAAATTTGGCAATAATATTCCTATGTGTTTTTCACAAAGGATATCTTTGAGGTGGTGATTGGTGGATTTTTTCTATTTCTATTTTCTCCTATCATACCAAGACAATTTTCTTGGATTATTTCTTATATTATTTGTCATTTTTTTGTCTCTTTTTGGTCACAACTTTCTGTCAGTCCAATTCTTATATTTTCTCTTCTTGATCTGTTTTTCAGATCTGTCATTTTTCTTATAAGATGCTTCACATTTTGTTCTATTTTCTTATTCTTAATAATGTTTTGTTATTTCTTAGTCTCTCTCATAGCTTTACTGGCTTCCCCTTGCCCAATTCTAATTTTCAAAGAGTTATTTTCTTTGAGATTCTGTATCTTCTTTTCTAGTTGGCTAACTTTTTTTTATAATATTATTTTTCTTGAATTAAAAATTTTTTTTCTCTATTTCTCATTGGGTTTTTAAATTCTTTTTTGAGTTTTATAAGTTCTCTCTGGGAAGGGAGCCATTTTATGTTACTCTTTGAGGTAGAAGAAGCTCTTTTTACTCATAGTAAGTTTCTATGATGGAGTTCTTTTCATTTTTTTTTTTTTCTTTTTGCTGAGGCAATTGGGGTTAAGTGACTTGCCCAGGGTCACACAGCCAGGAAGTATTAAGTGTCTGAGGCCAGATTTGAACTCAGGTCCTCCTGACTTCAGGGCTGGAACTCTATCCATTGCACCATCTAGCTGCCCTTCATTATTTTCAGTAAGCAATATTATAATATGTAAGCACTCTAATCCTGGGATGGGGATGTGGTGCTTCTAACTTCACTTGAGCTCTGACCTGGAACCTCAAACCAAGAGTTCTACTCTCCAGCAAGTGCCTGCAGCCAGCTGCAATCCCTTCCCTCTGACCCGGCACTCAGGTGTGCTGGTTCCTTCTGGCCCAGGACGGAGTCTCTGCAGCACAGTTGGGCCCAGCATTCCTAATCAGCTGAGATTCACTCAGTCCTCCCAGATTCAGATCCCTAACTCAGCAAACAGTCCAGGAGGTGAAAGGTTTTGTGGTTCCTGCTGAGACTTCAGCCAAACCAACTAGCAGAGAGCTCCCCACTTAGTGTTTCTGTGGAGCTAGGTGGGAGGTTTTTGCACTTCACACAGGTTAATCCCCAGCTTGAGGTCTTTCTTTAGATCTCAGATTGTATCTGGAGGACACTGTTCTGCCCCAAGTTTTCTTGATCTTTCACCCGGCTATGTTTGCCCTGAGGCACAAATTTGTTCTATTTGTGGGGAACATCTAGAGAGCCTGAAATTTACCAATCTACTCCTTTATCTTCCCAGAATCCTCCCAAATCTGGAGTTTCTATCAAGCCACTGACCTAGTCCAATTCTTGCTTTTTACAGATAAGTTCCCTTTGTTTCAGAGAAGCAAAGTTCATGTAGCAAGTGAGAAAACTAAAACAATTCCATTTTATATCCTTGCTAACATTTTGTACAGCCACTGACATTGTCTTGTTTTCCTGAGTTACATTAGTTTTCTTGTAAGTTATCTAATTTTAAAGAAGTCACTTATTATTGTACCACTAACTGTACAATGCAAATGGACACAATCAATTAGAGTCCTCAAACTCTGGGGGAGGAAAGGAGAGGGGGATCCCTAAATTTAAAAAAATAATTGTTTTTTACTAACAAAAAAAAGAAAATTAAAAAAAAACAAAGCAAAACTTGGTAAATTTCTCTTCAGGATCCTTGTGCCTACTGAGGAAGTTTTGTTTTATACTGCAAGTCTTGCCAATAAATCACACTACTTGGACTTTATTTCCTTAGTTTGTCTCAATTTAATCTTGACAATTAATAACCATGAAGGGATAGAGAAGCAATCCTTATTCCCTGGATGCTAGTAGTAGTATATCATATGATTTCCCCCTGAAGAAATTTCTTATAATTTGAGTCCTGGTGGAATCTCTCCATGAATCTGAGAATGACTTAGAAAGTTAAGTTATATGAAATTTGGTCTAAGACTGTGAGAGATTCAACTGATAGTTTATTTTGGCCTTGAGGAAATTAATTTTTAATCCTGTATTTTATATTTGATTTTATACTATAACAATTCTGTCAAAGCTTAAGCATTTCCTCTGAGGTTTGGGCTAGAATCCAAAACTTCCTTTTTTGATGTTAGATACCATGAAAACAATTCTCTAGTTAAAGAAAAACTCTGTTCTCAATACTCTCATAAAATATTGTCTCAGCATCTCTTGCAATGTTTGGATGTAGAAGCTTTGACTTTGTTATCATCCTCTGAGTGTTTGTTTTGATCATCATAATAACTTTCAATGGTCAGAAACTTTTTCTGTTGTCTGCTCATTTTCCTAGCCTATTACTCAGCTTTTAGTTCTTAGTGAAAGTAGAGCTCTGTTTCCAGGGTGGAGGGTGTACTGTTCCAAGCTTCAAGTTCTGTGCAGCTGTTTTCAGAGATCCTTCTATGAACCAAACTACAAGCGACCTTTTCTGTCCTGGAATTGTAAGGAGTGTCCCCACCCCACTGAAGCTGTAAGTTCTAGTGTGCTAAAGCAACAGAATCCTGCTTTGTTGATGCTGGAGCCCTGGCGTTGGGGCTGGGGCTAAGTTGGCTCACCCTGTGGGTCAGACTCCTGCCTTGTTACCACAGACCCTCTCCACTAACCTTCAGACTCCTCCCTAGTGTCCCTAGGCAGAGAGGTCTAGAAGCCCCCAGGACTGCTGCTGATTCAGAGGTCTCACTGCCACTGAGGCCCACAGCTAGGACTAGGGCTAAGGCAGGGCCAGAGTTGTGCTGTCATGGCCTGGGCTGAGATTGCACGCTGGGCTCCTACCCTGGTTCCACAGCCCTCTTCTGCTGGCCTTCCAGGTGGTCCTTAGTGTCTGAGGGCTGAGAGCTCTGGAAGCCCTCAGGACTGCTGCTAACTCAGAGGTGGGGCTGGCCCAGGGCCAGAGCCCAGGCTCGGGCCAGGACTGGGTTGGTATAGCTGGGATTGCATGCTGGGCTCTTATCCTGGTTCCACGGCCCTCTTCTGCTGACCTTCCAGGTGGTCCTTAGTGTCTCTGGGCTGAAAGATCTGGAAGCCCCCAAAACTGCTGCTGACTCAGAGGTGGTGTAGCCCACATTGGGATTGCACGCTGGGCTCCTACTCTGGTTCCATAGCTCTCTTCTGCTGGCCATCCAGGGGATCTTTAGTGTCTGTAGGTTGAGAGGTCTGGAAGCCCCCAGGATTACCGCTGATTCAGAGGTGGGGCTGGCCCAGGGCCAGGGCCAGGGATTGCATTAGAATTGCATGCTGGGCTCCTACCCTGGTTCTATGGACTTTTGCTGCTGAGCTTCTAAATTACCTTCAGCTGGAAAATGTCCTGCTCCATCTTTTGGGTGTTCTGATGCTAAAATTTGTTTAGAATCATTATTTAAAGGAATTTGGAGCAATTTGGGGAAGAGGCTGGGTGAGTTCCTGCCTTTATTCTGCCATCTTGGCTCCACCACTTCTCCATCAAATTATTTAAATTACACATTTGTTGATAGATTTTATTGAGATCTTTTGTCTTTATATTGACTTTGTATGCCTTCCCTTTCCTGTTCCCAGAAAGCTATCCCTTAAAACAAATATTTCTTTTAAGAAGAGGAAGAAAAAATATTACTCAACAAAACAAAATGCCTCATCAAAATAATCTGATGTTATATGCAATATTCCACACCTGTGGATCCCCACTTCTATAAAGGAATTTATCAGTAATAAAAATATTAACAACTAGCCCTTAGCTATTATATAGCACCTAGTATGTGCCAGGCACTGTGTTAAGCATTTGTATAATATGTAATATAATACCTTCTATAATACAATAATTATAGTGTTATATTGTGACAATAAAATATCTTATATATTATGTTATCTTATATAATTATATATATTATATATCTTATATTATAATATCATATAATACATGACAGGATTGTCAGAATTAAGTGAACCATACTGACATATATATCTTGTGACTCAATTCTGAATCAAGCTCAGTCCCCTTTTTATTTATTTATGGATCTAGTACAACTTCTGTCTTGTGAGCAAATATACAGTTATGGGAATTGTGAGAAAACTTTATAGCATTATTTGAACTTAACCCTGAGTGGCTGGAAAACTGAACCAGCTCTACCTGTTGCTTAAAGATCCTTAATTAAGGACCTAGATTATGCCAAAGTGCAAGCTCAGATCCAAAGACTGATAACAATAATTTTCTCACAGTTATACATTTCAAGCAGCCCATATGTCTTATCTGAAAACTGACCCTGTACTGGTCATTCAGTTTCTGTTTCCTTCCATCTTTGATTTAATGAAGGCACTTCAGAGAATTAGGATAACTCTTTCTGATATCCAGAAACTGAACTTGTTTGCTCTCCTCTTCCCAACTTGAAAAGCCTCTAATCTTTCCTCCAATTAGAAATTGATTACCTAATGATACAACCTATTTTGTATTTTGTTTATTGTTTCCTTTTGATTTATAAAAATCTATTTCCTGCCACATTTACGGTCCAATGCCAAAGCTGAGACTTGGTCTAGAATTGTTAGGCAATTAACATGCATTGTTTAATAAATCAATAAGCCCTGAAGCTCAAACCTTT
Organism: Sarcophilus harrisii; assembly: GCF_902635505.1. NCBI lineage: Eukaryota > Metazoa > Chordata > Mammalia > Dasyuromorphia > Dasyuridae > Sarcophilus > Sarcophilus harrisii. Next base: position 307,238,329 of record NC_045427.1, read on the forward strand.
GTTTCCTCAGTCATTCAATCTTTTGCCTGACACATAATTTTATAATAACATAAAAATAGCTAACATATGTTAAAAGTTTACAAAACATTTCACAAATATTACCTAATTGGATTTTTAACAATAATCCTGAAAGAAAGGGACTATTATTCCCATTTTACAGTTGAGGAGATGGAGGCAAGCAGGATCACCTAGCTAGAAAGTATCCAACCATCCAGTCATCTTTGCCAAGAAAAACCCATGGACCGTGTGCTGTGGTCCCTGGAGTCACAAAGAGTCAGACACGACTAAATAACAATTAAAAAAAAAAAATCTACACATTGACCAAGTCCGACAGACGGTGCTGATTTCCAGAAACTGAACTTGTTTGCTCTCCTCTTCCCAACTTGAAAAGCCTCTAATCTTTCCTCCAATTAGAAATTGATCTGTAAAGTTACCCATGCATGTATCCTGTAAATAAAAGGCTATTAAATAAAAAAAAAAGAAATTGATTACCTAATGATACAACCTATTTTGTATTTTGTTTATTGTTCTCTTTTGATGTATAAAAATCTATTTCCCTCCACATTTACGGTCCAATGCCAAAGCTGAGAAGGCTTGGTCTAGAATTGTTAGTCACCCGCATCCCCCGCACTGTTCTGCTGAGAGGAGGGAAGGATGCTCACTGTTTGCTTCTATCACGAAGATGCAGGGCATGGCTCGGAGGTCTAGAGTGTTCCGTGCTGTTTTCGCAGCTGTCATGGGATAATTTATTCCAGCTGTGTGCTTTGTTCCTCGCAGGTTCCTTGGTGTCTCTGATCCAGCCCTGGCCCCCTAGACCTGACCCAGGGGTGCTTTTGGAAGTATTTGCTCCGCAACAGCATGCAGGTCCCTGATTCCGCTGCCTCCAATTCCCCGGACAAGCAAACCTTTAATCGACTAGGACAAAACCCGGCATTTTACCATTTGAAGTCGGGGAACAAGCATGACTCGTTCTCAGGGGTTCCGACTGTTTCCCCCAGCAACTCGCGGCACTGTGCTCGCACGAAGAAGCAGTACCTGAAGCAGGCGTCCGCAGACTTCTCGTTCTCCAAGGAAGTGCTGGAGCAGTGGGGACTGCCCAGCTTGCCCTACAGCCAGTATAACTTTGACCACATCTACAACACGGAAAACATCATCTCCAAGGGCACGGAGTTCCAAGCTCGGAAGGCTCCCAAATTCAGCCGGCAGTTTTCTCCATCTCTCATGGACCTGCCATCCTTACCGGCCCTCCAACCCATAACCAAAGGGATTCAGGGCCCAAAGAAGTACAAACTGAGGCAGTCTCAGAAAGAAAGCTCCCTGGGTGATGCTCTGGCTCGCTCTTTCTCCTGTCCCGCGTCGGAGATTATGGAGTCCCAGTCGCCAATTCTGCTACCCATCACCGACTGGAGAGCGGACCCAAGAGAGCCGTGGCTTAAATCAATCGAGAAAGAGACCAGAGGGTGGGAGAACATTGTGCTCAAAAAGTTGAGCAAGCGCACAGCTCGCTGGATCCAAAACAAGAAAACCCTGCGGGCCACGGGCCCCTCCAGCAAGTGGCAAAATTTCTTGAGACATCAGTATGACTGGAGCCACATCCGGGATGAGCTTTCTTCTCCCAGTGACCTGGAGCTGGTGACTCAGCTTGAGGCTGAAGAGGTAGCCGAGTTTGAGGGCGTGGATATGGGCACTTCAACCGAAGAAGGAAATAAACCAGAGTTACTGCTTCCCGAGTATTACAGGTATTCTGGCTCTAGGCTCAGAGGCTGTATTTGGTAGTTTTTACTCTCTCTTCTGTACGGGTGGGTTTGAAACCAAGCCACTTAGGTTCTGATAACTGTTGTTATTATTGGTTCTTTGTTCTTGAACAGGACCAAGACTTCAGGAAGATGATACTATGATTTGCAGGGAGGGCTGTGCAAAGGTCACCTGCCTCACTTTCCCCTCCAGAGCCATCTGGGCCCAGTGGCAAGATCTAGATCAAGATGACTGGACATGAAAAAAAAACTTATTTGTTGAGATTTGTGTTGGTAACCATCATTTAGCAGAATATTTTCATTGTTAGAAAGTAATTCCTAGAAATGGATATTATGCAATAAAACCTTGAATCACATCATAAATTTAAAAAAAAAAAAAAAAAGATGACTGGACATGGATCTGGATGTGGTGGGAAACCTTGGCTTTTTAAGCTAAAATCTTTAACAGGTTCAGTTTGACTAAGGTCCATTCAGTGACTAAGGCTAGATAAGAAATGAAGTAGAGAAAGCCATCTTTTACCTAGTCTGATAAAAAAAAAAATCAGAAGGGGAAGACTCTTAGGGTTTCTGATCAAAACAGAAACAATTGCTATTTTTATTTCCTTAACTAAGTAAAAAGTAGAGGTCCTGGAGGTAGAACATCAGGTTAGAGCAAAAGTTGCATTGTCAACATCTGAGTAAAGGGAAATAAGATGGAGAAGAAATAATGGAATCAAATTATGGAAGGCCCTAAATGACAGGTTTTGATTGAATCACACAACCAAAACTGAATACGAGTAAGGTCCATATAACTATTTGAATCAACTTCCTTTAATTTCTCAGAGAGAGGGATTTTTATTCCAAAACTTTATTTCTAAGGTTGATATGATACAATTATGATTTTCCAAGGTTCATCAATGGGTGTGTCATTTACTACTGAAAGAAACCAGCTTCCCTTGGGGATTACGCTCATTTGAATTCCAATATCAACAAGTCTTATTTACTAGCAGGAATCCCCAGAATTAGCAGTAGGCTACAGGATCATAAGTTTAGAGTTTAACAAATTCAATATCCTCATTTTACAGCTGAGGAAACTTAAGGACCAGAGAGATTAAATTTGTTGTTATTGCTGTTCAACTTTTATGCTGTGTCCAACTTTTATGACCCCTTTTTTCAGTTTTCTTGCCAGAAATACTGGGGTAGTTGTCATTTCCTTCTTCAGATGATTTCACAGTTGAAGAAACTGAGGTAAAAAGAATTAAGTGACTTGCCTAGGGTCACAGGGTATGTAAGAGGCCAGGTTTGAATTCAGGAAGATGAGTCTTCCTGACTCTATCCACTGAGCCACCTTTAACCTTGAGGTTAAAATATTATTTTTAATATTAAAAAGTTAATTATAGCTAGCATTTATCTATCTGGAACTTTTAAAATTTCAAAGACTTGCAAATATTTCATCTCTTCGCTAATTTGATAATTGCCAAGTGAATATATTCGGTAAGCTAATGAGGTGAGATTCAAACTCATTTAGTTTTACTGACTCTAAATTCAATGCTCTTTTCACCCTGCTAGACTGGTACTAATTTAGTCAACCAGATGGCTTTGTGATGTGATGCAGCCCAACATTTTTATAAGAGAAAATTTATAGCAGCTTATTTAATACAGTGCCTGCCACAGAATGGGCATTTAATATTTGTTAACTTGACTAGTGTTGTTAAACAGATATCCCCCTGGAAACTGATATCTACTGGTAAGAACCAATTTCCTATAAAATATCTCTTGTAGATGTCCAAAGGGTTATTAACACTCAGGCACGTTAATCAGAGCAGACTGTGATTAATAGATGAGACTTCCTAACCCAAAAAGAAGAGAATTCACAGCCCTGAAAGAATTAGTCCCTCCCTCTAGTTGGTTTCCATACTCTAAATAGGTAGGAACCATGCTTTCCCAATTCCAAACTGTATTCCTGATTCTCTTAATAATCACTAAGGCTCACTTCCACCTCTACTGAGAGGAAAGGTTTCCTTGAAGAAAAGCAGTGGAACAAAGGATGCTCCTTCAGAGGAGTTTGGGAGAAAAATGCCATATCCCTAACACTGTTGATTCTCTTGCTTTGCTTGGGTGGGGAATCTCTTCATGTTCATATGAAGACTACTCTTTCTGAGTTCAAATCTGACCTTAGACACTTACTATGTGTGAGGTAGTCACTTAACCCTATTTGCCTCAGTTTCCTCATTTGTAAGAAGAGCTGGAGAAGGAAATGGCAAACCACTGAAGTATCTTGGCCAAGAAAACCCCAATGTGATCACAGAGTTACACTTAACTGAAAAATGATTGAACAACAAATTCTTTTCCCTGCTTTTGAGGAGTTATAATAACTGTTTGAAATAAAATCTATTTGGTTTATTTCAAGCCTTCAGAGGATGAAAGATCCCTCCAATTATTTTTTTCTTTTTTCTTTTTTCTGTATAATCAATATAAGCTTCCTCTCAATTGTCTCCATTTCTCTGTGTGTATGCATGTGTATATATTTGTGTGTATACATATACAATAAATATATGCTTTGAAACACACATACTGTTACATCAGGGAGAGGAAAGAAAAGTTTCACAACTGGTGGTTTTGAGCAAATGATAGCCATAAGTTGTTCTGCAGTGATTCTGAGTGGTTCCTGCCCTCCTGTAATCTCTGAACAGCAGCAATAGCGGTGCTAGCCCAATATCTCTCTTGGGCTTCCTTGTAAAAGCTCTTCCTTGCATAATTTTATGTGAGAAAATTTTCCCTGTTCTACCTCTTCATTCCCCCTTCTTCCAGTACATCTCTCTTTCTTCCCTTCATTTTTCTGGAGATCATTTCAATCTAATGGACTCACAATCAAGACCTCTGTCTATGTCAACTCCTTTTAATTATTCTAATAATGATTCTTAGGAGTTACATGCATCATCTTACCATGTAGGAATGTACACTGTTTAATTTTTATTGATGATTATGATTACTCTTTTGTGTTCACTATTTTATGATTCTCTTTAGTTCTGGTGTTTGAATGTCAAATTTTCTATTCAGCTTGGGCCTTTTATCAGGAATGTTTGAAAGTCCTCAATTTGATTAAATGTTCATTTTTCTCCCTATAGGATTACACTCAGTTTTGCTGAGTCGATTATTTTTGGTTATAATCTTAGCTTTTTTGTCTTCTAGAATATCATGTTCCAAGCCCATCACTCCTTTTACATGGAAGCTGCTAACTTTTTTGTTATCTGAATTGTGGCTTCACAATATTTAAATTGTTTCTTTCATATAGTATTCCTGAGACTTTTCATTTGGAATATTTTCTAGGAAGTGAGTGATGGATTCTTTCAATTTCTATTTTACCTTCTTGATCTAAGAAATCTGAGGCAGTTTTCCTTGATAAATTCTTGAAACATTCTGTCTTTGCTCTTTCTTTGATTCTGTTTTTCATGTAGTCCAATAATTCTTAAATTATTTCTCTTGCATCTGTTTCCCAGGTAGGAAAAAAAAAACTGAAAAAAAAAAATTTTTTCCAGTGAGATAATTCACATTTTCTTTTTCCCCCATTCTTCTGACTTTGTTTTATTGTTTCTTTTAATTTTTTTTTCTTTTTCCCCACTTATAGATAAAACTAACATTTTTTTGGTTATACATGTATATTCATTTTTTACATTTTCCCATATGAATCATGTTGGGAGAGAAAAATAAGAACAAAAGGGAAAAATCATAACAGGAAAAAAAAAAAAAGTGAATATAACGTGTATTAATTTACATTCAGTCTCCACAGTTCTCTCTCTGGATGAAATGGCATTTTCCATCCAAAGTTTGTTGGGATTGCCTTGGATCAGTGGTTCACTGAGAAGAGGCAAGTCTATCATAGTTGATCATCATACAATCCTGCTGTTGCTGTGTACAATGCTTTCCTGCTTGTTTGTTTCACTCAGCAGCAGTTCATATAAACCTTTCCAGCTTGTTTATCATTTTTTATAAAATAATAAAATTCCATTATTTTAATATACCATAACTTATTCAGCCATTCCCCAATTGATGAGCATCCACTCAATTTCTAATTCTTTGCTACCACAAAAAGAGCTGCTACAAACATTTTTCCCCCTCTTCTATGATCTCTTTGAGAACCAGTAGAAACACTGTTAGATCAAAGAGTATGCACAGTTTGGATGAAAATTATATTGGGTTTAAAATTTTATTCTTTTTCTAGCTTTTCTAATTCCATGCCCAATTCATTGATCTATTCTTTTTCAGTTTTATTCATAGAACAATTTTGAGATATAAAATTTCTCCTAAAAACTGCTTTGGCTGCATCCCATAAATTTTGGTATTCTCTTGGATGAAATTATTGATTGTTTCTATAATTTGTTGTTTGACCCAGTCATTCTTTAGAATTAGATTATTTAATTTCCAATTGGTTTTTAGTCTATCTTTCCCTGGTCCTTTGTTGAATGTAATTTTTATTGCATCATGATCTTTTCAGGATGTATGTGCTATTTCTGCTTTTCTGTATTTTATTGTCAGGTTTTTATGCCCTAATATATGGTTAATTTTGCATAGGTGCCATGTACTTCTGAGAAAAGGGTATATTCCCTTTTACCCCTATTCAGTTTTCTCCAGAGGTCTATCATATCTTAAGTTTTTAAATATTCTCTTAAGCTTCTTAATTTCTTTCTTGTTTATTTTGTGATTAGATTTATATAATTCTGAGAGGGAGAGGTTAAGGTCCCCCACTAGTATAATTTTGCTGTCTATATCTTCTTGCCTTAAAATCTTCTCTAAGAATTTGAATGTTGTACTACTTGGTGCATATTTGTTTAGTATTGATACTATTTCATGGTCCATAGTATCCTTTAATAAGATGTAGTTTCCTTTCTTATCTCTTTTAATTAGATCTATTTTTGCTTTTGCTTTCTCTGAGGTCAGAACTGCTACCCCTGCTTTTTTGGTTTTAGCTGAAGCATAATAAATTCTGCTCCAATTTTCTACCCTTATTCTATACATATCTTTTTATTTCAAATGTGTTTCTCATAAATAACAAATTGCAGGATTCTGTTTTTTAATCTACTCTATCTTCCATTTTATAGGAGAATTCATCCCTTTCACATTCACAGTTTTGATTACCAGCTGTATATTCCCTCCATCCACATTTCCTTATGTCCTATTTTCTCTTTCCACCTCATTCCTCCTTAGTAGAGTTTTGTTTTTCACCAACTCCTCCCTCAATCTACCACCCCTCCTCTCTTCTCTTATCCCTTTCTTCTTGTGTTTTGCCTTCCTTTCCCCTCCCTTTTATTTCCCCTTTCTCCTTATACTTCCTTATAGAGTAAGATAAATTTCTATATCCAACTGAGTGAATGTTTTTCCCTCTTTGAGCCAGAACTAATGAAATTAAGTGACAATGCTTACGTCCTTCCTTCTTTCCCCCTACTGTAATAGGTCTTTTGTGCCTCATCATGTGATCTATTTTATCCCATTTTACCTCCTCTTTCTTTTTCTCCCTATCCTTTTTCTACTCCTTAATCTATTTTTGTTTTTGTTTTCGTTTTGCTGTGTTTGCTCACAGCAAAGGATAGCCTGACCCACCCACTGTTGTTGCCTTGGGCTGGCACTTTGCCTTCTATATTGGGACTAGAGGCTGCCCCCACTCATCTACTGACAGGACAAAAGGTCTTGGTTACTGATCTGCTGTGGCTAAGACTTTTCCCCTATACTATCTAAATACCCCTTTTACCCCAGTGCAACTGACCTTTTTTGAAGTTCAACCTTGAGTTGGAGGATAGTTTTATTCCATCCCTTTATAGATTCTGTCATTCCGGACTGTTCAGAAGCTTGGTTTCATGTGATTTTAGAGGGAAATTGAAAAAGCTCGAGTAGTTTCTTTGCTTCATTCTGCTATCTTGGCTCTGCTCCGCCCCCCCCAAAAAAAACCTGTTTTATTGTTTCTTTATGTCTTACGGAGTCATTAGCTTTCATTCCTAATCTAATTTTTAAGAAATTATTTTTCGTTAGTGAGATTTTACACTTCCCCACCACTACTATCAATTTAGCCAATTTTGCTTTTTAAGGAGTTCTTCTCTTTAGTGGATATTTGTGCCTTCTTTACCATTTGACCATTTGTGTTTCTTAAGGTGTTATTTTCTCAACACTTTTTCCTGCCTCTTTTAACCAATCTGTTCCTTCTCTTTTCATAATTTTCTTGCATAGTTTTCATTTCTTTTCACAATTTTTCCTCTACCACTCTTGCATCTTTACCTTTTACAGGAATTCTGGTTGGGTTTGAATCCAATTAGCATTTTTCTTTAAAGCTTTATTTATAGCTGTTTTCACATTATTGCCTTCTTCTGAGTTTGTGTTTTGATTTTTACTGCCATGAAACTATTTTTGTGGTTGTTATTTGCTCATTTTTCCAGCTTATTTCTTGCCTTTGAACTTTATTTTAAAGTTGAGCTCTGTTTGCTTGGAGTGGGGAGCCACTGTCCCAAGCCTTGTGATTTTTTGTATTGTTGTTTTAATGCTAACAAAGGGTAAGTGACTTAATTAGGATCACATAGCTAATGACCAATTCTGAGGCCAGAACTGAACTCACAAAATCTTCCTAACTCCAGGTCCTGTATTCTATCTACTGCACCATCTAGTTGCCCCCTACTGCCCCAGTACAGGCCTTTATTATCTCTCATCTATACTATTGGTACAATAATCTCTTCATTGGTTTCCCTCACTCACTTTCTCCCCTCTCCAACCTATCTTCTACCCAGCTGTCAAGGTTATTTTCTTAAGACAGTCTGAACATTTCTAAAAAGCTCCAGTGACTTCCCATTGGTCTTAGGAGCAAATACAAATTTCTGTATTTGACAAATAAAAGCCTTTACAAACTGGCTTTTAACTACCATTTCAGGCTTTATTTCACTCATTATTTTCATTCACTTTGTGTTTAATCACCGTAGTCTACTTATTCTTCCTCAAAGAAATCTTTCCTTATCCTATTTTCATACTTTGGGATTAACTGTCCCTATATATCCAGAACACTGCCCCTTCTCTTTTCCTTTTTAGAATTCCTACCTCAGTTCCACAAGAGGCCTTCCCTGATCCTTTTCCAGTAAACCCCAAAATAGATCAGGAAGAGTTGGACAAAACTAAAAATGACTAAACAACAACTGAGGTAGAGACCTGGGGAGTGGAATTGTATAGATGTCAAAATGATAAGAGTTGACAACTTCTTACTAACTGAGGTCAGGGATTCTGAGAAATTAAGGATGATTCTCAAATTGTGAAGCTGGGTGACTGAAAGAATGGTGGTACCTTCAACAGAAATAGGGAAGTTAGAGGGAGATAGGTTTAAGGAAGGGTGAAGAGATAATAAGTTTGGTTGATCCGATTCTTTTAGAACCTTAAGATCTAGTCTTCTTGGACAATCTTTGTTTTGCCTTTGTATTCTTGATGTATAGCACAGTTCTTGGTACATAGTAAATTCTCAATGAATAAACCCTTGTTGAATTGAATTGAATCAAGGGCACTAGGTGCACATTGTACTACGAAGGATATCTAAGTGGTACAATGGAAAGAGTGCTAGGCAACCCGAGTTTAAATTTGACCTCAGGCCCTAGTTGTAAACCCTGAACAAATCACTTCATCCTGTTTGCCTCAGTTTCCTCATCTTGTAAAAGGAGCTGGAGAAGGAAATGGAAACCACTCCAGGATCTTTGCCAAGAAAACCCCAACTATTGACCAGACACAACTGAAATGACTGAACAACAAATGTACTAGGGACTGTGCTAAGTGATGGAGATAATCATGCAGATTAAGCTTAAAAGTATTTCAGGCAAGCAATACTTAACAGAATGCCACTGCACTTGTCCTCTCTGACCTCAACTTCCTTAACTGTAAAATTGAGGATTTGGACATCTGATGTTCTCTCTAGCTTCAGGTCTATGACCTTATCATCCCAAATGATTCATGACAGAAATATTGGTACACCAACCCCTGGAACAAGTGGATCAACCTTACCATGGGTAAAAAGACTAAATGTTAATGATAAATAACATAGGATTCCCTTAATAGGGAAAATGAAATCACTGGAATAATATTGTTGGAATTTATTTAGTGCTTTAATGTTTACAAAGTACTTTACAAACATTATGTCATCTCATCTTTACACAAATTCTGAGAGGTAGGTGCTATTGTTATTCCCATTTTACAGATAAGATAACTGAGGTAGACAGAAATTAAGTGACTTGCCTAGGGTTTCAGTGGCTAGTAAATGTCTGAGGACACATTCGAATTAGGCTCCTATTCTACCACGCTGTCCACTAAGGAGACTAACAACCTGGGTGGGCATTTCCCCCTGAGTGTCCACAGCTCTCGCATCATGTTTGCAAGGGGAATGATCTATTGTCCTGGAAAGGTAAGAGTTACTGTTAGTGGTCAGTGGTAACCATCCCCTCCCTATCCACACAGATAGGAAGCTTCTTTCTCTGCCCATTCTCTCCCCACAAAATACTTATTCCTCTTCCATTCCTTCCCTCTGCCAAGAATTCCTGCTTACCTACCAATTAAGAAGAAATCTGAGATGACGGTGGGCACCAATAAGACCGTTGAGGATATAATCACTGAACGGAGCCTTTTCCGGGTCCCACCAGTACAAAAATTTCAGCAGATAAATCCCAGAGCTGGGAAGTATGCTTATTCCACGGACAATGTCTTTGAACAGGAGATTTACTTTGGTAAGAAGCCAGACCCTTGTTATTGGGGTGAAGCAGTCCATGAGCCAACTCAAGAGTTCCTAGTTTGTCTCCTCTGTGATCATGAGAATGATTCTACCTTTGGATAACTCCAATTTGGAGGATTCTATCCCATGTTGATGGAATCAGAAGCAATTGGATAGTGATTTCTTTTTGGTCATCCCACTTCCTCATATGAGGGCTAATCTTGTGTATAATATTTTGAATGATATTCCTCCTCTTCCCTTGTCAATGCCTTTCCATTATTTTCTGTTATTTCTGGCCCTTGCCTACCCAGACTCTTCATTCTGCTCCTTAACTGCCCTGGGGTCCCCCATGATTTCCTATTTAAGCCTGCTCTCTTTGGCCCTGCTATGTACTTCTCTCTCCCTCTTCTAACTCCCCCATCAAAATTGGCTCTCAAAGATGTTCTTGGAAAGGTATATTTTTAAACCATCTGGCAATTGTGAACCAGAAAGACTGTCTAAGGGCGTTTGGATATGAACACAGAACTAATCTCATAGATAAAACAGATCATATCCTTATATGCTGATTTCCACTGGGAGTGAGACCTGCACATCCTCATGATCTTTATTGCCATTTCCAATCCCAATTCTTCCTGTAGCTATATCATCCCTAATTATAGACACTTTTAAAGATTCTCCTGAAGTCTTTAGGGCAGCTAGAAACTAGACATGATCACTGAGCCAGGAAAATTGGAAGAGTGAAGGGAGGAGGGGATATGGGGGAGAAAGTGAAAACAGGTCCCACTATGACTGGCTATTTTAATTCTCACTCAGACTTAGTTCACATCATCCATCAGAGTGGAATAAAGGATGATGAGATCGTTTTGGAAAACCTCAACCACTACTGTAAACACTTGCCAAAGGCCTTCCCAAAAGGCCCAGAAGAATGGAATTATGAGCCACAACCTCAAAGAGGTAAGAAGGGAGCCATTTAAAGGTGGGCTGGTGATATTAGAAGCAATACTTCTAGTGATATGGGTGATTTAACTAAAGTCACTGGCCCTAGGCCAGGGCAGCCAAGGGTAGTTAACTTGATTTCTTCCCATCAATACTAAATCATCATCTTCATTAATATTCTATATGAAAGCTTAAAAAATTTTTCAAGTTAACAATGTACCTAATTGAGATAAAACTAACATAATATCTATAAACCAGATTGCTCAAAACCAATCATAAAAGAGGCAGGTCTCATATTAAGTAAAGCATTTATTGGGAAATTGCCATCTTAGTCCTGTATTCTGGTCTTCTCCTTTGGGGGAAAGGATCCCCCTTTCAGTCTTCTTACCTGGGCCACCCTAACCAAAAATACATCTAGGTAGACAAATCTATCTAGAGAGGAATGTGAGGTTGTGAAGAGATAAATCAGGGCAATAACAACTGCCATGATCAAAAAGAATTGCAATTAGTTTGATAAAATGAACTAACTCCCAAAACAACAATATCCCTGGTTTTTGATTTATTTTATAATCCAATTCTCTACTTTTGGGCTTACAGGGACTCAGGACAGTCTTAGGAATACCATCACCCCTTCTTTCCCAAATCATTGTCTTAGACCTATTTTGCCACTGTCCAGAGTTCTTTCAGAGACATCTCAGATTGTGGTAGTAATATAGTTTATATATAGATTTCCACAAGATGTCATAGGCCCAAGAGCAATAACATGAGATAAAATGAAGAAAGGAGAGAACCAAAACAATAATATACACATTCATCACAACTTTGAAGTTAAACAGCAACAATAACATCATATCCATACTATGTATAAAAAATCATAAAAATAAAGATAATGTGGGTATATTTATGTTGAAGACAATATGCATATCTTTTGGGATGGGGGTCAACACTTGGCAAATAATGGAAATTCATAAAGTTGTGTATTGTCTCCTGGGCTTATTTAATTTTGCTTATCTTTCCTATTTTTTTCTCATTTTTTTGTATATTTAATACATGTAATTGTCAAGAGAAGTTTAAATAACTATTTTTTTAAAGTGTTGCTTAATGAATATAAGATTCTCTTCTATATTGTCAGTAGTATTTTTTTGGTTCTCCACTCATGATGAGGTATTGGAGATAAGCCTGAACTCTTAACAGCGTATCAACACAACACAAGATCTGATTCTACCAATCTGCAAAGGCCTTTATAAGGAGCCCAAGGATTTCTGTTGTCTAAGGACCAACCTTAGTAGATTCACTTCTGAGTGGCTCATCCCCAAGTTGCTGACGAAGAGGTGATAAATGTTTTGATCACAGCAACTCTTGAAGACTACCAAGTAATGGAATGGTTGCAGTTGCATCCGGTGGAAGTCAAAAATTATAGAAATATTGGAGAAATATTCAAGTAAAATTATTACTCAGAAGACAGAACATAAAAGACAAGCATGATGCTGACTGATGCAAGTCAGACTCAACCTCCCTCAACTATAAAATGAGTAGATTACACTACTTAAATGTCCCTTCTCTAGGTCTATGATCATACCATGAGTCTATGACCAGGAGAGGAGGTGGACTAATCTTTATAACAAGATAACAGATGGAAAACTTCATATGGATATTTCAGGATATTTAAAAACCAATAATGGAAAATATAGAGGAAAACTTTCAGTGAATTGGATGGAAAGAAAATGAACAAGATTCCCACTAGTTAATGTATGAAGAACATACCTGTGGTAACGTTGTAACAAGCTCTCTGGACTTGCACATATACTTGCAGGTTGAGTTCTCATGGAACCTTGAATTCTAGGAGGTAACCTTATAGATCTGTACTCCTAACACAAGCTCTGGCAAGTCTGTTTTCCATTAATAACTAGGTAATAGCAAAGGCAGTGAGTACAAAAACATTGCCCCAGGACCCAAAAAAACACTACCACCACCAAAAACAACAAAAACATTAGTTAATGTTTATACAGTGGATCCTATGCCCTTGACACTGTAATGAGCACTTTTCAGATATTATATCATTTGATTCTCACAACAATCTTTTGGGGGCTAGGCAGGATAGCATAAGTGCTATTATGATCACCATTTTGTAGATGAAACTCAGACAAACAGAGGTTAAGTGACTTGCCAGGATTATACAACTAATAAATATTTAAGACCACATTTAAACTCAGATCTATCTGATTCCAGAATTAGGTCTCTACCAATGAGCCACCTAGCTGCCTCCTGCTATTTCTCTTTTTATTTATATATTTTTTCAATCTTTTTCCTTCAAAATTTATTTTATTTAAAGAAAAACAGAATAAGAAAAAAGTAAAACAGAAAAGGTATACAAAACAAAATAAAATACAAGAGAACATCTGCCCAGCAGAACATCAGAAAGGATTCAAAATATATAATAACAAATACTAGTTCAAGAAAGTGTGTGTGTGTGTGTGTGTATAAATGATATTCATGAGTGTCCATCTTTTCTTTACTTCCTTGTAAATTATTTTTTGATTCTCTGCTATGCATTTTTTTACCTTATTCTTTTTTTCTCCCTTTTATCCCCCTTAGTATTTCCAAGCAGGCTATAGTTAAGAAAGGATTTTATAAATATACATATGTAGATATATACATACACATACATACATACACATGCATACCTCCACACATAGACACACACTTATTTCCTATCCCTTCCTTACTCTTGGCTTTAATTCTGCTCCTAATTTGTCTTGCTATTACTTAATCTCCCCTCACCCATGGATCCCTCCCTTGTTGTCTTCCCTTACCCTTTGCTTCCCCATGTGCCCATCCCTCTTCCTTTATGTCTTTATAGATTTTGGAGGGTGCTATATCCTTCATGGTATAAATGTAGTGTTGTATATTTAACCAAATTCCTATGTGAGTAGGTTTTCAGAACTTTGAGCCCTCCTCTCTCCTCTAATGTTTCTGTGTCTATTCTTCCTCTATATCTCATATGTATGACATAATTATTATTTTTACCTAAACCCTGCCCCAATCTTTTTTTTGAGCTGTCATGTTGTTGATGTCACTCTTAGGCATATGGTATAAATTTCCCATGTTAAAAACAACCCATAATCTATCTATGTTGAGTTCCTTAAATTGATCTTTGTTATTGGCTGTTATATAATTTTCTACTAAGTTTGGGTTTGGTTGACAGAAAGTTCTGAAAATCTGCAAGTTTATTGAATGTCCATTTCTTCTTGTTTAATATAGAAAATTTTGCTGGATATACTATTTTTGGCTGCAGGCCTAATTCTTTTGATCATCAGTAGATAAGATTCTGCTATTTCTCTCTATGCAACTCTCACACACTTCCCCTTGGGTACATTGTCTCTGCTGATCAGGTTGCTCAGCTGAGCTCCCTGGGTGATGGTCTTTCTTCAGCTTGACTCAATTTCCAAAAGTTTCATTCTCTGAAATAAATTATTGCCTTCTTTAGATGGCTGTATCTTTTTGTGTCTCCCAGGTGTTTGTCTCTGTTCTTTGATAGATGCACTGTCTCCTAAATGTCAAGTAATTACCTTTCAAAGGTACATGACTGATGGGAAGAAGATTTTAGCAGTGATGATATCCATAGGCAGCTTCCAGCTTATGATTTTTTCTATTTTAGAACTCTAAAGAGACAGAAAAAGAGACAGAGACAGAGAGAGAGGAGAGCCAGAGAGACAAGGAGGGAGGGAGGGGAGAAAGAAGAGAGAGAGACAGAGAGACAGAGAGAGAGAAACAGAGAGACAGAGAGAGAGAGAAGAAGAAGAAGAAGAAGAAGAAGAAGAAGAAGAAGAAGAAGAAGAAGAAGAAGAAGAAGAAGAAGAAGAAGAAGAAGAAGAGAGAGAAAGAGAGAGAAAGAGAGGAGAGAGGCAGAGAGACAGAGAGGAGAGAGAGAGAGAGAGAGAGAGAGAGAGAGAGAGAGAGAGAGAGAGAGAGAGAAGAGAGAGGAGAGCCAGAGAGACAAGGAGGGAGGGAGGGGAGAAAGAAGAGAGAGAGACAGAGAGACAGAGAGAGAGAAACAGAGAGACAGAGAGAGAGAAGAGAGGGAGGAAGAGAGAGATACAAATACAGAGAGAGAAAGGAAGAAGGAGAGAGAGAGAGAGAGAGAAGGGAATCCCATGACCTTCTTCTCTCCAGTTTTATTCTACAATTGCTCTGAATACCCAGAAATGTTGCTACTTTGCTTTCCCAGCCAACTGAATTGTTCCCTTCTTGATTCAGAGAATCAAATGAAATTGGGGGAGGGGAGGGAGCTCTTAAAATGAGATGACAGTTACTTCTAAAGTAAGAAGAAATTATTCTGGAGAGCAATTTGGAACTATGCTCAAAGGACTATCAAAATGTACATACCCTTTGATCCAACAACCAAAGAGATCATAAAAAAGGGAAAAGGACCTACATGTGTAAAAATGTTTGTGGCAACTCTTTTTGTGGTGGTAAGAAAAAAAAATGAGTGGATGCCCATCAGCTGGAGAATGGTTGAATAAGTTATGGTATATGAATGTGATGGAATATTACTGTTCTATAAGAAATGATAATCAAGCCGTTTTCAGAAAAGCCTGGAAAGTCTTGAACTGATACTGAGGGAAGTGAAGTGAGCAGACCCAGGAGCACATTGTATACTCTTAACAGCAAGATTATGTTTTGATCAACTATGATCCTTAGCTCTTCTCAACAATACAGTGATCCAAGACAGTATCAGTAGACTTGGGATAGAAAATGCCATCTGCATACAAAAAGAGAACAAATGCTATTATTTTCAATTTTTTTATTTGTTTGCTTTTTTTCTCATAGTTTTTCCCTTTTGTTCTGACTTTTCTTTCACAACACAACTAATATGGAAATATGTTTAGAATGACTGAATATGTATAACCTATACCAGATTGCTTGCTTGTCTTCAGAAGAGGGGAAGGAGGGAGAAAAAAATTGGAACTCAAAATCTTAAAAAAAAAATGAATGTTTCATGTATAATCTATCTTGAATTATTTGCCTTCTCAATGTTGGGGAGTGGAAAGAAAGGAGGGAAGAGATTCTGGAATTCACAGGTTTTTTTAAAAATGAGTGTTTTTAAATGTTTTTGCTTGTAACTGGGGAAAATAAAATACTAAACAAAACCTTTAAAAAGAAAAAATGGATGTTTGATTCATAAAGAAATGTGTGTTAAAAATTAATGTACATCAAACAAAACTAATGCAGACAAGATTAGAAGGGAAGCAATAAACTGGGAAAATATTTTTATAGTCAAAGGTTCTGATAAAAGACTCATTTCCAAAATATTTAGAGAATTGACTTTAATTTATAAGAAATCAAGCCATTCTACAATTGATAAATGGTCAAAGGATATGAACAGACAATTCTCAGATGAAGAAACTGAAAGAAACTATTTCTAGCCATATGAAAAGATGCTCCAAGTCATTATTAATCAGAGAAATGCAAATTAAGACAACTCTGAGATACCACTACACACCTGTCAGACTGGCTAGAATGACAGGGAAAGATAATGCAGAATGTTGGAAGAGATGTGGGAAAACAGGGACACTTACACATTGTTGGTAGAATTGTGAATACATCCAGCCATTCTAGAGAGCAATTTGGAACTATGTTCAAAAAGTTATCAAACTGTGCATACCCTTTGATCCAGCAGTGTTACTACTGGGCTTATGTCCCAAAGAGATTTTAAAGAAGGGAAAGGGGACTGTGTATGTGCAAGAATGTTTGTGGCAGCCCTGTTTGTAGTGGCCAGAAACTGGAAACTGAATAGATGCCCATCAATTGGAGAATGGCTGAATAAATTGTGGTATATGAACATTATGAAATATTACTGTTCTGTAAGAAATGACCAACAGGATGATTTCAGAAAGGCCTGAAGAGACTTACACGAACTGATGCTGAGTAAAACGAGCAGGGCCAGGACATTCTTATATACTTCAACAACAATACTATATAATAATCAGTTCTGATGGACCTGGCCATCTTCAGCAATGAGATGAACCAAATCAGTTCCAATGGATCAGTAATGAACTGAATCAGCTACAACCAGCGAAAGAACTCTGGGAAATGACTATGAACCACTACGTTGAATTCCCAATATCTATATTTTTGCCTGCCTGCATTTTGGATTTTCTTCACAGGCTAATTGTACAATATTTCAGAGTCCGATTCTTTTTGTACAGCAAAATAATGGTTTGGTCATGTATACTTATTGTGTATCTAATTTATACTTTAATATATTTAACATCTACTGGTCATTCTGCCATCTAGGGGAGGGGGTGGGGAGGAGGGGAAAAATTGGAACAAAAGGTTTGGCAATTGTCAATGTTGTAAAATTATCCATACATATAACTTGTAAATAAAAAGCTATGAAATTAAAAAGAAAAGAAAAGAAAAAAATAAAGAAAAAAATTAATGTAAATGTATAATCAGGAAAAAAGGAAATTTAAAAATTAAAACAGCAACAACAATAACAACAAAATGAATGTTGAAAACTATCTTACATGTTATTGGAAAAATAAAATAGTGTTGAAAAAAGTTTTTAAAGTCTTTCAAAAAAAAAGTAAGAGGAAATTTTAAAGTTTCCTTCATCCTTCCTTCCTCGGTTTTTAACTTTTTTTCTTTCTTTTCTTTGTTCTTTTTACTCTGAAATAATATATGCATGTGTAAATATACACATACATATATACATATATATGTTGTGTCAGTGTGTGTATATAAAAAAATGTGTCCATATGTATTTTTTTCCTTTCAATTCAACCATGCATCAGAATCTGATCTTGCATCCTATGAGAAATGCAGAAGCTTTCCCAAGATTCCACAGGCCATTGCAGTTTTAGGACAGGGAAGGGAAGGAGTAGGGAAATCATTGAGAAAGGCCAAACAGTTTCAGGGAAATACAGAAAAGAAGAGATCAGGTCAAGAGGTCGGGTCTTGTTATCTTGCAAGGCCTGCAGAGTCAGAACACTTCTCAGCTCTTTAGAACTGAGTTTTATAACTGATATTCAGAGCTGCTGTGGTAGGCTTAAGATTAAGCAGGGACATGGCCACGCTGGCAGACTATAAATAACTGAGCCATGATTGGTGGACCCTTTTCCCTGTCCAGCTTCCAAGTTGAGAAGGATACAACTTGAATAACAGAATAACTCCTCTTATGCCCTTATTTTCTTCCCCACAAAGAAGGAAGGAAAGAGACTGAACTGGACAAAGCTCTCCAGTTTTTCTAGTCAGAACATAACACTAGCTGCTATTATTTCCAAAGAGCTGAACTGGTCAGTCCTTTATTCTCCCCTTCCTTCTGGTCTGTGTATTCTTCTTATTACTTATCCTAAAATTATACACAAAATATTTTAGTGGCTGATAATCCAACTTGGTGTTTTGAAGTTTATTTTTAGGCAATAAAGATCTGAATAATATAGTTGATTCACTCATTCCTTAGGTCAGAAGCATTTAATCTGGTGTTTGTGATTCCACGGGTCCAAGAACTCGGGTGGGAAAAATTATATCTTTATTTCAAAATACCAGGATTCCTTTATACTTTTATATATTTTATTATATTCATTTAAAATTATTATTCTCGAGAAGGGTATTCACCAGACTTCCAAAAAGTTCCACGATATAAAAAGATTAAAAAGCTCTGCCCTACATTTAGAAGGAGTTTACATGGACTGAGGGCATGAATGTGATTTGATTTGTTGGGATGATTTCCCCCAAAAAATGGGATGACAAAGAGGGATGCACTAGCAGACAATGCTTGACCCTTACTCTCATTTGAATTGGTTCAAAGAGGGAAGGATATATACATACATACAAGCATACGTGTTTGTATGTATGTATATACACATTGTACAAACACATATATACATGATACATATACACTCAATTATATATAGAAATATAACTTCCCCAATAGGGAAATAAGAGGGAAAGGAGATAAGAAAAAAGGAGAGGACAATTATAAAAGGAAGGACAGATTAAGGGAAGCAGTGATGAGAAGCAAAATAGGCATTTGAGGAGGGACAGGATAAAAAGAGAAAGAAGAAAAACAGAAGAATATAATATGGAGAGAAATACACAATAATCATAACTGTGAATGTGAATGGTGTGAGGGATGTAGAAGACCCTTACCCAAAATAGTCTACTCAGAGATCACGCAGTAGAAGGCAAAAAAGTTGTTTATTAAAAACCTCGGATGATGAGCCTTCCCATGACGAGATAAGAAAGAGAAAGCTCCTGGTAGGAGAGCTAAAGAAGTAGTAAAGATACATAAGTAAGAGAGCATTGAGAAGGGGAGGGGGAGGCATCTAATTGGTTGTTGCTATTTGGAGAGATTGGAATGGAAGGTTTCTGTTTCCCCCAAATCTCCTGATTTCTAGGAAACAGAAAATCAGGCCTTCAGCTTAATCAAGCAGATAGTGGTCAAGCTAATGGACTAAATATCAATAAATGTCAAATACTGATAAATGTCATCAACTCAGGTTAAGTACATATGTTTATAGCTGGCCAAGGCTCAAGTAAATATGAGCCTGCACATATTATACAGGTCATAGGGGAAACACAGAAATAATGAAAATAAAATACAGGAAAAGAATTCATACATTCCTATAAGTTCAACTTATCTCTCTATTCCACACAATTGGATAACCTCATCCCTAAAATGGAACTGAATTGTAGAATGGATTAGTTACCAAAATTCAACAATATATTGTTTACAAGAAACACATATGAAATAGAAAGACACACATAGAGTTAAAAGGCTGGAGAAGAATCTATTATGCTTCAGCTAAAGTATAAAAGGTAGGGGTAGCAATAATGAGCTCAGACAAAGCAAAAACAAGAACAGACCTAATTAAAACAGACTGTTAGGGAAACTGCATACATTGTGCTAAAAGGTGGTATAAAGAATGAAATAGTATCAAAAATTTTTACAGCAAGTTTCTTGATAATGGCCTCTTTTCTCTAAAATATAGGGAGCTATGTAAAATTTTTAAAAAATAATAATAGCCATTTCCCAATTGGTAAATGGTAAAAGAATATGAACAGGAAGTTTTCAGAAGAAATCAAAGCTGTCTATAGTTATGGAAAAATGCTCTAAAGTATCATTGATTGGAGAAATGCAAATTAAACAGCTCTGAGATACTCCCTTATAGTTATCCAAAAAATGATAAATGCTATAAGGAATGAGGAAAAATAGGGACACCAATAAATTGTTAGAATTGTGAACTGGTCCAATCATTCTGGAGAACAATTTGAAACCATGCCCAAAGGCATTTGTACATACCGTTTAATCCAGCAATCCCATTATCAGGTTTGCCTCCCAAAGAGATTAAAGAAGAAAGAAAAGTACCTATATGTATAAGAATATGGCAGCTCTTTTTATGATGGCAAAGAATTGGAAGTTGAAGGAATGCCTATAAAATGAGGAGTAGCTGAACAAGTTGTGGTATATTATTGCTATAAAAAATGACAAGGAGGGTGGTTTCAAAAAGAAAGAAAAAATATGGCAAGACCCATATGAACTAATGCAGAATAAAGTGAAAAGAATCAGGATTTCATAGTGCACAGTAACAGCATTTTGTAACGAACATCAACTGTAAAATACCTTTCCACTTTGATCAATATAATGATGCAAGACCATTCCAAAGGACTCATGATGAAAAAAGGCTATCCACCTCCAGAGAGATAACTGATAAACTATTAAGTGCAAATTGAAGTATAATTTTATTGCTTAATTTTTTTTTTTACTTTTTTGTCAATATAGCTAATATGGAGATGTGTTTTGCATGATTTCACTTGAATAATTGATATCATTTTGCTTCTCTTCTCACTTAATGGAAGGTGGGTAGGAGGGAAGAAGAGAATTTAGAACTCAAAATATGAAAAAAATGTTAAAAATAAATAATTGAAAGAAAAAGAAAAATACAACATCCATTCCTATTTAAAAAAACAAAACAAAACTAGAAAGGAGAGACAGACAAGAGAGAAGCCCTGCCTTTCGCCATGATTCTCCCCAAAAAATCACAAACCTGGTGATGCTACCTGTGATAGCTTCCTAAACCAGTTCAAAGTGAAATTGAATAAATAAATAACAAAATAAAGGGGATTTCAATTTGGAATCATCATTTATCTAGTGTATTTAGCAAGCCAGAAGCCCAGGACAAAGAGGAAGAGGAATTTTCTCTCTCTCTCCCTACTGATTGTCACACATGGGGTTATCCTATGATAGTACTCCTATTATAGGTGATATCGTAACTAGTACACATGGTCACTTGTAATACAAAAGATAAGTCTAGTTGCATAAAAAGAATAAAAAAACCTCTCCCTAGTTCTTATGCCCCACCAAGATTTCAAAATTCCTGTAAATTTTACATCCCTAATCAGGACTCTTGATTTCTCTCCTTATGATCTATCAATATACCATATGAGCCTATAGTTCCTTACTACTTAGGGCACTGTGTAATCAAAAGAATATAGTTTATCTTAAGGTTTTGCCAAGGAGAACTCTTGACTACCTTGAATCAGTGTTAGCGACTGCTAGATGCTATCACTTCATTTTAGGGGCAGAAGGAACAAAGATGAAGGGCTAGGCAAAAAAATAATCACATTCCATCTTATTGGGACAGTTTCTAGGCCCACAAGGGGAGCCTTCCGTTGGACAGCTTTGCCCACTCCAGCCAAGGACCTCCTACAATTGAGCCAAGAGACTATTGGCAAGACCAGAAGAGTAAAGAAGGATTTTTCCCAAAAAGTTGAGAAAAATGTGTCCTGGGAGATACAAGTCCTCCGGAAAATGCTGCAAGAATGGAAGAATGCCTGGTTTTTAAGTAAGAGCCTTTAAGAAGAGAATTCCATTTTGTATGCCATATCTCCATAAAGTTTCTGGGGCTGGAGAGATTCCCATGAGGCAAGGTCCCAGAAATATTATACTGCTTCTATTCTCCATCCATAAAAATGAACAAAATTCAGATTTTCTCTTAGGTTTCTAGGGCAGGAACTGTGTCCAGAATATCTCTATATTTCTCAGATTATAACATAGTAATTAACAATGATAACTAACTTTGAGGCTGAGTAAGTGGAGACTGGATAAGGGAGAGGCCCAACTTTTAATTTCTCCACTGTAATGAATTCTGGGTATAGAAACTCCTGTAAAAGCAGATTAGCAATTTATCTTTAGTAATAGGTTTAGAGAGTTGCCTAATATGTATTCAGGGTATTCCAAAAATCGTACAAGAGTTTAAATCTATTAAAACTTTAGACCATACTACCACTTTTGGATCACCCTTTTTAAAAAACCTTCAAGTTTGCAAAATCTTTGCATATATTACCTCATATGATCCCTTAACAACTCAGGTGAGACAGGGACTACAGGATTATGATTATCATTTTACAGATTAGGAAGATGAGGCTCAGATGAGGAAGCTAGGGCACCAAGAAGAGTTCCCTGTGGTCAGATGGCTAGCCACTGGCCTTTGAATTCAGGTCTTCCAGACTCTAAGCCTAGCTATCACTTTATCCAGTAAGCCACAAACTGCAAATAATAGATTCACAATAAATGATCACTAAATGAATAAGAGGAATAATCAACTGCTTTCTAGGGGAATGCCATTAGTGACTTATTTAATTAAAAACCATTCAGCTCCAGGGGTCTTCAAACGTTTTAAATAGGGGGCCAGTTCACTGTCCCTCAGACTGTTGGAAGGCCCGACTATAGTAAAAACAAAAACTTTGTTTTGTGGGCCTTTAAATAAAGAAACTTCATAGCCCTGAGTGAGGGGGAAAAACATCCTCAGCTGCCGCATCTGGCCAACAGGCCGTAGTTTGAGGACCCCTGGAGCCTTAGGCAAAAGAAATTATGGATTTAGAAGGTGGGATTGTAGAAGGCTAAGAGTCAGGAAGATTTAGCTTCCTGAGTTCAAATTTAGCTTCAGAAACTTAACTAGCTGTGTGACTCTGGACTAGGCACTTAACCTTGTTTGCCTCACTTTCCTCATCTGTAAAATAAGCTTAAAAAAAAAAAGTATCTGTTTCAAGGAAAGCCCATATGGTGTCTTGGAGAGTCAAACATAACTGAACAAAGGGTCTGAAATCAGAATGACTCATCTTCTTGAATTTAAATCTGGTCTCAGACACTTACTAGCTATATCACCGTGGGCAAATCATTTTTCCAGTTTTTCATCTGTAAAATGAACCAGAGTAGGAAATGAAAAAGCATTTTTGCCAAGAAAATCCCAAATATGATCACAAAGAATAAGATAGGATTTAAACTGCTCCATAACATGTGCCAATCATCATGCTAAGTACTGAGGATGCAAATAAAATTAAACAAAACAGTTCTTGACCCCAAGGAACTTATTATAATGAGAAGATAATCCATAAAGGGAAGCAGGAAAATAGAAGAGGATAGAAATGGTACACACACAGGAGCAATAGCTGCAGATGATAAGGCGGAAGAGTTCAGGAGAGAGGTGAAACCTGGTGAGGATTCTTCCTAAAATAATGGTCCTGGGAGGGAGTCACCAATCAGAAATGAAGGACCTAAAAAAAAGGGGGTGGGCTTCAGGACAACAATACTGCAAGTGAAGCAGAGTTCTTTCACTAAAAATAAATAAGCGAATTAAATTAATATAGGAGTTTGATATTATCAGTCTGACAGGCAAATACCTGGGATTTGAAGGCAAATCATTTAGTTTAAGTCGAAGTTCTACAAATTACTAACTGTAGGTAAATCATTTAATTTCCTTTTATATACAAAGCGTCCCAAAAGTCTTAGTGTAGTTTCAGGCTTTAATAATTTTCCTTGGATCTTGATCAAGTTTCATTACTTTAAAATGGTGTCACTATAGCTGTCCCTATACTAATGGTTTCTGAGAAAAAACACTGACCCTGAAGTACCAAGAGGACTGGAATAGACCTGCAAGAGGCTGAGAACATCGTTGATGTTCCCAGAGTGCAGTCAACTGAGGAGGCAGTAGGCTATAACAGAAAGCCCCATGAACTAGGGAGTCAGGAAATCTGGGTTCAGGCCCTGTCTCCATCAGAAGACATTTGGTTCACTTGGAACAAACCAATTAACCTTCATATCTCATGTTATTCATATGTACAATTGGTGAGAGAAGAAGCCAACTGGTTAATTTATAAGATTCCTTTGAGCTTAGATATTCTATGATTCTATTATAATGGGGAAGAGAGGAACCAAGAACCAAGGAAGGATTAAGACAGGGCTCAGAAAGGTCAGCATACGATGAATTGAGTCATTAGATTCAAAAAACCTAAAGAACAAAAACTTGTTTTAAAAAGTGTGTGGAGAGAAATTCAGAAAGTGGGTTAAGTAAGGGGCTCAGACAGTTGAAATTTCAGGTATAACCTGAAATTAAGAAATAAACAGAGGAGTCAAAGCAAAAAGAATTTATATTCTCAGAGTCAATGTGAATCCAAAGAGAAAGAGGACCTAGATTGAAATAGGATTAGGAATAAGGTTTTTTAAAAAAGTAAGAATAACTATTCAAAGTATCAGTTTGTAAGTGAAACCTATTTATCATGTTAATTATACTATATAACATAAAAGAATTATGCAATTAAAAGTGGCCAAGTATTATATTGCAATGGAAGCTGAGTGGAAGAGATCATAGGATTAAAATTTTAGAGTGGAAAGGGATTTTAGAAACTATTTGATCCAGTCCCCTTATTTTACAGATGAAAAAAATAAGACCTAGAAAAATAAAAGCACTTCCCCAAAGTCACGTAGTAAATGGCAAAGCCACGATTTAGGACCCAGGCCCCCAACTCTAAATTCAGAACCCTTTCCATTGGATCACTAAAACAAAAACAAAAAAGTCTTCATCACCTAATATTTCCAAGAAGTCTTCTGTCCAATTACTAACTAGGTCCAAATCTGTTTATTTTGTTGAGATCTGAGAAAATTTTCTATGGCCATAGACATACCATAGGAGAGGGGAGAGGAGAAAGACCATGAAGTCCAGGGAAATAATTTGGAAGAAAAACAACCCTTCCTACACATTTTCTAGGTGTTTAAGAATTCCCTATAAATGATGAAAGAAATTGGTCAGGGACATCACAAGGGAAATCACATTTCCCCAGATCACCATCCTTCCTATTCCATCTCCTTTCCTAGAAACTCTACCCCATAAAATGACTTCTCTATAGTGGAGAATTTGCCTCGTTTTAAATGGTTCTTCCTCATGAAAAAAAAAATGACTTTTTGGTAACCTGGGTGTGCGGTAGAACCCAATCTTAACTGAGTAACTTTCTTCTCATTTCCTCTACACCCTCCTCCCTCTACCCCTGTTCATTTTCCCACTTCTATCCCTGATTTCAGCTATCCGGTGGCAAGATGCTACAGTGGAGGGACTGCTACGAAGCTTGAAAAATGTGCAGGATGAGATAAAGATTGAAGCCATCATCACTTGTGCCTCAGCTGCTGTGGAACGACCTCGATTTGAAGTCGTTGTGGAAGATTCAGGTAGAAAGAATCAAAGATTTTGCCCCATGGGGCCTATGAGAAAAGTCTACATTTTTCTCAATGAGAAATAGGGTGGGAAGGAACAAAAACCCAACAGACAGACAAATGGTGACTAATGCATTACCTTTGACTTTAGACAATTTTCCTCTTAACTCTTAATTCTAATTCCATTATTGCTCTTCCCCTGTCTTCACTTTATTTGGATTTTAGTTTTCTCTTTAAAATGAATCACCTTCTAACTGTGAGGTGCCCCAGTCCGACAAATTGGGGAGTTCTCCTGATCACCCTTGTTATATAGATATGCAGACGAATAAAAAATTGAAACAAGTACAAGTATTTAAGGGAATTCTCTCCATCTCTAAATTTCTTGGCCATTTATTAGCTTATAACAGATTGTGTGGTAGAAAAAAGTACAAATGTGCCATCAATTGTCCATGGTTTGAATTTTTTTTTAAATTCAATTCTCTTGCGCCACTCTCCAAGGTCTATAGTATCTTATAGCCACAATAAATAGGATAATATTTACTTGAGGCTGCATTAGATCTAAACATAACTTCCTGACATTCACACAGAGTCATGTCACATTAATTCTGTTAGTTGTCTTCATGTCCATCTTTTCCACAATCAGATAGTCAAAAAGTTCCTTATTAATCCACATTGTTCTCTTTAGGTAGCCCACCCTCCCTTCCTTATAAGAGAATAACTAGCCCTTTGTTGCCAGAATCCTGGGGGAACTTCCCTCTCTTCCCTCAGACAGTGAAGAGATTGATAGTCTGCCTGTCGATGAGATACCAAAGGAACTACAGCCTCTGATCAAGGAAGCACTAACACATAAGAAAGCCAATGTGCGCATGGCAGCAGCTTTGTGTCAGTACGCCATCCGAGCCCATGACAGCCAAGCCCAAAACATCATGCAGGATGCCCTGGCAAAAGGTGAGGGGCTGACATACCATCACCTTTCCTCCAAATCAGCAATACTGAAGGCGGCCTTCGGTCATTCTTCACTTTCCACTCTGGAAAACTTGCTATTGTTTAGGGTTTGCCAGAATCATGCCAGAAGCGATTGTTTCTTCCAGTCTCCCCTGCCTACAGTTCTAATATGTTATTCTCAGATAGTCTCTGGGCTATTAGTCTCATGGTCCAAATAGACCTCTAATCAGAGTGATTATATAGGAGCTCCAATTAAACAGAGCATGACAAGGTTATTAAGCAGAGATATGACAATTTTTTCATATCCTCAAAAGTTAAGTCATGTTATCTGAAGAAAGAGAGAGCTCAGGTAAGGGTCATAGAGGTCAAATGACCCTCAGGGAATTGAGCTATTCTAGACCCTAGAATAGAGGGGGAAGCCTGAAAATCAGGCTTCTTCAAGGAACTTTGACAGAGCAATCATCATCAGGATGCTATTCCTCTCCATTCTCAAAGATCGTAATTCCCAAAAAAGGTGGTAGACAGTAATTGAAGAGGCAAGTGGACTTTGTCCAAAGAATGCAGTTTTTCTTTTTCTTTTTCTTTTTTTTTTTAACTGAGATCTGTCTTTATTATCACTGTTTCCAGTATATATTCCTTTCCTCAGTACCTTTTAAGAAAAATTCCTGTTGAATCAATCAATGAAGCATTTATTGAGTGTCTATTATATGAGAGACATTATGTACCATTTCAATGTTTATTGGATATTGCTCAAAGCATTTAAGATGGGGGAAGAGATGGAGAAGAAATAAGGGTGTGAATGCTCTTTGGAAATCCCTAATTATAGTTGTTTATTCAAGCTATGGGTATACTTTAAGGAGCACTTATTCCTTCTCATCCCTAGCTAAGTCACCTGGGTAGCCCATCTAAAGTGAGAACATGATTTAGGGTTTCAGGGAGTTATAGGGTAGACTTTAGGTGCAATCATCCCAGACAGACAGCCTTAGAATGGTCTCCTTAGAGGCAATCTGGAAATCAGTTCTAACTGCTCCATGGTTTTTCTTCTACCCTTCTTCCAATTCCATCTGACAGGCAACGATGCTGATAGCTGGGCAGCAGCCCAGTGCCTGGCTTTGGACGGGGTTGCTTCTTTTGCTGTGGTGAAGAGAATCCTCTTTCAACTGTTTTACAGAAAAGATAAGGAAACAGAGGAACAAAGTTGTGTCCTATTGAGTCATCTCAGCAATAAGACAGTAGGTGCCCATTCTGGAAGCATACACACAGAGAGAACCAAAACAAAAATAAGATCTTTTACTACTCATATAGCCAAATTATGGTGGGATTGTATATTTTTCTATTAAGCTCTCTTCACAGGAGTAGACTCCACAGTCTATACTAATATCTCATCACTGAAAGGAATCATTCAGAGTCTTCCAAAAACATAAGCATTTTTTACATGCCTGATTATTTATGGTGACTTTGTGAACTGGTATGTCTAGAGCCACAATGACACACACATCAAGGTTTGGACAGAGCCTGGGTTAGAATTTGGGAAAGTTGAGGGTAGTTAATTCTCAAGGCAGGGAAGCTGAGAATAATAGAGCCTTCAGTTTCCCTATGAGAAATCAAATAAAAGGTTCAAAGGTTTGTAGGAAACAGTAGTCGGGATTCTGGAATGTTCACATACTCAAAAAATTGGAAGTAAATTCAAAGTTTCATCTAATCCAGACCCATTTCTGAATGAGAATCCTGTCGACAACATGCCCAACAAGTAGTCATTCAATTTTTATTTGAAAATCTCCTGCAAAGACAACCCATTCATTTTATTTTTGTATAACTCTAATTGTTTGGAAGTTTTTCCTCACATTGACTTTAAACTTGGAAACAACTATCTGTTTCTCCTAGTTCTGTTTTCTGGGTACAAAAAGAATAAAAATAATCTCCTTTTCCACTGAAAGGTGCTTCCAAAACTTAGTCATCAGTCTAAGAGCCCCTGATTTTTTTCTTCTCAAAACTAAACACTCGCTGTTACTTCAATCAAATCTCATAAGACAGGAATTTGAGACTCTTACCCATGTTGGTTGCCATTCTTTGTATAATCTCAAATTTCTCAATGTTTTCTTAAAATATGCTGAACTTAACTGAACACAATGCTCAAAAGTAGAATGTAGCAAGATTGTCATTGCCTCATTCCTTAATATTATGCCTCTCTTAATGCTGCCTAATATTATGTTAGCTTTCTTGATTGCTATAACATACTACTGAGTTCATAGACTATTAAAATCCACTTTTATTTTTTTTTCATAAAAATTGGCATTTAGTTATGCTTCCTTTAGTGCACATGAATTTGATTTTTTTTGAATCTAAGTAAAAGGCTTGGTTTTTATATTTGTTATATTCTCTCCCATTAAGTGTCATCTTAAGTATATTTGGTCCATTTCCTGTCAAGATCTTAAGGTATCCTTCCCAATTTTGTGCCACCAGAAAGTTTGATAAACATGCCATCTATGCATTTATCCAAATATTGATTTTAAAAAACAAACATTAAATAGTTATAGCCAGGAAAAATTTATCTTACCTTCTGAATTATTGTTCTATCCTGAGCCCATAGAGTTGATTTATAGGGATAGAAAGAGACTGGTAGAGCAATGCCTGGTTAACTTATTATATGAGAGGGAGGTTGCCTCTCCCCTAAGTCTTTTTGGGGTTAAAAACCAGACATATTGGGGGTTTAGTTGAAATTTCATTTGCAATGGAGAAGTTACAAGTTAGGATAAAAGGATGCTAATTATATACCTTGTAACTTCTTTTCACTCCCTTTCTTCTTTGCTCTGACCTTGACAAGACAGGAAAACCAATTCCCCTTGCGGTCAAGTTTGAGATAAGTAGTACACATTCTTCCTACAATTGCTTTTCACAGTCTTCCTGTATATCTATTTGGGATTCTATCATTCTACACCAAAAGATCTGAGAAGCATCCAGGAAGAAAGCTAGGATATGGTTGGAGACAAATCTCTCCCTACAGGAATATTTGGTCTAATTGCCTTTTCACTTTTTTTCTATGTCCAAATAACTCTTTGCTTACAGAATACTGTCTCTAACTCTATTAATATAGTAAGAAGTGAATTGAATCCACAGATGGGATGAGGACTCTGAGCTAGATATGGATTGCAATTTTTATATTTTAATATTTTGAGCAATATTTGATTTCATTATCTTTATTAAATTCAGACCCAGTCATCAAGGGACTAATAAAAGCTGCTTCAGCCTACTGCCACTTCATAGGCTAGAAAATAGAAAAGCAATCTTACTGATAAGCTGAGCTTCCACTGTGTATCTATCAGCAGAGATAAGCAGACTCTCAGAAAAGAATTGGCTCATGCATGCATAGGAGATAGTAACTAACAAAGTCTGGACTTGAAGGAAGTTCAGGTATTGATTGCACCTATTTAATTAAATTTCTCCCTAAATAATGAACTCGGCAATAAGCCATGTTTTCATAGGTATAAAGAAGGCAGCATTAAAGCCATATAACCTGTGGGGCCCAAATGAGTATAAGTCTCACATAGCAAAAAAGACAATTACAGATCCCTAGTCCAATCAATTAGACAACTCAGAAGCCACATAAATAGGTTGTCAATTATTCTACTAATCTCTGGACGGTATAAAATAACTAAAAATCCACCAGCTAAAACAAACAAGAATTATATAAAGAAAATTATTTTTAAGAAAAAAAACTTTTTATACAAATCATATTTAAATAATTTTAGAAATATTAATTATTCATGGTTAGGCAGGACCTACCTAATAAAAATGAAACTTTACCTAAATTCAATGCCATCTTAATTAATGTCAAAAAATTACTTTATTGAACTAGAAAATAATATTTGGAAAAATAAAACATCAAGAATATCAAAGGAACTAATGAAAAAAATGTAAAGGAAGGAGGTTTAAACAGTAGCAGACTGTTTAAACAAAATCTTTTCCATCAAAATAGTTAGCCAGAGGTGATGTGTTGTGGTACAAAGAATACTGAACCAGGATCTAGAAAACCTTAGATCCAATCCTACTTTTTTCTACCCTTGGATTATGTGTTTGTGTTATTAACATTATCATTAAGTAGGTGTGGGACCAGGTGATTGACATCATATACAACTGTCCCCAACCTTCAGGTGGTACCCAGAGGCAACTTCTAAGTAGGATATTTAGGACAAAGCTTCTTAAACTGAAAATCTCAACCCCACATAGGATTGTATAACTGAATGTGGGAGTCATGAAATGATGATTTATTATCAGTAAATGTTTGATTTGTATGTCTATTTTATATGCCAAATACTCAGGATCACATAGGAGTTTCTCAGGCAAAAAGGGGTCACTAGTGGAAAAAGTTTAAAAAGTGTTGATTTAAGAAGGAAAGGATGGATTATTGTTCCAGGTACGTTTTAAAATTGGATCATATCTAGTATTTCTTACCAATCTGAGATGTTATAACTATTAAAGTGAAGAAGCAAACATCTCAGAAGCAAAGATTCTGAAATGCTCATGAATTAAGAATATTATTAAGCAAAGCATAAGAGTGAACCTGATCACGAGGGGAAAAAAATATTTTTAATGTCCTGCAAGACAGGAAGAGGATTCATAGTATGGATGAAGATTGCACATGTTTATAGAAAGAAATTGCTTCAGTTGATGGAAGTAAAAGGAAGCAGCTGAAGTGATCATGTGAATTTTTGTAAGCTGCATCAAGTCAGAGGAATTGTGGCAGCAAGGTGGATTCCAACACATGCACAGTCTCATCTGTAGGCATATCAGTATGGTGGGGAAAGAAAAGTATAAAGGAGCATATGGGTAAGAGATAACTCAAATGGGACAGGAACAGCCTCAAAGGACTTGCCTAAAAAGTTCCTACTGGGGCTTGGCTAATGATTGTATTCAGCAGAAGGCTGACTGGGTGTCTTGGTCTTTCTACCTAGGATTGCTCTAACTGGTAAAGTTAAAGGAAGTAGGACCAAAGTTGGCATTTCCTGAAGAACAGCCTTGATGTTCTGCGAGATGCAGAATTGTATGATGTTATGAGTTTGGCTACCTACCACACATAGAGCAAACAGGCCAACACTGTATATGTGTTCCCCTGATTGCTCTCTCACTAGGAATAGATTAAGCATTATTAGTATTACTAAAGTTCTGTCTATTCAGAGGTAAACATTTATACCTCAGAAAACGCAATCACTACAAATCAGGGTTTGATTTTTTGTTTTGTTGATGGTCTAGACTGAAGGAGTGTTAATAATGCATATTAATATAATTCTTGCCTTCTCAATAGTTGACAGGGAGACTATAAAGAAGGGAGAGAATCTGAAACTTAAGAATGCTAAAAATAAAAAAATAAAACTTATGATATAGAAATAAAATAATGCAGATGGATAAATATACTTATTAAAAGTTATTTTAAATTATTTAAGTTATTAAGTAAATTATTAACATATATGTATATATGCACATACATGAACTCCTGGGAAATCTGTTGTTAAATATATACTAGTATAACTTTGTGTTGCTTTATAAACATTGCTTGAGCTTCATAGGAGTACATTAGGAGGCTCAGGGAATGATACCATCATCATAATGGAAGTTTTGGTGACTAGGTGAATAATAATAATAACAATAATAATGATTGGCATATTTATGGCACTTTAAGATTTACAAACCTTAAGGGTGTATAAGTGCTTTAAAGTTTACAAACTTTACATTCACTATCTACAAGATACATTCCATGTATATGTGATCTGAACCCATGTCCCTTGTTGCTCTAAAGTTAATGTATCTGTGCCTAGAGAAAGAGACTGTGATGAACAGATCAGTAATTATTCAGTCCCTAAGAATTCTTCCTGTAAGTTACTCACCACTAACACATCACCTGAGATTCTGGTAGAGGTTATAGATAAGGTATTTACATAAACCATCACTGACTTAGACATTTAAGAAATGGTAACTTAGAACACTGGGGAAGTTATATGTTAATCAATATGAGGAGAAGAGAAGAAGAGAAAAGAAATACTGAATTAGGGTCAAAGAGAAGCCTAGGAGTTTTCTGTTAAAACTGGGTAAACTAGGCCCCTCTTTTGCCCTCTCCAGGCTGGCTGTAAATGGAGAAGCAGGCATTCCACTTTTCCTCTATTAAGAGATAGACATCTCATTTTTCTATGATCCTGATGCTGAATGCTATATTATGGTAGGTCTTTCAAGGTTCCATCATTACTGAAGGGCACAGAGAAACCATTAAACTATATTTTGCATCTCCTCAGAGCATGATACATACCCTCCTTGCTGTGGAACTGAACAGCTGCCAATGGGAAGACAGGATTGTGGCCTGCAGAGCTCTCTCCCGGATCAGTGGAAGGTCTGTCAACCAGGTAAATCCTTTTATTATCCTCGTAAATCCAAGTTTCAATATAAATAAGGTAAACCACACTTATAGCTATTTGCTTCTGTCAAATGCCCACTTTCATTCTACTATGCTTTCCAAAGAGATCATTCTAACTCATACCACTGCTTCCTACCTCTAAGGTTGCCAAAATCAAATTAAAAGAGAGTCATATCAAAATCAGTAAGAATCAGTTAGCTTCAATGACAAATCCCCTACAAAATTCTAAGATACCATCCAAATGTCATCCCTAAACTCCATCCCATAATTCAAAATAC
This sequence comes from Sarcophilus harrisii, assembly GCF_902635505.1. Lineage (NCBI taxonomy): Eukaryota > Metazoa > Chordata > Mammalia > Dasyuromorphia > Dasyuridae > Sarcophilus > Sarcophilus harrisii. The sequence goes on from NC_045427.1 coordinate 307,271,834, forward strand.
ATTTATATCTAACCCCCAAATAAAAATCATTTCTGGCCTCGAACATTTGACTGTTCCTTCAGCCCCACTGTCTAAGAATTGTCATTTGAGCAAGTTATTTAATCCTGTCCGCCTCAGTTTCCTCATGTGCAAAATGAGCTAGAAAATATGGCAAACTACTCCAGAATCTTTGCCAAGAAAACCGTCAAAAAAGGTCACAAAGAGTAGGACATGACTGAAAATGAAAAATAATTGGAAAAGTAATTCATGTGTCTTTTCATTCGTAATTTCACCTCTTAGGTACTTCTTCCTACTTATAATTAAATAAATCTGAGTGACTTCCTATAAATATGGCACTACTTGAGTGGAAATTGAATGGAAACAGAGAAAGAACTCTGGGAGACTAAAAACCATTACATTGAATTCCCAATCCCTATATTTTTGCCCACTTGCATTTTTGATTTCCTTCACAAGCTAATTGTACAATACTTCAGAGTTTGATTCTTTTTGTACAGCAAAATAACAGTTTGGTCATGTATACTTATGGTGTATCTAATTTATATTTTAATATATTTAACATCTACTGGTCATCCTGCCATCTGGGGGAGGGGGTGGGGGGTAAGAAGTGAAAAATTGGAACAAGAGGTTTGGCAATTGTTAATGCTGTAAAGTTACCCATACATATAACCTGTAAATAAAAGGCTATTAAATAAAAAAAATAAAATTAAAAAAAAGAGAGAAAATAAATCCTATCAACAACCCCCCCCCCAAAAAAAAGAAATTGAATGGAAAAAAAGAGATGCTAAGAAGTTAAATACTTATTGTTTTGCCAGAATAATTTCCTTTCTTTCCTCTAGAATAAAATTTAATTACATGGTATACTCTATTAGCATTCTATCTCAGGTACAGAAGCATTGATCCTGGGGGATGTTTTGTCTTTGTAGGACCTGAAAAACAAGTTGGTCCAACTGATGTGGAATGATTGGAACTGGGGTGTACGCCAGGCAGCTGCCCAAACCCTTGGGCGGATGAAATTGGGAAAGGAGGTGCATGATAAAATCAGGTAGGTTATGTCTTTAGGATATTCCGAAAGAGGTTGTGGTGTAAACAGCGATAAACACTCACTGGCTGTAGATGGAGGATATGTATGGAACACTCTTTTTAATATATTTTCCCCACAATTACATATAAAATTTTTTTTTAAAGTTTTGAGTTTCAAATTCTAATTTCCTTTCCCTTCTCTGAGATGGTAAGCAGTCTGATATAGGTCATACATGTGCAATCATGTAAAACATATCTATATTAATCATATTTTACAAGAAGACTCAAATTTTTTTTAAAAAGGAAGGATAGAAAAAAAAGCGAAAAATACCATGCTTCAGTTTGTTTTCTGACAGTACCAGTTCTTTCTCTTGAGCTCGAGAGTATGCTTCATCACAAAACTTTTGGGATTGTCGTGGATCATTGTATTATTGAGAGTAGCTAAGTCATTCAAAATTCTTTATTGCTGTTAGTGTGTACAATGTTTTCCTGATTCCACTCACTCCATTTTGCATCAGTTTGTGTAAGTTATTCCAGGTTTTTCTGAAATCATCCTGCTTGTCATTTCTTATAATACAATTATATTCCATCACTCCCACATACTACGCTTGTAATGGGCATTCTCTTGATTTGCAATTTTTAGCCACCACAAAAAGAGCTGCTACAAATATTTTTGTATAACTATGTCCTTTTTTTTTTAATGTCTTTGAAATATAAACATAGCAATGAGTATTGTTGTATACAGTTCCAAACTGCTCTCCAAAATGGAGATCAGTTAACAAGTCCACTAAGAGGCAACAGACTATAAATTCATTTTGCCTTATTAAACCTTTCTCCTTTCTTAAGTCTAGACAATCATCAAAAGAATAAACCATTTTATAGCCTTTGCAAATTTTCAAGGTGTAAATGTTCACACTGAAAATGTAACACTCAGCTCTCCCAAGTACCCCTGAGAATAAACATTGTTCAATATTGACAGTATTTGGAGTCTGAGTAACTAATTCACTCATATATATTTACAGTATTCATAACATTGCAATAAGCCTTATGAAGAAGGGAAGATTAAGAACTTACTATATGCATGGTGGAGTGGTGATGGGGTGTTCAGGGAGGAGGAGCCCTTCTGGTGGGAGGGTTTGCTGAGCCCTTTTCAGAGCTGCTCATCCACCCCGTGGGGTCCATCTTCACCCAACTTTCACCTGTAGCTCCAGAAAGCTGTAACAAGCATAGAGGGCCTCCAGTAGAAGCACACCCCAATAAACCATTTCAGCAGATGGACTAAACCAGGTTGAGAGTAATTGACAGACCTTAAACCTATCAGTGACATACATAGGGGGAATATCTACTTTATATTTCTCCCAATAGAATGGGTAGATGAGAACAATTTGTTCCAATGGCCATGCAGGCAATTGATACAGATGCTGTGGAAAGCTTAGAGCTGGGTCAGACACCGAATAAGCAAAAGTCATCCACTGCATCCCAGGCCATTGCCCGCTGTCCTGGCTTTTGCCTTGCCACTGGGATTTGATGACTCTGGAAGAAAAGAGAGACTGATTATTGTGCAATTCTGCTTACTTAAATCCAGTTCACACATGAGTCAAGACAGCGCTTCATGGTATCATTGGTCCTTTTCAAAAATGAAAGATAAACAACAATGAATTTTACTTTCTTTCTCATTTTTCTTCCTTTTTGATAAAATTTTTCTTGTGCAGCAAGATAATTATATAAATATGAATGCCTAAAAAAAGCCAAACAAGCAAACTATGTGCTAAGCACTATGCTAAGCCCTGTATAAATATAATCTATTGGAAATTGAGTGAATGACCAACAATTGGGGAATGGCTGAATAAGTTAAGGTATGTAAATGTAATGAAATATTATTGTGGAAAGACTTACATGAACTGATGCTGAGTGAATTGAGAACATTGTACACAGTAACAAGAAGACTATGTGATCACCTGTGATGGATCCTTGGCTCTTTTCAACAATACAGTGATCTAATACAGATCATGAGACTTGGGATAAAAAATGTCATCCATATCCAGAGAGAACTATGAAGACTGAATACAGATACTATTTTCACCTTTTTTTGATGTTTGCTTTTTTTTACTTTCATGGTTTTCCCCTTTTGTTCTGATCTTTCTTTCGTATCATGACTAATATGAAAATGTGATTAAAGTGATGATATATATATAAAACTTATGCCACATTACTTGCTATCTTGGGGAGGAGGAAGGTAAGGAAGGGAGGGAAAAAATTATGTAACTCAAAATCTTACAAAAATGAATATTGATGTGATAGATTTGGCTCTTCTCAACAATGCAATGATTCAGGGCAATTCCAATAGACTTGGGATGGAAAATGCCATCCAAATCCAGAGAGAGAACTAAGGAGACTAAATGTGAATCAAAGCATAATGGTTTCACCTTTTTGTCTGTTTGTTTTCTTTCTTGAGGCTTTTTTTCCCCTTTTGGTCTGAATTTTCTTGCACAACTTGACAAAAATGGAAAAAATGTTTAAAAGTATTATACATTTTTAACTTATATGAAATTGCTTGCTGTCTTGAGGAGGAAGGAAAAAAGGGAAGGAGAAAGAAAAACCTGGAACACAAAGCCTTAGAAAGATGTGTTGAAAACTATTTTTACAAATAAAATACTATTAAAAAAATCTAAAAAGAAAAAGTAAGAAAAAATGAATGATGAAGACTTTCTTTACATGTAATTGGAAAAATAAAAAAATTGAAAAATTTCTAAAAAACACATACATCACCCTTTGATCTTTATAACAACCCTGGGAGGTAGATACTTTTATTATCTCAATTTTACAGATAAGGATATTGAGGCAGGCAGAGGTTAGGTGACAAACTGAGATCTTCCTAACTCCAAGCCTAGAGCTGTATCCACTAACTGTACCTAGCTGCATCTTATGGATGACATAGAAAAAAATACTCCAGTCCCAGATTTCAAAAAGTTTAAAATATAGTTGGGAGAAAAACATTTTATGAACATTTATATTTACTATGTATCCACTCTGCTAGTGATTTTGCTAGGCTCTGTGATAGACATTAAGGCAAAAGAAAAGTCCCAGCCTTAAAGAAGCTTACAATCTCACTGCAGCAAAGAAAAAAACTGAAGGATATATAAGCACCATGGATAATAAATTACTGTGACTATAAAAAAGAGGCCCATGTGGATAGGAATGACTGAAGAGGAAAGTTTTATGGGCACTTTCTTTGATTCTTTTCATCAAATTAAATTTTCCTTCCTGTAATCACCCAAAGCATGTTTATTCATCTCTTGGCCTTTATACTTTGCCTTACATTCTAGTCATTCAGTTTCAATGGGAAAAGGAATGAGGGAAAAGAACGCTAGGTCTGGAGTCAGGGAAATTCATCTCTGAGTTCAAATCTGGCCTCAGACACATATTAGCTGTGTGACCCTGGACAAGTTACTTCACCCTGTTTGCCTTAGTTTCCTCATTTATAAAAGGAGCTGAAGAAGGAAATGGCAAACCTCTCCAGTATCTTTGCCAAGAAAACCCCCAATGGAACCACGAAGAGTCAGACACAACTGAAATGACTGAACAGCATTATATAAATGCTGCATGCAATTGCTGTTCCTCACAATTCTCATCTCCATGCGATTGCACTGGCTGTGTCTCTATCAGAGGAATGTACTTCTTCCCCACCTCTATTTCTTGGAATTTCTGGTTTCTTTCAAGGCTCAATACAAGTGCAACCTTCTGCAGACTGCCCCTCTTGGTCTTTCTGGTAGCTCCTACAATAGTTCTTTAACTGGGGGTCTGTGACTTTTTTTTTTAATATTTTGACAAGCATTTCTTTTTTTTTAAATTAAAGCTTTTTATTTTCAAAACATATGCATACATAATTTTCAACCTTCATTCTTGCAAAATTTTGTGTCCAAATTTTTTCCCTCCCTTCTTCCCACCCTCTGCCCTAGACAGCAAGTAATCCAATAAATGTTAAAATTTGACAGATTTCATATGATTGCTCATCTTATTTTTTAAAAATATTATTCTGAAAGAGGACCATGGGTTCTTTTTTTTTGTTTTAATTTTTTTTATTTAATAGCCTTTTATTTACAGGATATATACATAGGTAACTTTACAGCATTAACAATTGCCAAACCTCTTGTTCCAATTTTTCACCTCTTACCCCCCACCCCCCTAAAATGTCAGGATGACCGAGATGTTAAAATATTTAAAATATAACTTAGATACACAATAAGATACAGCCAAAACATTATTTTGCTGTACAAAAGAATCCAGACTCTGAAGTTTGTACAATTGGCTTGTGAAGGAAATCAAAAATCGGGTGTGCATAACTTAGGGATTGGGAATTCAATGTAATTTTTTAAGTTCTCCCAGAGTTCTTTTTCTGGGTATAGCTGGTTCAGTTCATTAATGCTCCATTGAAATGATTTGGTTGATCTCGTTGGAGGATGGCCTGATTCCATCAGAACTGGTCATCATCTGGTTTTGGGGGATATAATGATCTCCTGGTCCTGCTCATTTCACTCCAGCATCAGTTCGAGTAAGTCTCTCCAGGCCTTTCTGAAATCCCATCCTGTTGGTCATTTCTTAAGCCATAAATTCCATAATTTTCATATACCACAATTTATTCAGCCTTCTCCAACCGATGGACATCCATTCAGTTTCCAGTTTCTAGCCACCAAAAGGGCTGCCACAAACATTCGTCCCAGGTCCCTTTCCCTTCTTTATAATCTCTTTGGGATAAATCCCGGTAGTTCACTGTTGGATCAAAGGGTATGCCGGTTTATTAACTTTTGAATAGATCCAAACTACTCCCAAAATGGTTGGATTCGGTTTCCAACCCATAACAATGAATCAATGTCCCCAGTTTTCCCACATCCCCTCCCAACAATCATCATTATTTTTCCCTCATCTTAGCCAATCGGCCAGGTGTTAGTGGATTCCTTAGAGTTGTCTTAATTTGCATTTCTCTGATTAATTGACTTGGACATCCTTTCATATGACTGAAATAGTTTCAATTTCTTCATCTGAAATTGTCTGTTCATAATCCTTGGACCATTTTTCCAATTGGAAATGAAGGATTTTTATAAATTAAGTTAATTTCATATATTTTTTGGAAATGGGCCTTTATCAGGTTGATTAAAAAATATTTTTCCCAGTTTTTGGCCCCTTCTAATCTTGTCCATTAGTTTTGTTTGTCAAAAAACTTTTCAATTTGGTATAATCAAAATTTTCTATTTGTGATCAGTAATGATCTCTGGTTTCTTTTTCATAAAGACCTTCCCCTTCCCCAACAGGTCTGAAGGTCCATCCTATGTTCCTCTAATTTATTAATAATTTTCACTTTTATGCCAGGGTCATAACCCATTTTGACCTTATCTTGGTGTTGCGGCTTAAGTATGGATCAATGCCCAGTTTCTGCCACATTAGTTTCCAATTTTCCCAAGCAATTTTATCAAAAGTGTTCTTATCCCAAAAGCTGGGATTTTGGGTTGTCAAAACTAGGTTGCTATATTTGTTGACTGTTTTTCCCTTTGAACCCAATCTATTCCACTGTCCAACTAATCTTTCTAGCCAATCCCAAAATAGTTTTGGTAATCTGTTTATAATATAAATTTTAGATCTGGTCCTTTCAAATTCATTTTGATTTTTTTCATTAATTCCCTTTGAAATTTTGACCTTTGTTTTTCCATATGAACTTTGTTGTTATTTTTTCAGGTCATTAAAATAGTTTTTGGGAGTCTGATTGGTATAAGCCAAATAAATGATTAATTTAAGGTAATATTGTCATCTTTATTATATTTTGTCGCCTATCCAAGAAAGATTTAATATTTTCCAATTGGTTAGATCAGACCTTAATTTGTGTGAAAAAGTGGTCTGTAATTTTGCTCATAAAGTTTCTAATTTCCCTTGGCAGATAGATTCCTAAATATTTTATATTATCAATGGTTCTTTTAAATGGAATTTCTTTTGTAAATTTGACTGTTGGATTTTGTTAGTGAATATAAGAAGTTGATGACTTATGGGGTTTTATTTTATAACCGCAACTTTGCTAAAGTTGGGATTATTTCTAATAACTTTTTAGGAATTTGGGGTTCTCTAATATCCATCATGTCATCGGCAAAGAAGGTCCTTTGGTTTCCTCATTGCCTATTCTTTTCCTTTAATCTCTTTTCTCAGCTCTTTTAAGGTACGTTTCTAATACAATATTAAATGGAACGGTGATGTGGGCAACCTTGTTTCCCGAATCTTATTAGAATGGTTTGGGTTTGTCTCCATTACATATGATGTTACTGGATGGTTTTAAATAGATGCTGCTGATTATTTTGGGAAAAGTCCATTTATTCCCATACTCTTCAAAGTGTTTTTAATAGGAATGGATGTTGGTTTTATCATCTTTTTTCGATCTATTGAGATGATCATATGGTTTTTGTTAATTTGGTTATTAACATGGCCAATTTAATTGATAAGTTTCAATATTGAACCAGCCCTGCATTCCTGGTATAAATCCCTTGGATCATAGTGTATTTCTTGGAGATGATTTTCAGTTTTTTTGGCAAATCTTATTTAAGATTTTAGCATCAATATTCATTAGGAGATTGTCTATAATTTTTCTTTCTCTGTTTTCAGCCTACCTGGTTTGGGTATCCGGCCCATGTTGTTCATAGAAGGAATTTGGTAGGACTCCTTCATTCCCTATTTTATCAAATAATTTATATAGCATTGGGGCCAATTGTTCTTTAAAATGTTTGGTAAAATTCACATGTAAATCCATCTGGTCCCTGGGGATTTTTCCTTAGGGAGTTGTTTAATTGCCGTTCTTTTCTTTTTTTTTCTGAAATTGGGACTATTCAAACAATTTACTTCTTCCTCCTGTTAGTTCGGGAAAGCCTGTATTTTTTGGAGGTAGTCAATTATTTCACTTAGGTTAATAAATTTATTGGCATAAAGTTGAGCAAAAAATTTTATTATTTCCCAACCTCCTTCATTGGGAAAGTTCTCCTTTTTTTTTTAAGAACCACTAATTTCATTTTCCTCCTCCTTTTTCTAATCAGGTTTACCAAAGGCTTATCTATTTTATTGGCTTTTTAGAACCAACTCTTAGTTTTATTAATTAGTTCAATATTTTATTTCAATATTTTAATTTCCCTTTTAATTTTAAATTTCCAATTTAAGATTTGATTGGGAATTTGGTCTTTTTTAGTTTTTTGTTGCAAGCCCAATTTTTTCATTAATCTTTTCTTTCTTGTTTTTATTCAAGTAAGCCCCAAGGAATAAAATTCCCTCTTATTAACCCATTTGGTGCATCCCACAAAATTTTGGTATGATGTCCTTATTGTCATTATCTTGAAGGGAAATTATTAATTGTATTATAATTTGCTCTTCACCCAATCATTTTTTAAGATGAATTGTTTAGTTTCCAATTACTTTTGGTCTATTTCCCCCTAACTTTTTGTTGAATGTAGTTTTATTGCATCATGATCTGAAAAAAGCATTTACTATTTCGCTTTCTTTTGCATTTAATTTTGAGGTCTTTATGTCCTAATATATGGTCAATTTTTAATAGGTTCCATGAACTGCTGAGAAGAAAGTAATTCCCTTCTTATTCCATTCAATTTTCCCAAAGGTCCAATAACCTAAATTTTCTAATATTCTATTTAATTCTTTTAATTTCTTTCTTATTTGTTTTCTGGGTTTTATTTGTCCAATTCTGAGGAATTGCAAGGTTGAGGTCTCCTCTATTACAGTTTTGGCTATTTCTTCTTGCAACTCTCTTAACTTCCCTTTAGGGAAGTTGATTGCCATACCACTTGGTGGATATATGTTTAATATTGATATTGCTTCGTTGTTTATTCCCTTTTTAGCAGGATGTAGTTACCCCTTATCTCTTTAATTAAGTCAATTTTACTTTTGCTTGATCTGAGAACCAAGGATGGCTACCCTCTTTTTGACTTCACCTGAAGCATAATAGATTTTCTTACCTTTTACTTTTACCTATATGCATCCCCTGCTTTAGATGTGTTTCTTGTAAACAAATATTTGGAAGGGTTCTTGACTTTTGATCCAGTTCTATCTGGCCTCCTCTTTATGGGGAGTTCATCCCATTTACATTTACGGTTAGAATTCTAAATCTGGTTCCTGCCATCCTAATAACCCAATTGTGCTTTTATTATTCTTCCCTCCCCAACCCTCTTTCCCCTTTTTAAACTTATGTAAATTTCTTGTTCACGAATTATCCTCTTTATAATCCCTCCTCCCCTTTGGGTCTTTTCCCCCTTCCTTCCCGTTATTACCTTTTCTTTTTCCTTTTCCCTCTCCCCGTTTTTAATGAGGCGGAGAGAATTTTTCTAAAACAAATGTCAATTATTTTTTCTTTGAGCCAACTCTGATGGAGTAAGATTCACTGTTTCCTCCTCTAAATTTCCCTCAGATATGATAAGTTTCCTTAGCCTCTTTGTGGGATGTGGCCCTCTTTTTCCCCTCCTTCCCACCTTTTCTGCCATCATCCCTTTTCCATATCTCTTCCCTTTTTTATTTTATATCAATTACAATCAAATTATACATGTATTCTTTTGTATATCCAAAAGAAATACAATTTCAAGAGTTATTTTTACCTTTTCTGCACTTTTGAGTTCTATTCTTTGGAGATCAAATTTTTTGTTTTTTATTTTTTTTCTTCAGAAACAAATGGAAATTCATTTGTTTTATTTAAATTTATTTCCCTGGGAAAGAAAATGCTCACAACTGGGTAGTTTATTCTTGCCGCATCTCAAGTTCTTGTGCCTTCGAAATATATTTCCAGGCCCTTCTTTCCTTTAATGTAGAGGCAGCCAGATCTTGGGTGATCCCATTGTTGGCCCTCGGTAAAAATGGTTTTTTTTGGCTGCTTGGTTTTTTCCTTAATCTTTATAGTTCTGAAATTTTGCCCAATATTCCTTGGGGTTTTTTTTAAGGGTTTCTTTCAGAAGGTGTTCGATGAATTTTTCTGCCCTTTACCTTCTGATTCTATTTAACATCTGGGCAGTTCTCTTTATTGATTTCGTAAAATAGTATTAGGCCTTTTTTTTCATCAATAGTTTTCAGAAAGTCCAATAATCCTCAGATTATCTCTCCTAATCTATTTTCCAAGTCTGTCGTTTTTGGTAAGATAATTCGTGGTTTTTTCCAGTTTGTCATTTTTTGTTTTTGTTGACTGATTCTTGCTTGTCTCAATGAATCATTAGTTTCAATTTGTTCAGTTCTAATTTTTAAAAAATTATTTTCTTCAATAGCTTTTTTATTTTTCTGTATATGTCCAATTGAGTTTTTTGAATGTATTGTTTTTGGTCTGTGGAATTTTTTTCCATTTCACTAATTTTTTTTTTTAGTGAATTATTTTCTTTTTCCAATTCACAGATCCTACTTTCTTGCGTGTTCTTTGTTTCTTTTCCACCAGGATCCCTACTTTCTTCGGAGTTTCTTTGTCTTTTCCAATTCACAAACCCTTTCAAAGGAATTCTTTATTTTTTCCAATTCACCAATTTGTTTCCTACTTCCTGAGATTTTTACTTTTTTCCAATTCGATTTCAGGAAGTTGTTGCTCTTTTAAGGTTTCTTCCTTTCCCCATTTATCTTCTAACTCTTTTTTGGAGACTTTTAATGGTCTCTTCTTGGAGCATTATGTAAAGGAAGGACAGTCTGATGCATGTTTGCAGTTTGAGGTCTCTTTCAGGTTTGGTTGACCGTTTTTTCTGCATAGGCTGTCGATTGTTCTTTTTCATATCTTTTTATTCATGTTTGAAAGCCTTTAGGGTAGGTCTCCTAGGCAAGGGTTCCAGCTTCCTCTGCAGAGCAGGGAAAGATGTAAACCGATTTCAAGGTCCGGGTTATGGAGTCCGGGGAAAGTTTTCCTTCCCCAACAGGAAGTGGATTCGCACTGGCCGAGCTATTAAACTGCTTAGTAGGGCTGAGTGGATTATCGATTGCCCTCGGCTAGAACTAAGTGGTGAAAGTGTCACTGCCCCGGCCGGGCCTCTTGTGGGACTGTGAGGTTTAGCCGGACTGCAAGACCACAGACCGCCACAAACCTGCCCGTGCCTGATGCAAACCGGCCCTGGAAAAGCCTCTATGGCCCCAAGCCGAGCTCCCCCACTTGTGCAGATTGGAGGCCAACCGGGCTCCCTCCTCCGGCCGTGGGACCAACCCCACAAGGAAAAGCCCGTACTGCGGGTTTGGGCTCCGCTTTGTGCTGAGATCTGGTGCCTTCATCCCGGTTTTGAGACCTCCTCAGAACCTAATTTCTCTCCCGCCTCGCCGATCTCCCCTGGCCCGAAAACCTTTTTGGTGGATTCGATTTTCTTGCCGTTGAGTTGTTTCTTCTTATCTTTGGAATTTGTGATCAAGACTATTTTTGAGGCTCGATATAATTGGATAAAGGGTGGAAGGGTTTTTAGAAAAGTCGCGGTGACTTTAGGCCATCTGGCTCCGGCCCCAATGGGTTCTGAATGTAAATCACAACACAGTATTTTAATTTTTTTGTTGTTGTTTGTTTGCTTGTTTTCTTTCTCATTTTTTTCCTTTTTGATCCAATGTTTCTTGTGCAGCATTATAAATGTAGAAACCTGTTTAGAAAAATTGCATGTTTAATCTATATTGGATTATTTGCTGTCTAGAGGAATGAGGGGAGGGGGAAAAAATTGGGACACAAGGTTTTGCAAGGGTGAATGTTGAAAATTATCTTTGCATGTATTTTGAAAATAAAAAGTTATTATAAAAATTTTTTAAATAAAATATTATTCTGAGAAAGGGATATTTGACTTTACCAAAATATTATTCTGAGAAGGGGATATTTGACTTTACCATACTGTCTAAGCAGTCCATGACAAAAAATCCTTTCAAATATATTTCCATAGTTGTCATGTTGTGCAAGAAAACTCAGACCAAAAAAAAAAAAAAAACCCACGAGAAAGAAAAAAACAAACAAATAAAAAAGTAAAAATACTATGCTTTTATCCACATCAGTCTCCATTAGTTCTCTCTCTGGATATGATTGGCATTTTCCATCCCAAATTTATTGGAATTGCCTTGAATCAACACTTGGTTGAAAAGAGTGATTGAATAATAATTAATGAGAAGAATTAATATTATAATGAGAAGTGGATCCATTTAAATGAAGGGTTGGGGGACCTGACTTTGATCACTTGCTCCCAGACCACCCCCACTGCAGGCATACTAGACAAAGGATCTATGCCCAACCCATACCTGAGTAGAACACCGTGGACTGCCTCATTTGGGTGGAGTCTGAACAAGAATGGGGCAAAAGTTAATCCAGTCTCATTAGCAATGACCTCCAGAAACTGAACAAACTACAGGTTTCTGAAAAAAATCCTGATCCTAATTCAATAATTGATTATTAATATAAGAAAGAAATAATAATTTCTCTCAGTGGGAAATAAGGTTGGCTAGGTGGGGTGAATGCCAAGTTGAATGTGATTTTGGGTTCCATTGAATACTTGCAGAACTTTTCAGTTTTATTTTCTTAATCATGTCTAATAACCCAGGTTCTGGGTCCTTTGAGGTTGACAAAACCCCTGACTACTTCCATTTAGCCTTCTATAACTGAGCTAAAAGGCACTTTGGGAAAGATAAATTGACTTATTGGCCACTAAAGAGTGAATGCTTTGCCAATAATACAAGAGACTTTGGAGGTTTTCCAGGCAGGGGATTGATGGAATGCTTATGTCACACAGAACAATGCTGGGTCAAGGAAACTCCCAGGACCGAGTCGATGCCCTCTCCCTGATTGGTTGGTTGAAGCTTATGACTGCCAAGTTGCTTCCTGATTTCCTTAACTGCTTCAATGATGACTTTGTGGCTGTCAGGAGGGAAGCCTGCCTAGCAGCTGGTGCACTCAGGATAAAAGATAAAATGGTAAGTTGGAGTTCAAGCAGTTTCTGGACAATTCACTGCACTGTTAAAAGTTTATTTGCCCCAGGATTTTCTTCTCACAATTTTTTTTTTTTTTTTTTTTTTAGTGGTGGTGGCAAGGAAATTGGACAGGGAACACTGGGTAAAAGTGCTATGGGGCCCAAGCATAAAAGTGTGCTAAACAAATGCCAGGTCTAGAAACTTAATACTAGTCCTAGATTATTTATTGATTTAAAAAACAAGAAAAAAAACCAAAATAGTAAATATATAAAAATAAATTATTATTTTAAAGACTCAGGGGAAAGAAATTTTAGCACAGTACAAAAATTTAAAGCATTCCTTTCTTTAATTTCGTATTTCTTTACTAGGAAAAGCTTAGAATATCATCACTGTTTTAGATCACAGAGCTAATAGCTGAGCAGGGAAACATAATTTAGATTATAAAATTCGTGTTTTAATAAAAGTTCCTTAACTGGGGGAGCTGAAAGTAGGAAAGGAAGGGGAAGAAGTGAGCAGGACACTGGGCTAGAAGACAGAATACCTGAGTTCCCCATTCTAGCTCTACAACTGATTTTCTACAGCACCTTAAGAAATCAAACTCTCTCTTTTCTCATATCTAAAAATAGGAATAGAACTATATTCCCTAACTTACTCAGCTGATATATTTCTTCAAAAGTTCCAAAGAAATAACAAGTATGAATGTGTATTATAAACTGTTATTTAAAAAAAAAAAATACTGAAACTCTTAACTGGAAAGCATGGAAGATAAAGGTGTATCTTCACAATAACCCTGGGAGATAGATGCTATTATTTATCTCCCCAGATGAGGAAACTGAGGCA